>NW_027480504.1:0-323567 GCF_051401765.1 Calliopsis andreniformis
ATACCGAATCCTCAATCTTCAATCCTCAATCCTCAATCCTCAGTTCTCAATACTCAATCTTCAATCATCAATATTCAATCTTCAATCCTCAATCCACGATCCTCAATCCTCAATCCTCAGCCCTCAATGTTCAATACGCAATAACTAATCCTCAAACTTCAATCCTCAATCCTCAATCCTCAACCCTCAATCCTCAATCCTCAGCCCTCAAACCTCAATCCTGAATCCTCAATCCTGAATACTCAATACTCAATCTTCAATCCTCAATCCTCAGTCCTCAATCCACAATTCTGAATCCTCAATCCTGAATCCTCAATCTTCAATCCTTAATCTCCAATCCTCAATCTTCAATCCTCAATCCTCAATCCTCAATCCTCAATCCTCAATCTTCAATCCTCAATACTCAATATTCAATCCTCTATACTCATTCCTCAATCCCCAATCCCCAACCCTCAATCCTCAATTTTCAATCCTCAACACTCAATCTGCAATCCTCAATCCTCAATACCTCAATCCTCAATCCTCATTCTTCAATCCTCAGTACCGAATCCACAATCTTCAGTCCTGAATCCTCAATCCTCAATTCTCAATCCTGAATCCTCAATCCTGAATCCTCAAGCTTCAGCCCTCAGTCCTCAACAATCAGTTGTCAATCCCCAATCCTCAATAGAATATCCTCAATTCACAGTTTTCAATACTCATTACTCAATTTGCAATCTTCAGATCTCTATCCACAAACATCAATTCTCATCACTCAACCCTCAATACTCAGTCCCCAATCCTCAAGCTTCAAACCTAAATCCCCAATCCTCAATCATCAATCCTCAATCTTCAATCCTCAATACTCAATCTTCAATCCTCAACCCTCAATCCTCAATCCTCAATCACCAATCCTCAATCCTCAATCCTCAATCCTCAATCGTCAATCTTCAATCCTCAATCCTCAATCCTCAATCCTCAGTCCCCAAACCTCAATCCTGAATCCTCAATCCTGAATCCTCAATCTTCGGCCCTCAGTCCTCAACAATCAGTTGTCAATCCTCAATCCTCAATAGAATATCCTCAGTTCAGAGTCTTCAATTCTCAATACTCAATCTGCAATCCTCAATCCTCTATCCTCCATCCTCAATCCTCATTCTTCAATCCTCAATACCGAATCCTCAATCTTCGATCCGCAATCCTCAATCCTCAATTCTCAATACTCAATCTTCAATCATCAATATTCAATCTTCAATCCTCAATCCTCGATCCTCAATCCTCAATCCTCAGCCCTCAATGTTCAATCCGCAATAACTAATCCTCAAATTTCAATCCTCAATCCACAATCCTCAATCCTCAATCCTCAATCCTCAATCCTCAACTCTCAAACCTCAATCCTGAATCCTCAATCCTGAATCCTCAATACCCAATCTTCAATCCTCAATCCCCAGTCCTCAAACCACAATTCTGAAACCTCAATCGTGGATCCTCAATCTTCAATCGTCAATCTCCAACCCTCAATCTTCAATCCTCAATCCTCAATCCTCAATCCTCAATTCTCAATCTTCAATCCTCAATACTCAATATTCAATCCTCTATCCTCAATCCTCAATCCTCAATCCTCAATCCTCAATCCTCAATCCTCAATCCTCAATCCTCAATCCTCAGTCCCCAAACCTCAATCCTGAATCCTCAATCCTGAATCCTCAATCTTCGGCCCTCAGTCCTTAACAATCACTTGTCAATCCTCAATCCTCAATAGAATATCCTCAGTTCAGAGTTTTCAATTCGCAATACTCAATCTGCAATCTTCAAATCTCTAACCACAAGCATCAATTCTCGTCACTCAACACTCAACACTCAGTCCCCAATCCTCAATCTTCAATCCTCAATCCTCAATCCTCAATCGTCAATCTTCAATCCTCAATACACAACCTTCAATCCTCAATTCTCAATACTCAATCCTCAATCCTCATTCTTCCATCCTCAATAGCCAATCCTCAATCTTCAATCCTCAACCATCAATCCTCAATTCTGAATCCTCAATCCTCAATTTTCAATCCTCATTCTTCAATCCTCAATCCTCAATCCTCAATCCTCCATCCTCAATTTTCAATCCTCGATCCTCAATCCTCAATCCTCAGTCCGAAATCCTCAATCTTCAATCCATAATCCTCAACCCTCAACCTTCAATCCTCAATCCTCAATCCTCAATCATCAGTCCTCAAACCTCAATCCTCAATCGTCAGTCTTCAATCCTGAATAGTCAATCTTCAATTCTCAATCCTCAACGCTCAATCCTCAATCCGCATTCTTCAATCCTCAATACCCAATCCTCAATCTTCAATCCTCAATCCTCAATCCTCAATTCTCAATCCTCAATCCTCAATCCTGAGTCCTCAGTCCTCAAACCTCAATCCTCAACCCGCAGCCCTCATGCTCAATCCTCAATCCTCAATCCCCAATCCTCAATCTTCAATCCTCAATACTCAATCTTCAATCCTCAATCCTCAGTCCTCAAACCTCAATTCTGAATCCTCAATCCTGAATCCTCATTCTTCAATCCTCAATACCCAATCTTCAATCTTCAATCCTCAATCCTCAATCCTCAATTCTCAATCCTCAATCCTCAGTCCTCAGTCCTCAAACCTCAATCCTCAAACCTCAGCACTCATCCTCAATCCTCAATCCTCAATATTCAATCCTCAATCCTCAATCCTCAATACTCAATCTTCAATCCTCTATCCTCAGTCCTCAGACCTCAATTCTGAATCCTCATTTCTGAATACTCAATCTTCAATCCTCAGTCCCCAATCCTCAATCTTCAATCCTCAATCCTCAATACTCAATCCTCAATCCTCAATCTTGAATCCTCAATACTCAATCTTCAATCCTCAATCCTCAATCCTCAATCCTCAATACTCAATCCTCAATCCTCAATCTTCTATCCTCAATAGTCAATCTTCAATCCTCAATCCTCAATGCTCAATCCTCAATCCTCATTCTTCAATCCTCAATACCCAATCCTCAATGTTCAATCCTCAATCCTCAATCCTCAATTCTCAATCCTCAATCCTCAATCCTGAGTCCTCAGTCCTCAAACCTCAATCCTCAACCCGCAGCCCTCATGCTCAATGCTCAATCCTCAATCCTCAATCCTCAATCCTCAATCTTCAATCCTCAATACTCAATCTTCAATCCTCAATCCTCAGTCCTCAAACCTCAATTCTGAATCCTCAATCCTGAATCCTCATTCTTCAATCCTCAATACCCAATCCTCAATCTTCAATCCTCAATCCTCAATCTTCAATCCTCAATACTCAATCTGCAATCCTCAATCCTCAATCCTCAATCCTCAATCCTCATTCTTCAATCCTCAATACCGAATCCTCAATCTTCAATCCTCAATCCTCAATCCTCAGTTCTCAATACTCAATCTTCAATCATCAATATTCAATCTTCAATCCTCAATCCACGACCCTCAATCCTCAATCCTCAGCCCTCAATGTTCAATCCGCAATAACTAATCCTCAAACTTCAATCCTCAATCCTCAATCCTCAACCCTCAATCCTCAATACTCAGCCCTCAAACCTCAATCCTGAATCCTCAATCCTGAATCCTCAATACCCAATCTTCAATCCTCAATCCTCAATCCTCAATCCTCAATACTCAATCCTCAATCCTCAGTCTTCAATCCTCAATACTCAATCTGCAATCCTCAACCCTCAATCCTCCATCCTCAATCCTCATTCTTCAATCCTCAATACCGAATCCTCAATCTTCAATCCTCAATCCTCAATCCTCAATTCTCAATACTCAATCTTCAATCATCATTATTCAATCTTCAATCCTCAATCCTCGATCCTCAATCCTCAATCCTCAGCCCTCAATGTTCAATCCGCAATAACTAATCCTCAAATTTCAATCCTCAATCCACAATCCTCAATCCTCAATCCTCAATCCTCAATCCTCAGCCCTCAAACCTCAATCCTGAATCCTCAATCCTGAATCCTCAATACCCAATCTTCAATCCTCAATCCCCAGTCCTCAAACCACAATTCTGAAACCTCAATCGTGGATCCTCAATCTTCAATCCTCAATCTCCAACCCTCAATCTTCAATCCTCAGTCCTCAAACCTCAATCCTCAACCCGCAGCCCTCATGCTCAATGCTCAATCCTCAATCCTCAATCCTCAATCCTCAATCTTCAATCCTCAATACTCAATCTTCAATCCTCAATCCTCAGTCCTCAAACCTCAATTCTGAATCCTCAATCCTGAATCCTCATTCTTCAGTCCTCAATACCCAATCCTCAATCTTCAATCCTCAATCCTCAATCTTCAATCCTCAATACTCAATCTGCAATCCTCAATCCTCAATCCTCAATCCTCAATCCTCATTCTTCAATCCTCAATACCGAATCCTCAATCTTCAATCCTCAATCCTCAATCCTCAGTTCTCAATACTCAATCTTCAATCATCAATATTCAATCTTCAATCCTCAATCCACGATCCTCAATCCTCAATCCTCAGCCCTCAATGTTCAATACGCAATAACTAATCCTCAAACTTCAATCCTCAATCCTCAATCCTCAACCCTCAATCCTCAATCCTCAGCCCTCAAACCTCAATCCTGAATCCTCAATCCTGAATCCTCAATACCCAATCTTCAATCCTCAATCCTCAGTCCTCAAACCACAATTCTGAAACCTCAATCCTGAATCCTCAATCTTCAATCCTTAATCTCCAACCCTCAATCTTCAATCCTCAATCCTCAATCCTCAATCCTCAATCCTCAATCTTCAATCCTCAATACTCAATATTCAATCCTCTATACTCATTCCTCAATCCTCAATCCCCAACCCTCAATCCTCAATTTTCAATCCTCAACACTCAATCTGCAATCCTCAATCCTCAATACCTCAACCCTCAATCCTCATTCTTCAATCCTCAGTACCGAATCCACAACCTTCAGTCCTGAATCCTCAATCCTCAATTCTCAATCCTGAATCCTCAATCCTGAATCCTCAAGCTTCAGCCCTCAGTCCTCAACAATCAGTTGTCAATCCCCAATCCTCAATAGAATATCCTCAATTCACAGTTTCCAATACTCATTACTCAATTTGCAATCTTCAGATCTCTATCCACAAACATCAATTCTCATCACTCAACCCTCAATACTCAGTCCCCAATCCTCAAGCTTCAAACCTAAATCCCCAATCCTCAATCATCAATCCTCAATCTTCAATCCTCAATACTCAATCTTCAATCCTCAACCCTCAATCCTCAATCCTCAATCACCAATCCTCAATCCTCAATCCTCAATCCTCAATCGTCAATCTTCAATCCTCAATCCTCAATCCTCAATCCTCAGTCCCCAAACCTCAATCCTGAATCCTCAATCCTGAATCCTCAATCTTCGGCCCTCAGTCCTCAACAATCAGTTGTCAATCCTCAATCCTCAATAGAATATCCTCAGTTCAGAGTCTTCAATTCACAATACTCAATCTGCAATCCTCAATCCTCAATCCTCCATCCTCAATCCTCATTCTTCAATCCTCAATACCGAATCCTCAATCTTCGATCCGCAATCCTCAATCCTCAATTCTCAATACTCAATCTTCAATCATCAATATTCAATCTTCAATCCTCAATCCTCGATCCTCAATCCTCAATCCTCAGCCCTCAATGTTCAATCCGCAATAACTAATCCCCAAATTTCAATCCTCAATCCACAATCCTCAATCCTCAATCCTCAATCCTCAATCCTCAACTCTCAAACCTCAATCCTGAATCCTCAATCCTGAATCCTCAATACCCAATCTTCAATCCTCAATCCCCAGTCCTCAAACCACAATTCTGAAACCTCAATCGTGGATCCTCAATCTTCAATCGTCAATCTCCAACCCTCAATCTTCAATCCTCAATCCTCAATCCTCAATCCTCAATTCTCAATCTTCAATCCTCAATACTCAATATTCAATCCTCTATCCTCAATCCTCAATCCTCAATCCTCAATCCTCAATCCTCAATCCTCAATCCTCAATCCTCAATCCTCAGTCCCCAAACCTCAATCCTGAATCCTCAATCCTGAATCCTCAATCTTCGACCCTCAGTCCTTAACAATCACTTGTCAATCCTCAATCCTCAATAGAATATCCTCAGTTCAGAGTTTTCAATTCGCAACACTCAATCTGCAATCTTCAAATCTCTAACCACAAGCATCAATTCTCATCACTCAACACTCAACACTCAGTCCCCAATCCTCAATCTTCAATCCTCAATCCTCAATCCTCAATCGTCAATCTTCAATCCTCAATACACAACCTTCAATCCTCAATTCTCAACACTCAATCCTCAATCCTCATTCTTCCATCCTCAATAGCCAATCCTCAATCTTCAATCCTCAACCATCAATCCTCAATTCTGAATCCTCAATCCTCAATTTTCAATCCTCATTCTTCAATCCTCAATCCTCAATCCTCAATCCTCCATCCTCAATTTTCAATCCTCGATCCTCAATCCTCAATCCTCAGTCCGAAATCCTCAATCTTCAATCCATAATCCTCAACCCTCAACCTTCAATCCTCAATCCTCAATCCTCAATCATCAGTCCTCAAACCTCAATCCTCAATCGTCAGTCTTCAATCCTCAATAGTCAATCTTCAATTCTCAATCCTCAACGCTCAATCCTCTATCCGCATTCTTCAATCCTCAATACCCAATCCTCAATCTTCAATCCTCAATCCTCAATCCTCAATTCTCAATCCTCAATCCTCAATCCTGAGTCCTCAGTCCTCAAACCTCAATCCTCAACCCGCAGCCCTCATGCTCAATCCTCAATCCTCAATCCCCAATCCTCAATCTTCAATCCTCAATACTCAATCTTCAATCCTCAATCCTCAGTCCTCAAACCTCAATTCTGAATCCTCAATCCTGAATCCTCATTCTTCAATCCTCAATACCCAATCCTCAATCTTCAATCCTCAATCCTCAATCCTCAATTCTCAATCCTCAATCCTCAGTCCTCAGTCCTCAAACCTCAATCCTCAAACCTCAGCACTCATCCTCAATCCTCAATCCTCAATATTCAATCCTCAATCCTCAATCCTCAATACTCAATCTTCAATCCTCAATCCTCAGTCCTCAGACCTCAATTCTGAATCCTCATTCCTGAATACTCAAGCTTCAATCCTCAGTCCCCGATCCTCAATCTTCAATCCTCAATCCTCAATACTCAATCCCCAATCCTCAATCTTGAATCCTCAATACTCAATCTTCAATCCTCAATCCTCAATCCTCAATCCTCAATACTCAATCCTCAATCCTCAATCTTCTATCCTCAATAGTCAATCTTCAATCCTCAATCCTCAATGCTCAATCCTCAATCCTCATTCTTCAATCCTCAATACCCAATCCTCAATGTTCAATCCTCAATCCTCAATCCTCAATTCTCAATCCTCAATACTCAATCCTGAGTCCTCAGTCCTCAAACCTCAATCCTCAACCCGCAGCCCTCATGCTCAATGCTCAATCCTCAATCCTCAATCCTCAATCCTCAATCTTCAATCCTCAATACTCAATCTTCAATCCTCAATCCTCAGTCCTCAAACCTCAATTCTGAATCCTCAATCCTGAATCCTCATTCTTCAGTCCTCAATACCCAATCCTCAATCTTCAATCCTCACTCCTCAATCTTCAATCCTCAATACTCAATCTGCAATCCTCAATCCTCAATCCTCAATCCTCAATCCTCATTCTTCAATCCTCAATACCGAATCCTCAATCTTCAATCCTCAATCCTCAATCCTCAGTTCTCAATACTCAATCTTTAATCATCAATATTCAATCTTCAATCCTCAATCCACGATCCTCAATCCTCAATCCTCAGCCCTCAATGTTCAATACGCAATAACTAATCCTCAAACTTCAATCCTCAATCCTCAATCCTCAACCCTCAATCCTCAATCCTCAGCCCTCAAACCTCAATCCTGAATCCTCAATCCTGAATCCTCAATACCCAATCTTCAATCCTCAATCCTCAGTCCTCAAACCACAATTCTGAAACCTCAATCCTGAATCCTCAATCTTCAATCCTTAATCTCCAACCCTCAATCTTCAATCCTCAATCCTCAATCCTCAATCCTCAATCCTCAATCTTCAATCCTCAATACTCAATATTCAATCCTCTATACTCATTCCTCAATCCTCAATCCCCAACCCTCAATCCTCAATTTTCAATCCTCAACACTCAATCTGCAATCCTCAATCCTCAATACCTCAATCCTCAATCCTCATTCTTCAATCCTCAGTACCGAATCCACAATCTTCAGTCCTGAAACCTCAATCCTCAATTCTCAATCCTGAATCCTCAATCCTGAATCCTCAAGCTTCAGCCCTCAGTCCTCAACAATCAGTTGTCAATCCCCAATCCTCAATAGAATATCCTCAATTCACAGTTTTCAATACTCATTACTCAATTTGCAATCTTCAGATCTCTATCCACAAACATCAATTCTCATCACTCAACCCTCAATACTCAGTCCCCAATCCTCAAGCTTCAAACCTAAATCCCCAATCCTCAATCATCAATCCTCAATCTTCAATCCTCAATACTCAATCTTCAATCCTCAATCCTCGATCCTCAATCCTCAATCCTCAGCCCTCAATGTTCAATCCGCAATAACTAATCCTCAAATTTCAATCCTCAATCCACAATCCTCAATCCTCAATCCTCAATCCTCAATCCTCAACTCTCAAACCTCAATCCTGAATCCTCAATCCTGAATCCTCAATACCCAATCTTCAATCCTCAATCCCCAGTCCTCAAACCACAATTCTGAAACCTCAATCGTGGATCCTCAATCTTCAATCGTCAATCTCCAACCCTCAATCTTCAATCCTCAATCCTCAATCCTCAATCCTCAATTCTCAATCTTCAATCCTCAATACTCAATATTCAATCCTCTATCCTCAATCCTCAATCCTCAATCCTCAATCCTCAATCCTCAATCCTCAATCCTCAATCCTCAATCCTCAGTCCCCAAACCTCAATCCTGAATCCTCAATCCTGAATCCTCAATCTTCGGCCCTCAGTCCTTAACAATCACTTGTCAATCCTCAATCCTCAATAGAATATCCTCAGTTCAGAGTTTTCAATTCGCAATACTCAATCTGCAATCTTCAAATCTCTAACCACAAGCATCAATTCTCATCACTCAACACTCAACACTCAGTCCCCAATCCTCAATCTTCAATCCTCAATCCTCAATCCTCAATCGTCAATCTTCAATCCTCAATACACAACCTTCAATCCTCAATTCTCAATACTCAATCCTCAATCCTCATTCTTCCATCCTCAATAGCCAATCCTCAATCTTCAATCCTCAACCATCAATCCTCAATTCTGAATCCTCAATCCTCAATTTTCAATCCTCATTCTTCAATCCTCAATCCTCAATCCTCAATCCTCCATCCTCAATTTTCAATCCTCGATCCTCAATCCTCAATCCTCAGTCCGAAATCCTCAATCTTCAATCCATAATCCTCAACCCTCAACCTTCAATCCTCAATCCTCAATCCTCAATCATCAGTCCTCAAACCTCAATCCTCAATCGTCAGTCTTCAATCCTCAATAGTCAATCTTCAATTCTCAATCCTCAACGCTCAATCCTCAATCCGCATTCTTCAATCCTCAATACCCAATCCTCAATCTTCAATCCTCAATCCTCAATCCTCAATTCTCAATCCTCAATCCTCAATCCTGAGTCCTCAGTCCTCAAACCTCAATCCTCAACCCGCAGCCCTCATGCTCAATCCTCAATCCTCAATCCCCAATCCTCAATCTTCAATCCTCAATACTCAATCTTCAATCCTCAATCCTCAGTCCTCAAACCTCAATTCTGAATCCTCAATCCTGAATCCTCATTCTTCAATCCTCAATACCCAATCCTCAATCTTCAATCCTCAATCCTCAATCCTCAATTCTCAATCCTCAATCCTCAGTCCTCAGTCCTCAAACCTCAATCCTCAAACCTCAGCACTCATCCTCAATCCTCAATCCTCAATATTCAATCCTCAATCCTCAATCCTCAATACTCAATCTTCAATCCTCTATCCTCAGTCCTCAGACCTCAATTCTGAATCCTCATTCCTGAATACTCAATCTTCAATCCTCAGTCCCCAATCCTCAATCTTCAATCCTCAATCCTCAATACTCAATCCTCAATCCTCAATCTTGAATCCTCAATACTCAATCTTCAATCCTCAATCCTCAATTCTCAATCCTCAATACTCAATCCTCAATCCTCAATCTTCTATCCTCAATAGTCAATCTTCAATCCTCAATCCTCAATGCTCAATCCTCAATCCTCATTCTTCAATCCTCAATACCCAATCCTCAATGTTCAATCCTCAATCCTCAATCCTCAATTCTCAATCCTCAATCCTCAATCCTGAGTCCTCAGTCCTCAAACCTCAATCCTCAACCCGCAGCCCTCATTCTCAATGCTCAATCCTCAATCCTCAATCCTCAATCCTCAATCTTCAATCCTCAATACTCAATCTTCAATCCTCAATCCTCAGTCCTCAAACCTCAATTCTGAATCCTCAATCCTGAATCCTCATTCTTCAATCCTCAATACCCAATCCTCAATGTTCAATCCTCAATCCTCAATCTTCAATCCTCAATACTCAATCTGCAATCCTCAATCCTCAATCCTCAATCCTCAATCCTAATTCTTCAATCCTCAATACCGAATCCTCAATCTTCAATCCTCAATCCTCAATCCTCAGTTCTCAATACTCAATCTTCAATCATCAATATTCAATCTTCAATCCTCAATCCACGATCCTCAATCCTCAATCCTCAGCCCTCAATGTTCAATCCGCAATAACTAATCCTCAAACTTCAATCCTCAATCCTCAATCCTCAACCCTCAATCCTCAATACTCAGCCCTCAAACCTCAATCCTGAATCCTCAATCCTGAATCCTCAATACCCAATCTTCAATCCTCAATCCTCAGTCCTCAAACCACAATTCTGAAACCTCAATCCTGAATCCTCAATCTTCAATCCTTAATCTCCAACCCTCAATCTTCAATCCTCAATCCTCAATCCTCAATCCTCAATCCTCAATCTTCAATCCTCAATACTCAATATTCAATCCTCTATACTCATTCCTCAATCCTCAATCCCCAACCCTCAATCCTCAATTTTCAATCCTCAACACTCAATCTGCAATCCTCAATCCTCAATACCTCAATCCTCAATACTCATTCTTCAATCCTCAGTACCGAATCCACAATCTTCAGTCCTGAATCCTCAATCCTCAATTCTCAATCCTGAATCCTCAATCCTGAATCCTCAAGCTTCAGCCCTCAGTCCTCAACAATCAGTTGTCAATCCCCAATCCTCAATAGAATATCCTCAATTCACAGTTTTCAATACTCATTACTCAATTTGCAATCTTCAGATCTCTATCCACAAACATCAATACTCATCACTCAACCCTCAATACTCAGTCCCCAATCCTCAAGCTTCAAACCTAAATCCCCAATCTTCAATCCTCAATCCTCAATCCTCAATCCTCAATTCTCAATCTTCAATCCTCAATACTCAATATTCAATCCTCTATCCTCAATCCTCAATCCTCAATCCTCAATCCTCAATCCTCAATCCTCAATCCTCAATCCTCAATCCTCAATCCTCAGTCCCCAAACCTCAATCCTGAATCCTCAATCCTGAATCCTCAATCTTCGGCCCTCAGTCCTCAACAATCAGTTGTCAATCCTCAATCCTCAATAGAATATCCTCAGTTCAGAGTTTTCAATTCGCAATACTCAATCTGCAATCTTCAAATCTCTAACCACAAACATCAATTCTCATCACTCAACACTCAACACTCAGTCCCCAATCCTCAATCTTCAATCCTCAATCCTCAATCCTCAATCGTCAATCTTCAATCCTCAATACACAACCTTCAATCCTCAATCCTCAGTCCTCAGTCCTCAAACCTCAATCCTCAAACCTCAGCACTCATCCTCAATCCTCAATCCTCAATATTCAATCCTCAATCCTCAATCCTCAATACTCAATCTTCAATCCTCAATCCTCAGTCCTCAGACCTCAATTCTCAATCCTCATTCCTGAATCCTCAATCTTCAATCCTCAATCCCCAATCCTCAATCTTCAATCCTCAATCCTCAATACTCAATCATCAATCCTCAACCTTGAATCCTCAATACTCAATCTTCAATCCTCAATCCTCAATCCTCAATCCTCAATACTCAATCCTCAATCCTCAATCTTCAATCCTCAATAGTCAATCTTCAATCCTCAATCCTCAATGCTCAATCCTCAATCCTCATTCTTCAATCCTCAATACCCAGTCCTCAATCTTCAATCCTCAATCCTCAATCCTCAATTCTCAATCCTCAATCCTCAATCCTGAGTCCTCAGTCCTCAAACCTCAATCCTCAACCCGCAGCCCTCATGCTCAATCCTCAATCCTCAATCCTCAATCCTCAATCCTCAATCTTCAATCCTCAATACTCAATCTTCAATCCTCAATCCTCAGTCCTCAAACCTCAATTCTGAATCCTCAATCCTGAATCCTCATTCTTCAATCCTCAATACCCAATCCTCAACCTTCAATCCTCAATCCTCAATCCTCATTCTTCCATCCTCAATACCCAATCCTCAATCTTCAATCCACAATCCTCAATCCTCAATTCTGAATCCTCAATCCTCAATTTTCAATGCTCATTCTTCAATCCTCAATACCCAATACTCAATCTTCAATCCTCAATCCTCAATCCTCAATTCTCAATCCTCAACCTTCAGTCCTCAGTCCTCAAACCTCAATCCTCAACCCTCAGCCCTCATCGTCAATCCTCAATCCTCAATCTTCAATCCTCAATACCCAATCCTCAATCCTCAATCCTCAGTCCTCAAACCTCAATTCTGAATCCTCAATCCTGAATCCTCCAACTTCGGCCCTCAGTCCTCAACAATCAGTTGTCAACACTCAGTACTCAATAGTATATCCTCAATTCACAGTTTTCAATACTCAATACTCAATCTGCAATCATCAAACCTCTATCCACAAACATCAATTCTCATCACTCAACCCGCAACACTCTGTCCCCAATATTCAGTCCTCAATCCTCAATCCTCAATCCTCAATCCTCAATCGTCAATCTACAATCCTCAATACTCAATCTTCAATCCTCAGTCCTCAATCCTCAATCCTCAATCCTCATTCTTCAATCCTCAATACCCAATCCTCAATCTTCAATCCTCAATCCTCAATCCTCAATTCTGAATCCTCAATCCTCAATTTTCAATCCTCATTCTTCAAACCTCAATACCCAATACTCAATCTACAATCCTCAATCCTCAATTATCAATCCTCAATCCTCAATCCTCAATCCTCAGTCCTCAGCCCTCAAACCTGAATCCTCAACCCTCAGACCTAATCCTCCATCCTCAATCCTCAATCCTCAATCCTCAATATTCAATCCTCAGCCCTCAAACCTCAATCCTGAATCCTCAATCCTGAATCCTCAATACTCAATCTTCAATCCTCAATCCTTAGTCCTCAAACCACAATTCTGAAACCTCAATCGTGGATCCTCAATCTTCAATCCTCAATCTCCAACCCTCAATCTTCAATCCTCAATCCTCAATCCTCAATCCTCAATCCTCAATCTTCAATCCTCAATACTCAATATTCAATCCTCTATCCTCAATCCTCAATCCTCAATCCTCAATCCTCAATCCTCAGTCCTCAATCCTCAATCCTCAATCCTCAGTCCCCAAACCTCAATCCTGAATCCTCAATCCTGAATCCTCAATCTTCGGCCCTCAGTCCTCAACAATCACTTGTCAATCCTCAATCCTCAATCCTCAATAGAATATCCTCAGTTCAGAGTTTTCAATTCGCAATACTCAATCTGCAATCTTCAAATCTCTATCCACAAACATCAATTCTCATCACTCAACACTCAACACTCAGTCCCCAATCCTCAATCTTCAATCCTCAGTCCTCAATCCTCAATCGTCAATCTTCAATCCTCAATACACAATCTTCAATCCTCAATCCTCAATCCTCAATCCTCAATCCTCATTCTTCCATCCTCAATAGCCAATCCTCAATCTTCAATCCTCAACCATCAATACTCAATTCTGAATCCTCAATCCTCAATTTTCAATCCTCATTCTTCAATCCTCAATCCTCAATCCTCAATCCTCCATCCTCAATTTTCAATCCTCGATCCTCAATCCTCAATCCTCAGTCCGAAATCCTCAATCTTCAATCCATAATCCTCAACCCTCAACCTTCAATCCTCAATCCTCAATCCTCAATCATCAATCCTCAATATTCAATCCTCAATACTCAATCTTCAATCCTCAAACTTCAATCTTCAATCCTCAATCACCAATCCTCAATCCTCAATCCTCAATCCTCAATCGTCAATCTTCAATCCTCAATCCTCAATCCTCAATCCTCAGTCCCCAAACCTCAATCCTGAATCCTCAATCCTGAATCCTCAATCTTCGGCCCTCAGTCCTCAACAATCAGTTGTCAATCCTCAATCCTCAATAGAATATCCTCAGTTCAGAGTCTTCAATTCTCAATTCTCAATCTGCATTCTTCAAATCTCTATCCACAAATATCAATTCTCATCACTCAACACTCAACACTCAGTCCCCAAACCTCAATCTTCAATCCTCAATCCTCAATCCTCAATCCTCAATCTTCAATCCTCAATACTCAATCTTCAATCCTCAATCCTCAATCCTCAATCCTCAATCCTCATTCTTCCATCCTCAATAGCGAATCCTCAATCTTCAATCATCAACCATCAATCCTCAATTCTGCATCCTCAATCCTCAATTTTCAATCCTTATTCTTCAATCCTCAATCCTCAATCCTCAATCCTCAATTTTCAATCCTCGATCCTCAATCCTCAATCCTCAGTCCGAAATCCTGAGTCCTCAGTCCTCAAACCCCAATCCTCAACCCGCAGCCCTCATGCTCAATCCTCAATCCTCAATCCTCAATCCTCAATCTTCAATCCTCAATACTCAATCTTCAATCCTCAATCCTCAGTCCTCAAACCTCAATTCTGAATCCTCAATCCTGAATCCTCATTCTTCAATCCTCAATACCCAATCCTCAATCTTCAATCCTCAATCCTCAATCTTCAATCCTCAATACTCAATCTGCAATCCTCAATCCTCAATCCTCAATCCTCAATCCTCAATCCTCATTCTTCAATCCTCAATACCGAATCCTCAATCTTCAATCCTCAAACCTCAATCCTCAATTCTCAATACTCAATCTTCAATCATCAATATTCAATCTTCAATCCTCAATCCTCAATCCTCAATTCTCAATCCTGAATCCTCAATCCTGAATCCTCAAGCTTCAGCCCTCAGTCCTCAACAATCAGTTGTCAATCCCCAATCCTCAATAGAATATCCTCAATTCACAGTTTTCAATACTCATTACTCAATTTGCAATCTTCAGATCTCTATCCACAAACATCAATTCTCATCACTCAACCCTCAATACTCAGTCACCAATCCTCAAGCTTCAAACCTAAATCCCCAATCCTCAATCATCAATCCTCAATCTTCAATCCTCAATACTCAATCTTCAATCCTCAACCCTCAATCCTCAATCCTCAATCACCAATCCTCAATCCTCAATCTTCAATCATCAATATTCAATCTTCAATCCTCAATCCACGATCTTCAATCCTGAATCCTCAGCCCTCAATGTTCAATCCGCAATAACTAATCCTCAAATTTCAATCCTCAATCCTCAATCCTCAATCCTCAATCCTCAATCCTCAGCCCTCAAACCTCAATCCTGAATCCTCAATCCTGAATCCTCAATACCCAATCTTCAATCCTCAATCCTCAGTCCTCAAACCACAATTCTGAAACCTCAATCCTGAATCCTCAATCTTCAATCCTTAATCTCCAACCCTCAAATTCAACCCTCAATCCTCAATCCTCAATCCTCAATCCTCAATCTTCAACCCTCAATACTCAATATTCAATCCTCTATCCTCATTCCTCAATCCTCAATCCTCAATCCTCAATCCTCAATTTTCAATCCTGAATCCTCAATCTTCGGCCCTCAGTCCTCAACAATCAGTTGTCAATCCTCAATCCTCAATAGAATATCCTCAATTAACAGTTTTCAATACTCATTACACAATTTGCAATCTTCAGATCTCTATCCACAAACATCAATTCTCATCACTCAACCCTCAATACTCAGTCACCAATCCTCAAGCTTCAAACCTAAATCCCCAATCCTCAATCATCAATCCTCAATCTTCAATCCTCAATACTCAATCTTCAATCCTCAACCCTCAATCCTCAATCCTCAATCACCAATCCTCAATCCTCAATCCTCAATCCTCAATCGTCAATCTTCAATCCTCAATCCTCAATCCTCAATCCTCAGTCCCCAAACCTCAATCCTGAATTCTCAATCCTGAATCCTCAATCTTCGGCCCTCAGTCCTCAACAATCAGTTGTCAATCCTCAATCCTCAATAGAATATCATCAGTTCAGAGTTTTCAATTCGCAATACTCAATCTGCAATCTTCAAATCTCTATCCACAAACTACAATTCTCATCACTCAACACTCAACACTCAGTCCCCAATCCTGAATATTCAATCCTCAATCCTCAATCCTCAATCGTCAATCTTCAATCCTCAATACACAATCTTCAATCCTCAATCCTCATTCCTCAATCCTCAATCCTCATTCTTCCATCCTCAATAGCCAATCCTCAATCTTCAATCCTCAACCATCAATCCTCAATTCTTCATCCTCAATCCTCTATTTTCAATCCTCATTCTTCAATCCTCAATCCTCAATCCTCAATCCTCAATCCTCAATTTTCAATCCTCGATCCTCAATCCTCAATCCTCAGTCCGAAATCCTCAATCTTCAATCCATAATCCTCAACCCTCAACCTTCAATCCTCAATCCTCAATCCTCAATCATCAGTCCTCAAACCTCAATCCTCAATCGTCAGTCTTCAATCCTCAATAGTCAATCTTCAATTCTCAATCCTCAATGCTCAATCCTCAATCCTCATTCTTCAATCCTCAATACCCAATCCTCAATCTTCAATCCTCAATCCTCAATCCTCAATTCTCAATCCTCAATCCTCAATCCTGAGTCCTCAGTCCTCAAACCTCAATCCTCAACCCGCAGCCCTCATGCTCAATCCTCAATCCTCAATCCCCAATCCTCAACCTTCAATCCTCAATACTCAATCTTCAATCCTCAATCCTCAGTCCTCAAACCTCAATTCTGAATCCTCAATCCTGAATCCTCATTCTTCAATCCTCAATACCCAATCCTCAATCTTCAATCCTCAATCCTCAATCCTCAATTCTCAATCCTCAATCCTCAGTCCTCAGTCCTCAAACCTCAATCCTCAAACCTCAGCACTCATCCTCAATCCTCAATCCTCAATATTCAATCCTCAATCCTCAATCCTCAATACTCAGTCTTCAATCTTCTATCCTCAGTCCTCAGACCTCAATTCTGAATCCTCATTCCTGAATACTCAATCTTCAATCCTCAGTCCCCAATCCTCAATCTTCAATCCTCAATCCTCAATACTCAATCCTCAATCCTCAATCTTGAATCCTCAATACTCAATCTTCAATCCTCAATCCTCAATCCTCAATCCTCAATCCTGAATCCTCAATACTCAATCTTCAATCCTCAATCCTTAGTCCTCAAACCACAATTCTGAAACCTCAATCGTGGATCCTCAATCTTCAATCCTCAATCTCCAACCCTCAATCTTCAATCCTCAATCCTCAATCCTCAATCCTCAATCCTCAATCTTCAATCCTCAATACTCAATATTCAATCCTCTATCCTCAATCCTCAATCCTCAATCCTCAATCCTCAATCCTCAGTCCTCAATCCTCAATCCTCAATCCTCAGTCCCCAAACCTCAATCCTGAATCCTCAATCCTGAATCCTCAATCTTCGGCCCTCAGTCCTCAACAATCACTTGTCAATCCTCAATCCTCAATCCTCAATAGAATATCCTCAGTTCAGAGTTTTCAATTCGCAATACTCAATCTGCAATCTTCAAATCTCTATCCACAAACATCAATTCTCATCACTCAACACTCAACACTCAGTCCCCAATCCTCAATCTTCAATCCTCAGTCCTCAATCCTCAATCGTCAATCTTCAATCCTCAATACACAATCTTCAATCCTCAATCCTCAATCCTCAATCCTCAATCCTCATTCTTCCATCCTCAATAGCCAATCCTCAATCTTCAATCCTCAACCATCAATACTCAATTCTGAATCCTCAATCCTCAATTTTCAATCCTCATTCTTCAATCCTCAATCCTCAATCCTCAATCCTCCATCCTCAATTTTCAATCCTCGATCCTCAATCCTCAATCCTCAGTCCGAAATCCTCAATCTTCAATCCATAATCCTCAACCCTCAACCTTCAATCCTCAATCCTCAATCCTCAATCATCAATCCTCAATATTCAATCCTCAATACTCAATCTTCAATCCTCAACCCTCAATATTCAATGCTCAATCACCAATCCTCAATCCTCAATCCTCAATCCTCAATCGTCAATCTTCAATCCTCAATCCTCAATCCTCAATCCTCAGTCCCCAAACCTCAATCCTGAATCCTCAATCCTGAATCCTCAATCTTCGGCCCTCAGTCCTCAACAATCAGTTGTCAATACTCAATCCTCAATAGAATATCCTCAGTTCAGAGTCTTCAATTCTCAATTCTCAATCTGCATTCTTCAAATCTCTATCCACAAATATCAATTCTCATCACTCAACACTCAACACTCAGTCCCCAAACCTCAATCTTCAATCCTCAATCCTCAATCCTCAATCCTCAATCTTCAATCCTCAATACTCAATCTTCAATCCTCAATCCTCAATCCTCAATCCTCAATCCTCATTCTTCCATCCTCAATAGCGAATCCTCAATCTTCAATCCTCAACCATCAATCCTCAATTCTGCATCCTCAATCCTCAATTTTCAATCCTTATTCTTCAATCCTCAATCCTCAATCCTCAATCCTCAATTTTCAATCCTCGATCCTCAATCCTCAATCCTCAGTCCGAAATCCTGAGTCCTCAGTCCTCAAACCCCAATCCTCAACCCGCAGCCCTCATGCTCAATCCTCAATCCTCAATCCTCAATCCTCAATCTTCAATCCTCAATACTCAATCTTCAATCCTCAATCCTCAGTCCTCAAACCTCAATTCTGAAACCTCAATCCTGAATCCTCAATCTTCAATCCTTAATCTCCAACCCTCAAATTCAACCCTCAATCCTCAATCCTCAATCCTCAATCCTCAATCTTCAACGCTCAATACTCAATATTCAATCCTCTATCCTCATTCCTCAATCCTCAATCCTCAATCCTCAATCCTCAATTTTCAATCCTGAATCCTCAATCTTCGGCCCTCAGTCCTCAACAATCAGTTGTCAATCCTCAATCCTCAATAGAATATCCTCAATTCACAGTTTTCAATACTCATTACACAATTTGCAATCTTCAGATCTCTATCCACAAACATCAATTCTCATCTCTCAACCCTCAATACTCAGTCACCAATCCTCAAGCTTCAAACCTAAATCCCCAATCCTCAATCATCAATCCTCAATCTTCAATCCTCAATACTCAATCTTCAATCCTCAACCCTCAATCCTCAATCCTCAATCACCAATCCTCAATCCTCAATCCTCAATCCTCAATCGTCAATCTTCAATCCTCAATCCTCAATCCTCAATCCTCAGTCCCCAAACCTCAATCCTGAATCCTCAATCCTGAATCCTCAATCTTCGGCCCTCAGTCCTCAACAATCAGTTGTCAATCCTCAATCCTCAATAGAATATCATCAGTTCAGAGTTTTCAATTCGCAATACTCAATCTGCAATCTTCAAATCTCTATCCACAAACTACAATTCTCATCACTCAACACTCAACACTCAGTCCCCAATCCTGAATCTTCAATCCTCAATCCTCAATCCTCAATCGTCAATCTTCAATCCTCAATACACAATCTTCAATCCTCAATCCTCATTCCTCAATCCTCAATCCTCATTCTTCCATCCTCAATAGCCAATCCTCAATCTTCAATCCTCAACCATCAATCCTCAATTCTTCATCCTCAATCCTCTATTTTCAATCCTCATTCTTCAATCCTCAATCCTCAATCCTCAATCCTCAATCCTCAATTTTCAATCCTCGATCCTCAATCCTCAATCCTCAGTCCGAAATCCTCAATCTTCAATCCATAATCCTCAACCCTCAACCTTCAATCCTCAATCCTCAATCCTCAATCATCAGTCCTCAAACCTCAATCCTCAATCGTCAGTCTTCAATCC
Source organism: Calliopsis andreniformis (assembly GCF_051401765.1). Classification (NCBI taxonomy): domain Eukaryota; kingdom Metazoa; phylum Arthropoda; class Insecta; order Hymenoptera; family Andrenidae; genus Calliopsis; species Calliopsis andreniformis. The sequence goes on from NW_027480504.1 coordinate 20,422, forward strand.
TCAATAGTCAATCTTCAATTCTCAATCCTCAATGCTCAATCCTCAATCCTCATTCTTCAATCCTCAATACCCAATCCTCAATCTTCAATCCTCAATCCTCAATCCTCAATTCTCAATCCTCAATCCTCAATCCTCAGTCCTCAAACCTCAATTCTGAATCCTCAATCCTGAATCCTCATTCTTCAATCCTCAATACCCAATCCTCAATCTTCAATCCTCAATCCTCAATCCTCAATTCTCAATCCTCAATCCTCAGTCCTCAGTCCTCAAACCTCAATCCTCAAACCTCAGCACTCATCCTCAATCCTCAATCCTCAATATTCAATCCTCAATCCTCAATCCTCAATACTCAATCTTCAATCTTCTATCCTCAGTCCTCAGACCTCAATTCTGAATCCTCATTCCTGAATACTCAATCTTCAATCCTCAGTCCCCAATCCTCAATCTTCAATCCTCAATCCTCAATACTCAATCCTCAATCCTCAATCTTGAATCCTCAATACTCAATCTTCAATCCTCAATCCTCAATCCTCAATCCTCAATACTCAATCCTCAATCCTCAATCTTCTATCCTCAATAGTCAATCTTCAATCCTCAATCCTCAATGCTCAATCCTCAATCCTCATTCTTCAATCCTCAATACCCAATCCTCAATGTTCAATCCTCAATCCTCAATCCTCAGTTCTCAATCCTCAATCCTCAATCCTGAGTCCTCAGTCCTCAAACCTCAATCCTCAACCCGCAGCCCTCATGCTCAATGCTCAATCCTCAATCCTCAATCCTCAATCCTCAATCTTCAATCCTCAATACTCAATCTTCAATCCTCAATCCTCAGTCCTCAAACCTCAATTCTGAATCCTCAATCCTGAATCCTCATTCTTCAATCCTCAATACCCAATCCTCAATCTTCAATCCTCAATCCTCAATCTTCAATCCTCAATACTCAATCTGCAATCCTCAATCCTCAATCCTCAATCCTCAATCCTCATTCTTCAATCCTCAATACCGAATCCTCAATCTTCAATCCTCAATCCTCAATCCTCAGTTCTCAATACTCAATCTTCAATCATCAATATTCAATCTTCAATCCTCAATCCACGATCCTCAATCCTCAATCCTCAGCCCTCAATGTTCAATCCGCAATAACTAATCCTCAAACTTCAATCCTCAATCCTCAATCCTCAACCCTCAATCCTCAATCCTCAGCCCTCAAACCTCAATCCTGAATCCTCAATCCTGAATCCTCAATACCCAATCTTCAATCCTCAATCCTCAGTCCTCAAACCACAATTCTGAAACCTCAATCCTGAATCCTCAATCTTCAATCCTTAATCTCCAACCCTCAATCTTCAATCCTCAATCCTCAATCCTCAATCCTCAATCCTCAATCTTCAATCCTCAATACTCAATATTCAATCCTCTATACTCATTCCTCAATCCTCAATCCCCAACCCTCAATCCTCAATTTTCAATCCTCAACACTCAATCTGCAATCCTCAATCCTCAATACCTCAATCCTCAATCCTCATTCTTCAATCCTCAGTACCGAATCCACAATCTTCAGTCCTGAATCCTCAATCCTCAATTCTCAATCCTGAATCCTCAATCCTGAATCCTCAAGCTTCAGCCCTCAGTCCTCAGCAATCAGTTGTCAATCCCCAATCCTCAATAGAATATCCTCAATTCACAGTTTTCAATACTCATTACTCAATTTGCAATCTTCAGATCTCTATCCACAAACATCAATTCTCATCACTCAACCCTCAATACTCAGTCCCCAATCCTCAAGCTTCAAACCTAAATCCCCAATCTTCAATCCTCAATCCTCAATCCTCAATCCTCAATTCTCAATCTTCAATCCTCAATACTCAATATTCAATCCTCTATCCTCAATCCTCAATCCTCAATCCTCAATCCTCAATCCTCAATCCTCAATCCTCAATCCTCAATCCTCAATCCTCAGTCCCCAAACCTCAATCCTGAATCCTCAATCCTGAATCCTCAGTCTTCGGCCCTCAGTCCTCAACAATCAGTTGTCAATCCTCAATCCTCAATAGAATATCCTCAGTTCAGAGTTTTCAATTCGCAATACTCAATCTGCAATCTTCAAATCTCTAACCACAAACATCAATTCTCATCACTCAACACTCAACACTCAGTCCCCAATCCTCAATCTTCAATCCTCAATCCTCAATCCTCAATCGTCAATCTTCAATCCTCAATACACAATCTTCAATCCTCAATCCTCAGTCCTCAGTCCTCAAACCTCAATCCTCAAACCTCAGCACTCATCCTCAATCCTCAATCCTCAATATTCAATCCTCAATCCTCAATCCTCAATACTCAATCTTCAATCCTCAATCCTCAGTCCTCAGACCTCAATTCTCAATCCTCATTCCTGAATCCTCAATCTTCAATCCTCAATCCCCAATCCTCAATCTTCAATCCTCAATCCTCAATACTCAATCATCAATCCTCAATCTTGAATCCTCAATACTCAATCTTCAATCCTCAATCCTCAATCCTCAATCCTCAATACTCAATCCTCAATCCTCAATCTTCAATCCTCAATGGTCAATCTTCAATTCTCAATCCTCAATGCTCAATCCTCAATCCTCATTCTTCAATCCTCAATACCCAATCCTCAATCTTCAATCCTCAATCCTCAATCCTCAATTCTCAATCCTCAATCCTCAATCCTGAGCCCTCAGTCCTCAAACCTCAATCCTCAACCCGCAGCCCTCATGCTCAATCCTCAATCCTCAATCCTCAATCCTCAATCCTCAATCTTCAATCCTCAATACTCAATCTTCAATCCTCAATCCTCAGTCCTCAAACCTCAATTCTGAATCCTCAATCCTGAATCCTCATTCTTCAATCCTCAATACCCAATCCTCAACCTTCAATCCTCAATCCTCAATCCTCATTCTTCCATCCTCAATACCCAATCCTCAATCTTCAATCCTCAATCCTCAATCCTCAATTCTGAATCCTCAATCCTCAATTTTCAATCCTCATTCTTCAATCCTCAATACCCAATACTCAATCTTCAATCCTCAATCCTCAATCCTCAATTCTCAATCCTCAACCCTCAGTCCTCAGTCCTCAAACCTCAATCCTCAACCCTCAGCCCTCATCGTCAATCCTCAATCCTCAATCTTCAATCCTCAATACCCAATCCTCAATCCTCAATCCTCAGTCCTCAAACCTCAATTCTGAATCCTCAATCCTGAATCCTCCAACTTCGGCCCTCAGTCCTCAACAATCAGTTGTCAACACTCAGTACTCAATAGTATATCCTCAATTCACAGTTTTCAATACTCAATACTCAATCTGCAATCATCAAACCTCTATCCACAAACATCAATTCTCATCACTCAACCCGCAACACTCTGTCCCCAATATTCAGTCCTCAATCCTCAATCCTCAATCCTCAATCGTCAATCTACAATCCTCAATACTCAATCTTCAATCCTCAGTCCTCAATCCTCAATCCTCAATCCTCATTCTTCAATCCTCAATACCCAATCCTCAATCTTCAATCCTCAATCCTCAATCCTCAATTCTGAATCCTCAATCCTCAATTTTCAATCCTCATTCTTCAATCCTCAATCCTCAATCCTCAATCCTCAGTCCTCAGCCCTCAAACCTCAATCCTCAACCCTCAGCCCTCATCCTCAATCCTCAATCCTGAATATTCAATCCTCAATACTCAATCCTCAATACTCAATCTTCAATCCTCAATCCTCAGTCCTCAGACCTCAATTCTGAATCCTCAATCCTGAATCCTCAATCTTCAATCCTCAATCTCCAACCCTCAATCTTCAATCCTCAATCCTCAATCCTCAATCCTCAATCCTCAATCTTCAATCCTCAATACTCAATATTCAATCCTCTATCCTCATCCTCAATCCTCAATCCTCAATCCTCAATCCTCAGTCCTCAGTCCTCAATCCTCAATCCTCAGTCCCCAAACCTCAATCCTGAATCCTCAATCCTGAATCCTCAATCTTCGGCCCTCAGTCCTCAACAATCAGTTGTCAATCCTCAATCCTCAATAGAATATCCTCAGTTCAGAGTTTTCAATTCGCAATACTCAATCTGCAATCTTCAAATCTCTATCCACAAACATCAATTCTCATCACTCAACACTCAACACTCAGTCCCCAATCCTCAATCTTCAATCCTCAATCCTCAATCCTCAATCGTCAATCTTCAATCCTCAATACACAATCTTCAATCCTCAATCCTCAATCCTCAATCCTCAATCCTCATTCTTCCATCCTCAATAGCCAATCCTCAATCTTCAATCCTCAACCATCAATACTCAATTCTGAATCCTCAATCCTCAATTTTCAATCCTCATTCTTCAATCCTCAATCCTCAATCCTCAATCCTCCATCCTCAATGTTCAATCCTCGATCCTCAATCCTCCATCCTCAATCCTCATTCTTCAATCCTCAACACCGAATCCTCAATCTTCAATCCTCAATCCTCAATCCTCAATTCTCAATCTTCTATCCTCAGTCCTCAGTCCTCAAACCTCTATCCTCAACCCTCAGACCTAATCCTCCATCCTCAATCCTCAATCCTCAATCCTCAATATTCAATCCTCAGCCCTCAAACCTCAATCCTGAATCCTCAATCCTGAATCCTCAATACTCAATCTTCAATCCTCAATCCTTAGTCCTCAAACCACAATTCTGAAACCTCAATCGTGGATCCTCAATCTTCAATCCTCAATCTCCAACCCTCAATCTTCAATCCTCAATCCTCAATCCTCAATCCTCAATCCTCAATCTTCAATCCTCAATACTCAATATTCAATCCTCTATCCTCAATCCTCAATCCTCAATCCTCAATCCTCAATCCTCAGTCCTCAATCCTCAATCCTCAATCCTCAGTCCCCAAACCTCAATCCTGAATCCTCAATCCTGAATCCTCAATCTTCGGCCCTCAGTCCTCAACAATCAGTTGTCAATCCTCAATCCTCAATCCTCAATAGAATATCCTCAGTTCAGAGTTTTCAATTCGCAATACTCAATCTGCAATCTTCAAATCTCTATCCACAAACATCAATTCTCATCACTCAACACTCAACACTCAGTCCCCAATCCTCAATCTTCAATCCTCAATCCTCAATCCTCAATCGTCAATCTTCAATCCTCAATACACAATCTTCAATCCTCAATCCTCAATCCTCAATCCTCAATCCTCATTCTTCCATCCTCAATAGCCAATCCTCAATCTTCAATCCTCAACCATCAATACTCAATTCTGAATCCTCAATCCTCAATTTTCAATCCTCATTCTTCAATCCTCAATCCTCAATCCTCAATCCTCCATCCTCAATTTTCAATCCTCGATCCTCAATCCTCAATCCTCAGTCCGAAATCCTCAATCTTCAATCCATAATCCTCAACCCTCAACCTTCAATCCTCAATCCTCAATCCTCAATCATCAATCCTCAATCTTCAATCCTCAATACTCAATCTTCAATCCTCAACCCTCAATCTTCAATCCTCAATCACCAATCCTCAATCCTCAATCCTCAATCCTCAATCGTCAATCTTCAATCCTCAATCCTCAATCCTCAATCCTCAGTCCCCAAACCTCAACCCTGAATCCTCAATCCTGAATCCTCAATCTTCGGTCCTCAGTCCTCAACAATCAGTTGTCAATCCTCAATCCTCAATAGAATATCCTCAGTTCAGAGTCTTCAATTCTCAATTCTCAATCTGCATTCTTCAAATCTCTATCCACAAATATCAATTCTCATCACTCAACACTCAACACTCAGTCCCCAATCCTCAATCTTCAATCCTCAATCCTCAATCCTCAATCCTCAATCTTCAATCCTCAATACTCAATCTTCAATCCTCAATCCTCAATCCTCAATCCTCAATCCTCATTCTTCCATCCTCAATAGCGAATCCTCAATCTTCAATCCTCAACCATCAATCCTCAATTCTGCATCCTCAATCCTCAATTTTCAATCCTTATTCTTCAATCCTCAATCCTCAATCCTCAATCCTCAATTTTCAATCCTCGATCCTCAATCCTCAATCCTCAGTCCGAAATCCTGAGTCCTCAGTCCTCAAACCCCAATCCTCAACCCGCAGCCCTCATGCTCAATCCTCAATCCTCAATCCTCAATCCTCAATCTTCAATCCTCAATACTCAATCTTCAATCCTCAATCCTCAGTCCTCAAACCTCAATTCTGAATCCTCAATCCTGAATCCTCATTCTTCAATCCTCAATACCCAATCCTCAATCTTCAATCCTCAATCCTCAATCCTCAATTCTCAATCCTCAATCCCCAGTCCTCAGTCCTCATACCTCAATCCTCAAACCTCAGCCCTCATCCTCAATCCTCAGTCCTCAAACCTCAATTCTGAATCCTCAATCCTGAATCCTCATTCTTCGATCCTCAATACCCAATCCTCAATTCTCAATCCTCAATCCTCAATCCTGAGTCCTCAGTCCTCAAACCTCAATCCTCAACCCGCAGCCCTCATGCTCAATCCTCAATCCTCAATCCTCAATCCTCAATCCTCAATCTTCAATCCTCAATACTCAATCTTCAATCCTCAATCCTCAGTCCTCAAACCTCAATTCTGAATCCTCAATCCTGAATCCTCATTCTTCAATCCTCAATACCCAATCCTCAATCTTCAATCCTCAATCCTCAATCTTCAATCCTCAATACTCAATCTGCAATCCTCAATCCTCAATCCTCAATCCTCAATCCTCAATCCTCATTCTTCAATCCTCAATACCGAATCCTCAATCTTCAATCCTCAAACCTCAATCCTCAATTCTCAATACTCAATCTTCAATCATCAATATTCAATCTTCAATCCTCAATCCTCAATCCTCAATTCTCAATCCTGAATCCTCAATCCTGAATCCTCAAGCTTCAGCCCTCAGTCCTCAACAATCAGTTGTCAATCCCCAATCCTCAATAGAATATCCTCAATTCACAGTTTTCAATACTCATTACTCAATTTGCAATCTTCAGATCTCTATACACAAACATCAATTCTCATCACTCAACCCTCAATACTCAGTCACCAATCCTCAAGCTTCAAACCTATATCCCCAATCCTCAATCATCAATCCTCAATCTTCAATCCTCAATACACAATCTTCAATCCTCAACCCTCAATCCTCAATCCTCAATCCTCAGTTCTCAATACTCAATCTTCAATCATCAATATTCAATCTTCAATCCTCAATCCACGATCTTCAATCCTTAATCCTCAGCCCTCAATGTTCAATCCGCAATAACTAATCCTCAAATTACAATCCTCAATACTCAATCCTCAATCCTCAATCCTCAATCCTCAGCCCTCAAACCTCAATCCTGAATCCTCAATCCTGAATCCTCAATACCCAATCTTCAATCCTCAATCCTCAGTCCTCAAACCACAATTCTGAAACCTCAATCCTGAATCCTCAATCTTCAATCCTTAATCTCCAACTCTCAAATTCAATCCTCAATCCTCAATCCTCAATCCTCAATCCTCAATCTTCAACCCTCAATACTCAATATTCAATCCTCTATCCTCATTCCTCAATCCTCAATCCTCAATCCTCAATCCTCAATTTTCAATCCTGAATCCTCAATCTTCGGCCCTCAGTCCTCAACAATCAGTTGTCAATCCTCAATCCTCAATAGAATATCCTCAATTCACAGTTTTCAATACTCATTACTCAATTTGCAATCTTCAGATCTCTATCCACAAACATCAATTCTCATCACTCAACCCTCAATACTCAGTCACCAATCCTCAAGCTTCAAACCTAAATCCCCAATCCTCAATCATCAATCCTCAATCTTCAATCCTCAATACTCAATCTTCAATCCTCAACCCTCGATCCTCAATCCTCAATCACCAATCCTCAATCCTCAATCCTCAATCCTCAATCGTCAATCTTCAATCCTCAATCCTCAATCCTCAATCCTCAGTCCCCAAACCTCAATCCTGAATCCTCAATCCTGAATCCTCAATCTTCGGCCCTCAGTCCTCAACAATCAGTTGTCAATCCTCAATCCTCAATAGAATATCATCAGTTCAGAGTTTTCAATTCGCAATACTCAATCTGCAATCTTCAAATCTCTATCCACAAACTACAATTCTCATCACTCAACACTCAACACTCAGTCCCCAATCCTGAATCTTCAATCCTCAATCCTCAATCCTCAATCGTCAATCTTCAATCCTCAATACACAATCATCAATCCTCAATCCTCATTCCTCAATCCTCAATCCTCATTCTTCCATCCTCAATAGCCAATCCTCAATCTTCAATCCTCAACCATCAATCCTCAATTCTTCATCCTCAATCCTCTATTTTCAATCCTCATTCTTCAATCCTCAATCCTCAATCCTCAATCCTCAATCCTCAATTTTCAATCCTCGATCCTCAATCCTCAATCCTCAGTCCGAAATCCTCAATCTTCAATCCATAATCCTCAACCCTCAACCTTCAATCCTCAATCCTCAATCCTCAATCATCAGTCCTCAAACCTCAATCCTCAATCGTCAGTCTTCAATCCTCAATAGTCAATCTTCAATTCTCAATCCTCAATGCTCAATCCTCAATCCTCATTCTTCAATCCTCAATACCCAATCCTCAATCTTCAATCCTCAATCCTCAATCCTCAATTCTCAATCCTCAATCCTCAATCCTGAGTCCTCAGTCCTCAAACCTCAATCCTCAACCCGCAGCCCTCATGCTCAATCCTCAATCCTCAATCCCCAATCCTCAACCTTCAATCCTCAATACTCAATCTTCAATCCTCAATCCTCAGTCCTCAAACCTCAATTCTGAATCCTCAATCCTGAATCCTCATTCTTCAATCCTCAATACCCAATCCTCAATCTTCAATCCTCAATCCTCAATCCTCAATTCTCAATCCTCAATCCTCAGTCCTCAGTCCTCAAACCTCAATCCTCAAACCTCAGCACTCATCCTCAATCCTCAATCCTCAATATTCAATCCTCAATCCTCAATCCTCAATACTCAATCTTCAATCCTCTATCCTCAGTCCTCAGACCTCAATTCTGAATCCTCATTCCTGAATACTCAATCTTCAATCCTCAGTCCCCAATCCTCAATCTTCAATCCTCAATCCTCAATACTCAATCCTCAATCCTCAATCTTGAATCCTCAATACTCAATCTTCAATCCTCAATCCTCAATCCTCAATCCTCAATACTCAATCCTCAATCCTCAATCTTCTATCCTCAATAGTCAATCTTCAATCCTCAATCCTCAATGCTCAATCCTCAATCCTCATTCTTCAATCCTCAATACCCAATCCTCAATGTTCAATCCTCAATCCTCAATCCTCAATTCTCAATCCTCAATCCTCAATCCTGAGTCCTCAGTCCTCAAACCTCAATCCTCAACCCGCAGCCCTCATGCTCAATGCTCAATCCTCAATCCTCAATCCTCAATCCTCAATCTTCAATCCTCAATACTCAATCTTCAATCCTCAATCCTCAGTCCTCAAACCTCAATTCTGAATCCTCAATCCTGAATCCTCATTCTTCAATCCTCAATACCCAATCCTCAATCTTCAATCCTCAATCCTCAATCTTCAATCCTCAATACTCAATCTGCAATCCTCAATCCTCAATCCTCAATCCTCAATCCTCATTCTTCAATCCTCAATACCGAATCCTCAATCTTCAATCCTCAATCCTCAATCCTCAGTTCTCAATACTCAATCTTCAATCATCAATATTCAATCTTCAATCCTCAATCCACGATCCTCAATCCTCAATCCTCAGCCCTCAATGTTCAATCCGCAATAACTAATCCTCAAACTTCAATCCTCAATCCTCAATCCTCAACCCTCAATCCTCAATCCTCAGCCCTCAAACCTCAATCCTGAATCCTCAATCCTGAATCCTCAATACCCAATCTTCAATCCTCAATCCTCAATCCTCAATCGTCAATCTTCAATCCTCAATACACAACCTTCAATCCTCAATCCTCAGTCCTCAGTCCTCAAACCTCAATCCTCAAACCTCAGCACTCATCCTCAATCCTCAATCCTCAATATTCAATCCTCAATCCTCAATCCTCAATACTCAATCTTCAATCCTCAATCCTCAGTCCTCAGACCTCAATTCTCAATCCTCATTCCTGAATCCTCAATCTTCAATCCTCAATCCCCAATCCTCAATCTTCAATCCTCAATCCTCAATACTCAATCATCAATCCTCAATCTTGAATCCACAATACTCAATCTTCAATCCTCAATCCTCAATCCTCAATCCTCAATCTTCAATCCTCAATACTCAATCTTCAATCCTCAATCCTCAGTCCTCAAACCTCAATTCTGAATCCTCAATCCTGAATCCTCATTCTTCAATCCTCAATACCCAATCCTCAACCTTCAATCCTCAATCCTCAATCCTCATTCTTCCATCCTCAATACCCAATCCTCAATCTTCAATCCTCAATCCTCAATCCTCAATTCTGAATCCTCAATCCTCAATTTTCAATCCTCATTCTTCAATCCTCAATACCCAATACTCAATCTTCAATCCTCAATCCTCAATCCTCAATTCTCAATCCTCAACCCTCAGTCCTCAGTCCTCAAACCTCAATCCTCAACCCTCAGCCCTCATCGTCAATCCTCAATCCTCAATCTTCAATCCTCAATACCCAATCCTCAATCCTCAATCCTCAGTCCTCAAACCTCAATTCTGAATCCTCAATCCTGAATCCTCCAACTTCGGCCCTCAGTCCTCAACAATCAGTTGTCAACACTCAGTACTCAATAGTATATCCTCAATTCACAGTTTTCAATACTCAATACTCAATCTGCAATCATCAAACCTCTATCCACAAACATCAATTCTCATCACTCAACCCGCAACACTCTGTCCCCAATATTCAGTCCTCAATCCTCAATCCTCAATCCTCAATCGTCAATCTACAATCCTCAATACTCAATCTTCAATCCTCAGTCCTCAATCCTCAATCCTCAATCCTCATTCTTCAATCCTCAATACCCAACCCTCAATCTTCAATCCTCAATCCTCAATCCTCAATTCTGAATCCTCAATCCTCAATTTTCAATCCTCATTCTTCAAACCTCAATACCCAATACTCAATCTTCAATCCTCAATCCTCAATTATCAATCCTCAATCCTCAATCCTCAATCCTCAATCCTGAATCCTCAATCCTCAATCGTCAGTATTCAATCCTCAATACTCATTCTTCAATCCTCAATCCTCAATCCTCAATACTCAGTCCTCATTCTTCAATCCTCAATAAGCAATTTTCAATCTTCAATCATCAATCCTCAATCCTCTAACCTCAATCCTCAATCCTCAATCTTCAATCCTCAATCCTCAATACTCAATCTACAATCCTCAATCCTCAATCCTCAATCCTCATTCTTCCATCCTCAATACCCAATCCTCAATCTTCAATCCTCAATCCTCAATCCTCAATTCTGAAACCTCAATCCTCAATTTTCAATCCTCATTCTTCAATCCTCAATCCTCAATCCTCAATCCTCAGTCCTCAGCCCTCAAACCTCAATTCTCAACCCTCAGCCCTCATCCTCAATCCTCAATCCTGAATATTCAATCCTCAATACTCAATCCTCAATACTCAATCTTCAATCCTCAATCCTCAGTCCTCAGACCTCAATTCTGAATCCTCAATCCTGAATCCTCAATCTTCAATCCTCAATCCCCAATCCTCAATCTTCAATCCTCAATCCTCAATACTCAATCCTCAATCCTCAATCTTCAATCCTCAATACTCAATCTTCAATCCTCAATCCTCAATCCTCAATCCTCAATACTCAATCCTCAATCCTCAATCTTCAATCCTCAATACTCAATCTGCAATCCTCAATCCTCAATCCTCCATCCTCAATCCTCATTCTTCAATCCTCAATACCGAATCCTCAATCTTCAATCCTCAATCCTCAATCCTCAATCCTCAATCCTCAATCTTCAATCCTCAATACTCAATATTCAATCCTCTATACTCATTCCTCAATCCCCAATCCCCAACCCTCAATCCTCAATTTTCAATCCTCAACACTCAATCTGCAATCCTCAATCCTCAATACCTCAATCCTCAATCCTCATTCTTCAATCCTCAGTACCGAATCCACAATCTTCAGTCCTGAATCCTCAATCCTCAATTCTCAATCCTGAATCCTCAATCCTGAATCCTCAAGCTTCAGCCCTCAGTCCTCAACAATCAGTTGTCAATCCCCAATCCTCAATAGAATATCCTCAATTCACAGTTTTCAATACTCATTACTCAATTTGCAATCTTCAGATCTCTATCCACAAACATCAATTCTCATCACTCAACCCTCAATACTCAGTCCCCAATCCTCAAGCTTCAAACCTAAATCCCCAATCCTCAATCATCAATCCTCAATCTTCAATCCTCAATACTCAATCTTCAATCCTCAACCCTCAATCCTCAATCCTCAATCACCAATCCTCAATCCTCAATCCTCAATCCTCAATCGTCAATCTTCAATCCTCAATCCTCAATCCTCAATCCTCAGTCCCCAAACCTCAATCCTGAATCCTCAATCCTGAATCCTCAATCTTCGGCCCTCAGTCCTCAACAATCAGTTGTCAATCCTCAATCCTCAATAGAATATCCTCAGTTCAGAGTCTTCAATTCTCAATACTCAATCTGCAATCCTCAATCCTCTATCCTCCATCCTCAATCCTCATTCTTCAATCCTCAATACCGAATCCTCAATCTTCGATCCGCAATCCTCAATCCTCAATTCTCAATACTCAATCTTCAATCATCAATATTCAATCTTCAATCCTCAATCCTCGATCCTCAATCCTCAATCCTCAGCCCTCAATGTTCAATCCGCAATAACTAATCCTCAAATTTCAATCCTCAATCCACAATCCTCAATCCTCAATCCTCAATCCTCAATCCTCAACTCTCAAACCTCAATCCTGAATCCTCAATCCTGAATCCTCAATACCCAATCTTCAATCCTCAATCCCCAGTCCTCAAACCACAATTCTGAAACCTCAATCGTGGATCCTCAATCTTCAATCGTCAATCTCCAACCCTCAATCTTCAATCCTCAATCCTCAATCCTCAATCCTCAATTCTCAATCTTCAATCCTCAATACTCAATATTCAATCCTCTATCCTCAATCCTCAATCCTCAATCCTCAATCCTCAATCCTCAATCCTCAATCCTCAATCCTCAATCCTCAGTCCCCAAACCTCAATCCTGAATCCTCAATCCTGAATCCTCAATCTTCGGCCCTCAGTCCTTAACAATCACTTGTCAATCCTCAATCCTCAATAGAATATCCTCAGTTCAGAGTTTTCAATTCGCAATACTCAATCTGCAATCTTCAAATCTCTAACCACAAGCATCAATTCTCGTCACTCAACACTCAACACTCAGTCCCCAATCCTCAATCTTCAATCCTCAATCCTCAATCCTCAATCGTCAATCTTCAATCCTCAATACACAACCTTCAATCCTCAATTCTCAATACTCAATCCTCAATCCTCATTCTTCCATCCTCAATAGCCAATCCTCAATCTTCAATCCTCAACCATCAATCCTCAATTCTGAATCCTCAATCCTCAATTTTCAATCCTCATTCTTCAATCCTCAATCCTCAATCCTCAATCCTCCATCCTCAATTTTCAATCCTCGATCCTCAATCCTCAATCCTCAGTCCGAAATCCTCAATCTTCAATCCATAATCCTCAACCCTCAACCTTCAATCCTCAATCCTCAATCCTCAATCATCAGTCCTCAAACCTCAATCCTCAATCGTCAGTCTTCAATCCTGAATAGTCAATCTTCAATTCTCAATCCTCAACGCTCAATCCTCAATCCGCATTCTTCAATCCTCAATACCCAATCCTCAATCTTCAATCCTCAATCCTCAATCCTCAATTCTCAATCCTCAATCCTCAATCCTGAGTCCTCAGTCCTCAAACCTCAATCCTCAACCCGCAGCCCTCATGCTCAATCCTCAATCCTCAATCCCCAATCCTCAATCTTCAATCCTCAATACTCAATCTTCAATCCTCAATCCTCAGTCCTCAAACCTCAATTCTGAATCCTCAATCCTGAATCCTCATTCTTCAATCCTCAATACCCAATCTTCAATCTTCAATCCTCAATCCTCAATCCTCAATTCTCAATCCTCAATCCTCAGTCCTCAGTCCTCAAACCTCAATCCTCAAACCTCAGCACTCATCCTCAATCCTCAATCCTCAATATTCAATCCTCAATCCTCAATCCTCAATACTCAATCTTCAATCCTCTATCCTCAGTCCTCAGACCTCAATTCTGAATCCTCATTTCTGAATACTCAATCTTCAATCCTCAGTCCCCAATCCTCAATCTTCAATCCTCAATCCTCAATACTCAATCCTCAATCCTCAATCTTGAATCCTCAATACTCAATCTTCAATCCTCAATCCTCAATCCTCAATCCTCAATACTCAATCCTCAATCCTCAATCTTCTATCCTCAATAGTCAATCTTCAATCCTCAATCCTCAATGCTCAATCCTCAATCCTCATTCTTCAATCCTCAATACCCAATCCTCAATGTTCAATCCTCAATCCTCAATCCTCAATTCTCAATCCTCAATCCTCAATCCTGAGTCCTCAGTCCTCAAACCTCAATCCTCAACCCGCAGCCCTCATGCTCAATGCTCAATCCTCAATCCTCAATCCTCAATCCTCAATCTTCAATCCTCAATACTCAATCTTCAATCCTCAATCCTCAGTCCTCAAACCTCAATTCTGAATCCTCAATCCTGAATCCTCATTCTTCAATCCTCAATACCCAATCCTCAATCTTCAATCCTCAATCCTCAATCTTCAATCCTCAATACTCAATCTGCAATCCTCAATCCTCAATCCTCAATCCTCAATCCTCATTCTTCAATCCTCAATACCGAATCCTCAATCTTCAATCCTCAATCCTCAATCCTCAGTTCTCAATACTCAATCTTCAATCATCAATATTCAATCTTCAATCCTCAATCCACGACCCTCAATCCTCAATCCTCAGCCCTCAATGTTCAATCCGCAATAACTAATCCTCAAACTTCAATCCTCAATCCTCAATCCTCAACCCTCAATCCTCAATACTCAGCCCTCAAACCTCAATCCTGAATCCTCAATCCTGAATCCTCAATACCCAATCTTCAATCCTCAATCCTCAATCCTCAATCCTCAATACTCAATCCTCAATCCTCAGTCTTCAATCCTCAATACTCAATCTGCAATCCTCAACCCTCAATCCTCCATCCTCAATCCTCATTCTTCAATCCTCAATACCGAATCCTCAATCTTCAATCCTCAATCCTCAATCCTCAATTCTCAATACTCAATCTTCAATCATCATTATTCAATCTTCAATCCTCAATCCTCGATCCTCAATCCTCAATCCTCAGCCCTCAATGTTCAATCCGCAATAACTAATCCTCAAATTTCAATCCTCAATCCACAATCCTCAATCCTCAATCCTCAATCCTCAATCCTCAGCCCTCAAACCTCAATCCTGAATCCTCAATCCTGAATCCTCAATACCCAATCTTCAATCCTCAATCCCCAGTCCTCAAACCACAATTCTGAAACCTCAATCGTGGATCCTCAATCTTCAATCCTCAATCTCCAACCCTCAATCTTCAATCCTCAGTCCTCAAACCTCAATCCTCAACCCGCAGCCCTCATGCTCAATGCTCAATCCTCAATCCTCAATCCTCAATCCTCAATCTTCAATCCTCAATACTCAATCTTCAATCCTCAATCCTCAGTCCTCAAACCTCAATTCTGAATCCTCAATCCTGAATCCTCATTCTTCAGTCCTCAATACCCAATCCTCAATCTTCAATCCTCAATCCTCAATCTTCAATCCTCAATACTCAATCTGCAATCCTCAATCCTCAATCCTCAATCCTCAATCCTCATTCTTCAATCCTCAATACCGAATCCTCAATCTTCAATCCTCAATCCTCAATCCTCAGTTCTCAATACTCAATCTTCAATCATCAATATTCAATCTTCAATCCTCAATCCACGATCCTCAATCCTCAATCCTCAGCCCTCAATGTTCAATACGCAATAACTAATCCTCAAACTTCAATCCTCAATCCTCAATCCTCAACCCTCAATCCTCAATCCTCAGCCCTCAAACCTCAATCCTGAATCCTCAATCCTGAATCCTCAATACCCAATCTTCAATCCTCAATCCTCAGTCCTCAAACCACAATTCTGAAACCTCAATCCTGAATCCTCAATCTTCAATCCTTAATCTCCAACCCTCAATCTTCAATCCTCAATCCTCAATCCTCAATCCTCAATCCTCAATCTTCAATCCTCAATACTCAATATTCAATCCTCTATACTCATTCCTCAATCCTCAATCCCCAACCCTCAATCCTCAATTTTCAATCCTCAACACTCAATCTGCAATCCTCAATCCTCAATACCTCAACCCTCAATCCTCATTCTTCAATCCTCAGTACCGAATCCACAACCTTCAGTCCTGAATCCTCAATCCTCAATTCTCAATCCTGAATCCTCAATCCTGAATCCTCAAGCTTCAGCCCTCAGTCCTCAACAATCAGTTGTCAATCCCCAATCCTCAATAGAATATCCTCAATTCACAGTTTCCAATACTCATTACTCAATTTGCAATCTTCAGATCTCTATCCACAAACATCAATTCTCATCACTCAACCCTCAATACTCAGTCCCCAATCCTCAAGCTTCAAACCTAAATCCCCAATCCTCAATCATCAATCCTCAATCTTCAATCCTCAATACTCAATCTTCAATCCTCAACCCTCAATCCTCAATCCTCAATCACCAATCCTCAATCCTCAATCCTCAATCCTCAATCGTCAATCTTCAATCCTCAATCCTCAATCCTCAATCCTCAGTCCCCAAACCTCAATCCTGAATCCTCAATCCTGAATCCTCAATCTTCGGCCCTCAGTCCTCAACAATCAGTTGTCAATCCTCAATCCTCAATAGAATATCCTCAGTTCAGAGTCTTCAATTCACAATACTCAATCTGCAATCCTCAATCCTCAATCCTCCATCCTCAATCCTCATTCTTCAATCCTCAATACCGAATCCTCAATCTTCGATCCGCAATCCTCAATCCTCAATTCTCAATACTCAATCTTCAATCATCAATATTCAATCTTCAATCCTCAATCCTCGATCCTCAATCCTCAATCCTCAGCCCTCAATGTTCAATCCGCAATAACTAATCCCCAAATTTCAATCCTCAATCCACAATCCTCAATCCTCAATCCTCAATCCTCAATCCTCAACTCTCAAACCTCAATCCTGAATCCTCAATCCTGAATCCTCAATACCCAATCTTCAATCCTCAATCCCCAGTCCTCAAACCACAATTCTGAAACCTCAATCGTGGATCCTCAATCTTCAATCGTCAATCTCCAACCCTCAATCTTCAATCCTCAATCCTCAATCCTCAATCCTCAATTCTCAATCTTCAATCCTCAATACTCAATATTCAATCCTCTATCCTCAATCCTCAATCCTCAATCCTCAATCCTCAATCCTCAATCCTCAATCCTCAATCCTCAATCCTCAGTCCCCAAACCTCAATCCTGAATCCTCAATCCTGAATCCTCAATCTTCGACCCTCAGTCCTTAACAATCACTTGTCAATCCTCAATCCTCAATAGAATATCCTCAGTTCAGAGTTTTCAATTCGCAACACTCAATCTGCAATCTTCAAATCTCTAACCACAAGCATCAATTCTCATCACTCAACACTCAACACTCAGTCCCCAATCCTCAATCTTCAATCCTCAATCCTCAATCCTCAATCGTCAATCTTCAATCCTCAATACACAACCTTCAATCCTCAATTCTCAACACTCAATCCTCAATCCTCATTCTTCCATCCTCAATAGCCAATCCTCAATCTTCAATCCTCAACCATCAATCCTCAATTCTGAATCCTCAATCCTCAATTTTCAATCCTCATTCTTCAATCCTCAATCCTCAATCCTCAATCCTCCATCCTCAATTTTCAATCCTCGATCCTCAATCCTCAATCCTCAGTCCGAAATCCTCAATCTTCAATCCATAATCCTCAACCCTCAACCTTCAATCCTCAATCCTCAATCCTCAATCATCAGTCCTCAAACCTCAATCCTCAATCGTCAGTCTTCAATCCTCAATAGTCAATCTTCAATTCTCAATCCTCAACGCTCAATCCTCTATCCGCATTCTTCAATCCTCAATACCCAATCCTCAATCTTCAATCCTCAATCCTCAATCCTCAATTCTCAATCCTCAATCCTCAATCCTGAGTCCTCAGTCCTCAAACCTCAATCCTCAACCCGCAGCCCTCATGCTCAATCCTCAATCCTCAATCCCCAATCCTCAATCTTCAATCCTCAATACTCAATCTTCAATCCTCAATCCTCAGTCCTCAAACCTCAATTCTGAATCCTCAATCCTGAATCCTCATTCTTCAATCCTCAATACCCAATCCTCAATCTTCAATCCTCAATCCTCAATCCTCAATTCTCAATCCTCAATCCTCAGTCCTCAGTCCTCAAACCTCAATCCTCAAACCTCAGCACTCATCCTCAATCCTCAATCCTCAATATTCAATCCTCAATCCTCAATCCTCAATACTCAATCTTCAATCCTCAATCCTCAGTCCTCAGACCTCAATTCTGAATCCTCATTCCTGAATACTCAAGCTTCAATCCTCAGTCCCCGATCCTCAATCTTCAATCCTCAATCCTCAATACTCAATCCCCAATCCTCAATCTTGAATCCTCAATACTCAATCTTCAATCCTCAATCCTCAATCCTCAATCCTCAATACTCAATCCTCAATCCTCAATCTTCTATCCTCAATAGTCAATCTTCAATCCTCAATCCTCAATGCTCAATCCTCAATCCTCATTCTTCAATCCTCAATACCCAATCCTCAATGTTCAATCCTCAATCCTCAATCCTCAATTCTCAATCCTCAATACTCAATCCTGAGTCCTCAGTCCTCAAACCTCAATCCTCAACCCGCAGCCCTCATGCTCAATGCTCAATCCTCAATCCTCAATCCTCAATCCTCAATCTTCAATCCTCAATACTCAATCTTCAATCCTCAATCCTCAGTCCTCAAACCTCAATTCTGAATCCTCAATCCTGAATCCTCATTCTTCAGTCCTCAATACCCAATCCTCAATCTTCAATCCTCACTCCTCAATCTTCAATCCTCAATACTCAATCTGCAATCCTCAATCCTCAATCCTCAATCCTCAATCCTCATTCTTCAATCCTCAATACCGAATCCTCAATCTTCAATCCTCAATCCTCAATCCTCAGTTCTCAATACTCAATCTTTAATCATCAATATTCAATCTTCAATCCTCAATCCACGATCCTCAATCCTCAATCCTCAGCCCTCAATGTTCAATACGCAATAACTAATCCTCAAACTTCAATCCTCAATCCTCAATCCTCAACCCTCAATCCTCAATCCTCAGCCCTCAAACCTCAATCCTGAATCCTCAATCCTGAATCCTCAATACCCAATCTTCAATCCTCAATCCTCAGTCCTCAAACCACAATTCTGAAACCTCAATCCTGAATCCTCAATCTTCAATCCTTAATCTCCAACCCTCAATCTTCAATCCTCAATCCTCAATCCTCAATCCTCAATCCTCAATCTTCAATCCTCAATACTCAATATTCAATCCTCTATACTCATTCCTCAATCCTCAATCCCCAACCCTCAATCCTCAATTTTCAATCCTCAACACTCAATCTGCAATCCTCAATCCTCAATACCTCAATCCTCAATCCTCATTCTTCAATCCTCAGTACCGAATCCACAATCTTCAGTCCTGAAACCTCAATCCTCAATTCTCAATCCTGAATCCTCAATCCTGAATCCTCAAGCTTCAGCCCTCAGTCCTCAACAATCAGTTGTCAATCCCCAATCCTCAATAGAATATCCTCAATTCACAGTTTTCAATACTCATTACTCAATTTGCAATCTTCAGATCTCTATCCACAAACATCAATTCTCATCACTCAACCCTCAATACTCAGTCCCCAATCCTCAAGCTTCAAACCTAAATCCCCAATCCTCAATCATCAATCCTCAATCTTCAATCCTCAATACTCAATCTTCAATCCTCAATCCTCGATCCTCAATCCTCAATCCTCAGCCCTCAATGTTCAATCCGCAATAACTAATCCTCAAATTTCAATCCTCAATCCACAATCCTCAATCCTCAATCCTCAATCCTCAATCCTCAACTCTCAAACCTCAATCCTGAATCCTCAATCCTGAATCCTCAATACCCAATCTTCAATCCTCAATCCCCAGTCCTCAAACCACAATTCTGAAACCTCAATCGTGGATCCTCAATCTTCAATCGTCAATCTCCAACCCTCAATCTTCAATCCTCAATCCTCAATCCTCAATCCTCAATTCTCAATCTTCAATCCTCAATACTCAATATTCAATCCTCTATCCTCAATCCTCAATCCTCAATCCTCAATCCTCAATCCTCAATCCTCAATCCTCAATCCTCAATCCTCAGTCCCCAAACCTCAATCCTGAATCCTCAATCCTGAATCCTCAATCTTCGGCCCTCAGTCCTTAACAATCACTTGTCAATCCTCAATCCTCAATAGAATATCCTCAGTTCAGAGTTTTCAATTCGCAATACTCAATCTGCAATCTTCAAATCTCTAACCACAAGCATCAATTCTCATCACTCAACACTCAACACTCAGTCCCCAATCCTCAATCTTCAATCCTCAATCCTCAATCCTCAATCGTCAATCTTCAATCCTCAATACACAACCTTCAATCCTCAATTCTCAATACTCAATCCTCAATCCTCATTCTTCCATCCTCAATAGCCAATCCTCAATCTTCAATCCTCAACCATCAATCCTCAATTCTGAATCCTCAATCCTCAATTTTCAATCCTCATTCTTCAATCCTCAATCCTCAATCCTCAATCCTCCATCCTCAATTTTCAATCCTCGATCCTCAATCCTCAATCCTCAGTCCGAAATCCTCAATCTTCAATCCATAATCCTCAACCCTCAACCTTCAATCCTCAATCCTCAATCCTCAATCATCAGTCCTCAAACCTCAATCCTCAATCGTCAGTCTTCAATCCTCAATAGTCAATCTTCAATTCTCAATCCTCAACGCTCAATCCTCAATCCGCATTCTTCAATCCTCAATACCCAATCCTCAATCTTCAATCCTCAATCCTCAATCCTCAATTCTCAATCCTCAATCCTCAATCCTGAGTCCTCAGTCCTCAAACCTCAATCCTCAACCCGCAGCCCTCATGCTCAATCCTCAATCCTCAATCCCCAATCCTCAATCTTCAATCCTCAATACTCAATCTTCAATCCTCAATCCTCAGTCCTCAAACCTCAATTCTGAATCCTCAATCCTGAATCCTCATTCTTCAATCCTCAATACCCAATCCTCAATCTTCAATCCTCAATCCTCAATCCTCAATTCTCAATCCTCAATCCTCAGTCCTCAGTCCTCAAACCTCAATCCTCAAACCTCAGCACTCATCCTCAATCCTCAATCCTCAATATTCAATCCTCAATCCTCAATCCTCAATACTCAATCTTCAATCCTCTATCCTCAGTCCTCAGACCTCAATTCTGAATCCTCATTCCTGAATACTCAATCTTCAATCCTCAGTCCCCAATCCTCAATCTTCAATCCTCAATCCTCAATACTCAATCCTCAATCCTCAATCTTGAATCCTCAATACTCAATCTTCAATCCTCAATCCTCAATTCTCAATCCTCAATACTCAATCCTCAATCCTCAATCTTCTATCCTCAATAGTCAATCTTCAATCCTCAATCCTCAATGCTCAATCCTCAATCCTCATTCTTCAATCCTCAATACCCAATCCTCAATGTTCAATCCTCAATCCTCAATCCTCAATTCTCAATCCTCAATCCTCAATCCTGAGTCCTCAGTCCTCAAACCTCAATCCTCAACCCGCAGCCCTCATTCTCAATGCTCAATCCTCAATCCTCAATCCTCAATCCTCAATCTTCAATCCTCAATACTCAATCTTCAATCCTCAATCCTCAGTCCTCAAACCTCAATTCTGAATCCTCAATCCTGAATCCTCATTCTTCAATCCTCAATACCCAATCCTCAATGTTCAATCCTCAATCCTCAATCTTCAATCCTCAATACTCAATCTGCAATCCTCAATCCTCAATCCTCAATCCTCAATCCTCATTCTTCAATCCTCAATACCGAATCCTCAATCTTCAATCCTCAATCCTCAATCCTCAGTTCTCAATACTCAATCTTCAATCATCAATATTCAATCTTCAATCCTCAATCCACGATCCTCAATCCTCAATCCTCAGCCCTCAATGTTCAATCCGCAATAACTAATCCTCAAACTTCAATCCTCAATCCTCAATCCTCAACCCTCAATCCTCAATACTCAGCCCTCAAACCTCAATCCTGAATCCTCAATCCTGAATCCTCAATACCCAATCTTCAATCCTCAATCCTCAGTCCTCAAACCACAATTCTGAAACCTCAATCCTGAATCCTCAATCTTCAATCCTTAATCTCCAACCCTCAATCTTCAATCCTCAATCCTCAATCCTCAATCCTCAATCCTCAATCTTCAATCCTCAATACTCAATATTCAATCCTCTATACTCATTCCTCAATCCTCAATCCCCAACCCTCAATCCTCAATTTTCAATCCTCAACACTCAATCTGCAATCCTCAATCCTCAATACCTCAATCCTCAATACTCATTCTTCAATCCTCAGTACCGAATCCACAATCTTCAGTCCTGAATCCTCAATCCTCAATTCTCAATCCTGAATCCTCAATCCTGAATCCTCAAGCTTCAGCCCTCAGTCCTCAACAATCAGTTGTCAATCCCCAATCCTCAATAGAATATCCTCAATTCACAGTTTTCAATACTCATTACTCAATTTGCAATCTTCAGATCTCTATCCACAAACATCAATACTCATCACTCAACCCTCAATACTCAGTCCCCAATCCTCAAGCTTCAAACCTAAATCCCCAATCTTCAATCCTCAATCCTCAATCCTCAATCCTCAATTCTCAATCTTCAATCCTCAATACTCAATATTCAATCCTCTATCCTCAATCCTCAATCCTCAATCCTCAATCCTCAATCCTCAATCCTCAATCCTCAATCCTCAATCCTCAATCCTCAGTCCCCAAACCTCAATCCTGAATCCTCAATCCTGAATCCTCAATCTTCGGCCCTCAGTCCTCAACAATCAGTTGTCAATCCTCAATCCTCAATAGAATATCCTCAGTTCAGAGTTTTCAATTCGCAATACTCAATCTGCAATCTTCAAATCTCTAACCACAAACATCAATTCTCATCACTCAACACTCAACACTCAGTCCCCAATCCTCAATCTTCAATCCTCAATCCTCAATCCTCAATCGTCAATCTTCAATCCTCAATACACAACCTTCAATCCTCAATCCTCAGTCCTCAGTCCTCAAACCTCAATCCTCAAACCTCAGCACTCATCCTCAATCCTCAATCCTCAATATTCAATCCTCAATCCTCAATCCTCAATACTCAATCTTCAATCCTCAATCCTCAGTCCTCAGACCTCAATTCTCAATCCTCATTCCTGAATCCTCAATCTTCAATCCTCAATCCCCAATCCTCAATCTTCAATCCTCAATCCTCAATACTCAATCATCAATCCTCAACCTTGAATCCTCAATACTCAATCTTCAATCCTCAATCCTCAATCCTCAATCCTCAATACTCAATCCTCAATCCTCAATCTTCAATCCTCAATAGTCAATCTTCAATCCTCAATCCTCAATGCTCAATCCTCAATCCTCATTCTTCAATCCTCAATACCCAGTCCTCAATCTTCAATCCTCAATCCTCAATCCTCAATTCTCAATCCTCAATCCTCAATCCTGAGTCCTCAGTCCTCAAACCTCAATCCTCAACCCGCAGCCCTCATGCTCAATCCTCAATCCTCAATCCTCAATCCTCAATCCTCAATCTTCAATCCTCAATACTCAATCTTCAATCCTCAATCCTCAGTCCTCAAACCTCAATTCTGAATCCTCAATCCTGAATCCTCATTCTTCAATCCTCAATACCCAATCCTCAACCTTCAATCCTCAATCCTCAATCCTCATTCTTCCATCCTCAATACCCAATCCTCAATCTTCAATCCACAATCCTCAATCCTCAATTCTGAATCCTCAATCCTCAATTTTCAATGCTCATTCTTCAATCCTCAATACCCAATACTCAATCTTCAATCCTCAATCCTCAATCCTCAATTCTCAATCCTCAACCTTCAGTCCTCAGTCCTCAAACCTCAATCCTCAACCCTCAGCCCTCATCGTCAATCCTCAATCCTCAATCTTCAATCCTCAATACCCAATCCTCAATCCTCAATCCTCAGTCCTCAAACCTCAATTCTGAATCCTCAATCCTGAATCCTCCAACTTCGGCCCTCAGTCCTCAACAATCAGTTGTCAACACTCAGTACTCAATAGTATATCCTCAATTCACAGTTTTCAATACTCAATACTCAATCTGCAATCATCAAACCTCTATCCACAAACATCAATTCTCATCACTCAACCCGCAACACTCTGTCCCCAATATTCAGTCCTCAATCCTCAATCCTCAATCCTCAATCCTCAATCGTCAATCTACAATCCTCAATACTCAATCTTCAATCCTCAGTCCTCAATCCTCAATCCTCAATCCTCATTCTTCAATCCTCAATACCCAATCCTCAATCTTCAATCCTCAATCCTCAATCCTCAATTCTGAATCCTCAATCCTCAATTTTCAATCCTCATTCTTCAAACCTCAATACCCAATACTCAATCTACAATCCTCAATCCTCAATTATCAATCCTCAATCCTCAATCCTCAATCCTCAGTCCTCAGCCCTCAAACCTGAATCCTCAACCCTCAGACCTAATCCTCCATCCTCAATCCTCAATCCTCAATCCTCAATATTCAATCCTCAGCCCTCAAACCTCAATCCTGAATCCTCAATCCTGAATCCTCAATACTCAATCTTCAATCCTCAATCCTTAGTCCTCAAACCACAATTCTGAAACCTCAATCGTGGATCCTCAATCTTCAATCCTCAATCTCCAACCCTCAATCTTCAATCCTCAATCCTCAATCCTCAATCCTCAATCCTCAATCTTCAATCCTCAATACTCAATATTCAATCCTCTATCCTCAATCCTCAATCCTCAATCCTCAATCCTCAATCCTCAGTCCTCAATCCTCAATCCTCAATCCTCAGTCCCCAAACCTCAATCCTGAATCCTCAATCCTGAATCCTCAATCTTCGGCCCTCAGTCCTCAACAATCACTTGTCAATCCTCAATCCTCAATCCTCAATAGAATATCCTCAGTTCAGAGTTTTCAATTCGCAATACTCAATCTGCAATCTTCAAATCTCTATCCACAAACATCAATTCTCATCACTCAACACTCAACACTCAGTCCCCAATCCTCAATCTTCAATCCTCAGTCCTCAATCCTCAATCGTCAATCTTCAATCCTCAATACACAATCTTCAATCCTCAATCCTCAATCCTCAATCCTCAATCCTCATTCTTCCATCCTCAATAGCCAATCCTCAATCTTCAATCCTCAACCATCAATACTCAATTCTGAATCCTCAATCCTCAATTTTCAATCCTCATTCTTCAATCCTCAATCCTCAATCCTCAATCCTCCATCCTCAATTTTCAATCCTCGATCCTCAATCCTCAATCCTCAGTCCGAAATCCTCAATCTTCAATCCATAATCCTCAACCCTCAACCTTCAATCCTCAATCCTCAATCCTCAATCATCAATCCTCAATATTCAATCCTCAATACTCAATCTTCAATCCTCAAACTTCAATCTTCAATCCTCAATCACCAATCCTCAATCCTCAATCCTCAATCCTCAATCGTCAATCTTCAATCCTCAATCCTCAATCCTCAATCCTCAGTCCCCAAACCTCAATCCTGAATCCTCAATCCTGAATCCTCAATCTTCGGCCCTCAGTCCTCAACAATCAGTTGTCAATCCTCAATCCTCAATAGAATATCCTCAGTTCAGAGTCTTCAATTCTCAATTCTCAATCTGCATTCTTCAAATCTCTATCCACAAATATCAATTCTCATCACTCAACACTCAACACTCAGTCCCCAAACCTCAATCTTCAATCCTCAATCCTCAATCCTCAATCCTCAATCTTCAATCCTCAATACTCAATCTTCAATCCTCAATCCTCAATCCTCAATCCTCAATCCTCATTCTTCCATCCTCAATAGCGAATCCTCAATCTTCAATCATCAACCATCAATCCTCAATTCTGCATCCTCAATCCTCAATTTTCAATCCTTATTCTTCAATCCTCAATCCTCAATCCTCAATCCTCAATTTTCAATCCTCGATCCTCAATCCTCAATCCTCAGTCCGAAATCCTGAGTCCTCAGTCCTCAAACCCCAATCCTCAACCCGCAGCCCTCATGCTCAATCCTCAATCCTCAATCCTCAATCCTCAATCTTCAATCCTCAATACTCAATCTTCAATCCTCAATCCTCAGTCCTCAAACCTCAATTCTGAATCCTCAATCCTGAATCCTCATTCTTCAATCCTCAATACCCAATCCTCAATCTTCAATCCTCAATCCTCAATCTTCAATCCTCAATACTCAATCTGCAATCCTCAATCCTCAATCCTCAATCCTCAATCCTCAATCCTCATTCTTCAATCCTCAATACCGAATCCTCAATCTTCAATCCTCAAACCTCAATCCTCAATTCTCAATACTCAATCTTCAATCATCAATATTCAATCTTCAATCCTCAATCCTCAATCCTCAATTCTCAATCCTGAATCCTCAATCCTGAATCCTCAAGCTTCAGCCCTCAGTCCTCAACAATCAGTTGTCAATCCCCAATCCTCAATAGAATATCCTCAATTCACAGTTTTCAATACTCATTACTCAATTTGCAATCTTCAGATCTCTATCCACAAACATCAATTCTCATCACTCAACCCTCAATACTCAGTCACCAATCCTCAAGCTTCAAACCTAAATCCCCAATCCTCAATCATCAATCCTCAATCTTCAATCCTCAATACTCAATCTTCAATCCTCAACCCTCAATCCTCAATCCTCAATCACCAATCCTCAATCCTCAATCTTCAATCATCAATATTCAATCTTCAATCCTCAATCCACGATCTTCAATCCTGAATCCTCAGCCCTCAATGTTCAATCCGCAATAACTAATCCTCAAATTTCAATCCTCAATCCTCAATCCTCAATCCTCAATCCTCAATCCTCAGCCCTCAAACCTCAATCCTGAATCCTCAATCCTGAATCCTCAATACCCAATCTTCAATCCTCAATCCTCAGTCCTCAAACCACAATTCTGAAACCTCAATCCTGAATCCTCAATCTTCAATCCTTAATCTCCAACCCTCAAATTCAACCCTCAATCCTCAATCCTCAATCCTCAATCCTCAATCTTCAACCCTCAATACTCAATATTCAATCCTCTATCCTCATTCCTCAATCCTCAATCCTCAATCCTCAATCCTCAATTTTCAATCCTGAATCCTCAATCTTCGGCCCTCAGTCCTCAACAATCAGTTGTCAATCCTCAATCCTCAATAGAATATCCTCAATTAACAGTTTTCAATACTCATTACACAATTTGCAATCTTCAGATCTCTATCCACAAACATCAATTCTCATCACTCAACCCTCAATACTCAGTCACCAATCCTCAAGCTTCAAACCTAAATCCCCAATCCTCAATCATCAATCCTCAATCTTCAATCCTCAATACTCAATCTTCAATCCTCAACCCTCAATCCTCAATCCTCAATCACCAATCCTCAATCCTCAATCCTCAATCCTCAATCGTCAATCTTCAATCCTCAATCCTCAATCCTCAATCCTCAGTCCCCAAACCTCAATCCTGAATTCTCAATCCTGAATCCTCAATCTTCGGCCCTCAGTCCTCAACAATCAGTTGTCAATCCTCAATCCTCAATAGAATATCATCAGTTCAGAGTTTTCAATTCGCAATACTCAATCTGCAATCTTCAAATCTCTATCCACAAACTACAATTCTCATCACTCAACACTCAACACTCAGTCCCCAATCCTGAATATTCAATCCTCAATCCTCAATCCTCAATCGTCAATCTTCAATCCTCAATACACAATCTTCAATCCTCAATCCTCATTCCTCAATCCTCAATCCTCATTCTTCCATCCTCAATAGCCAATCCTCAATCTTCAATCCTCAACCATCAATCCTCAATTCTTCATCCTCAATCCTCTATTTTCAATCCTCATTCTTCAATCCTCAATCCTCAATCCTCAATCCTCAATCCTCAATTTTCAATCCTCGATCCTCAATCCTCAATCCTCAGTCCGAAATCCTCAATCTTCAATCCATAATCCTCAACCCTCAACCTTCAATCCTCAATCCTCAATCCTCAATCATCAGTCCTCAAACCTCAATCCTCAATCGTCAGTCTTCAATCCTCAATAGTCAATCTTCAATTCTCAATCCTCAATGCTCAATCCTCAATCCTCATTCTTCAATCCTCAATACCCAATCCTCAATCTTCAATCCTCAATCCTCAATCCTCAATTCTCAATCCTCAATCCTCAATCCTGAGTCCTCAGTCCTCAAACCTCAATCCTCAACCCGCAGCCCTCATGCTCAATCCTCAATCCTCAATCCCCAATCCTCAACCTTCAATCCTCAATACTCAATCTTCAATCCTCAATCCTCAGTCCTCAAACCTCAATTCTGAATCCTCAATCCTGAATCCTCATTCTTCAATCCTCAATACCCAATCCTCAATCTTCAATCCTCAATCCTCAATCCTCAATTCTCAATCCTCAATCCTCAGTCCTCAGTCCTCAAACCTCAATCCTCAAACCTCAGCACTCATCCTCAATCCTCAATCCTCAATATTCAATCCTCAATCCTCAATCCTCAATACTCAGTCTTCAATCTTCTATCCTCAGTCCTCAGACCTCAATTCTGAATCCTCATTCCTGAATACTCAATCTTCAATCCTCAGTCCCCAATCCTCAATCTTCAATCCTCAATCCTCAATACTCAATCCTCAATCCTCAATCTTGAATCCTCAATACTCAATCTTCAATCCTCAATCCTCAATCCTCAATCCTCAATCCTGAATCCTCAATACTCAATCTTCAATCCTCAATCCTTAGTCCTCAAACCACAATTCTGAAACCTCAATCGTGGATCCTCAATCTTCAATCCTCAATCTCCAACCCTCAATCTTCAATCCTCAATCCTCAATCCTCAATCCTCAATCCTCAATCTTCAATCCTCAATACTCAATATTCAATCCTCTATCCTCAATCCTCAATCCTCAATCCTCAATCCTCAATCCTCAGTCCTCAATCCTCAATCCTCAATCCTCAGTCCCCAAACCTCAATCCTGAATCCTCAATCCTGAATCCTCAATCTTCGGCCCTCAGTCCTCAACAATCACTTGTCAATCCTCAATCCTCAATCCTCAATAGAATATCCTCAGTTCAGAGTTTTCAATTCGCAATACTCAATCTGCAATCTTCAAATCTCTATCCACAAACATCAATTCTCATCACTCAACACTCAACACTCAGTCCCCAATCCTCAATCTTCAATCCTCAGTCCTCAATCCTCAATCGTCAATCTTCAATCCTCAATACACAATCTTCAATCCTCAATCCTCAATCCTCAATCCTCAATCCTCATTCTTCCATCCTCAATAGCCAATCCTCAATCTTCAATCCTCAACCATCAATACTCAATTCTGAATCCTCAATCCTCAATTTTCAATCCTCATTCTTCAATCCTCAATCCTCAATCCTCAATCCTCCATCCTCAATTTTCAATCCTCGATCCTCAATCCTCAATCCTCAGTCCGAAATCCTCAATCTTCAATCCATAATCCTCAACCCTCAACCTTCAATCCTCAATCCTCAATCCTCAATCATCAATCCTCAATATTCAATCCTCAATACTCAATCTTCAATCCTCAACCCTCAATATTCAATGCTCAATCACCAATCCTCAATCCTCAATCCTCAATCCTCAATCGTCAATCTTCAATCCTCAATCCTCAATCCTCAATCCTCAGTCCCCAAACCTCAATCCTGAATCCTCAATCCTGAATCCTCAATCTTCGGCCCTCAGTCCTCAACAATCAGTTGTCAATACTCAATCCTCAATAGAATATCCTCAGTTCAGAGTCTTCAATTCTCAATTCTCAATCTGCATTCTTCAAATCTCTATCCACAAATATCAATTCTCATCACTCAACACTCAACACTCAGTCCCCAAACCTCAATCTTCAATCCTCAATCCTCAATCCTCAATCCTCAATCTTCAATCCTCAATACTCAATCTTCAATCCTCAATCCTCAATCCTCAATCCTCAATCCTCATTCTTCCATCCTCAATAGCGAATCCTCAATCTTCAATCCTCAACCATCAATCCTCAATTCTGCATCCTCAATCCTCAATTTTCAATCCTTATTCTTCAATCCTCAATCCTCAATCCTCAATCCTCAATTTTCAATCCTCGATCCTCAATCCTCAATCCTCAGTCCGAAATCCTGAGTCCTCAGTCCTCAAACCCCAATCCTCAACCCGCAGCCCTCATGCTCAATCCTCAATCCTCAATCCTCAATCCTCAATCTTCAATCCTCAATACTCAATCTTCAATCCTCAATCCTCAGTCCTCAAACCTCAATTCTGAAACCTCAATCCTGAATCCTCAATCTTCAATCCTTAATCTCCAACCCTCAAATTCAACCCTCAATCCTCAATCCTCAATCCTCAATCCTCAATCTTCAACGCTCAATACTCAATATTCAATCCTCTATCCTCATTCCTCAATCCTCAATCCTCAATCCTCAATCCTCAATTTTCAATCCTGAATCCTCAATCTTCGGCCCTCAGTCCTCAACAATCAGTTGTCAATCCTCAATCCTCAATAGAATATCCTCAATTCACAGTTTTCAATACTCATTACACAATTTGCAATCTTCAGATCTCTATCCACAAACATCAATTCTCATCTCTCAACCCTCAATACTCAGTCACCAATCCTCAAGCTTCAAACCTAAATCCCCAATCCTCAATCATCAATCCTCAATCTTCAATCCTCAATACTCAATCTTCAATCCTCAACCCTCAATCCTCAATCCTCAATCACCAATCCTCAATCCTCAATCCTCAATCCTCAATCGTCAATCTTCAATCCTCAATCCTCAATCCTCAATCCTCAGTCCCCAAACCTCAATCCTGAATCCTCAATCCTGAATCCTCAATCTTCGGCCCTCAGTCCTCAACAATCAGTTGTCAATCCTCAATCCTCAATAGAATATCATCAGTTCAGAGTTTTCAATTCGCAATACTCAATCTGCAATCTTCAAATCTCTATCCACAAACTACAATTCTCATCACTCAACACTCAACACTCAGTCCCCAATCCTGAATCTTCAATCCTCAATCCTCAATCCTCAATCGTCAATCTTCAATCCTCAATACACAATCTTCAATCCTCAATCCTCATTCCTCAATCCTCAATCCTCATTCTTCCATCCTCAATAGCCAATCCTCAATCTTCAATCCTCAACCATCAATCCTCAATTCTTCATCCTCAATCCTCTATTTTCAATCCTCATTCTTCAATCCTCAATCCTCAATCCTCAATCCTCAATCCTCAATTTTCAATCCTCGATCCTCAATCCTCAATCCTCAGTCCGAAATCCTCAATCTTCAATCCATAATCCTCAACCCTCAACCTTCAATCCTCAATCCTCAATCCTCAATCATCAGTCCTCAAACCTCAATCCTCAATCGTCAGTCTTCAATCCTCAATAGTCAATCTTCAATTCTCAATCCTCAATGCTCAATCCTCAATCCTCATTCTTCAATCCTCAATACCCAATCCTCAATCTTCAATCCTCAATCCTCAATCCTCAATTCTCAATCCTCAATCCTCAATCCTCAGTCCTCAAACCTCAATTCTGAATCCTCAATCCTGAATCCTCATTCTTCAATCCTCAATACCCAATCCTCAATCTTCAATCCTCAATCCTCAATCCTCAATTCTCAATCCTCAATCCTCAGTCCTCAGTCCTCAAACCTCAATCCTCAAACCTCAGCACTCATCCTCAATCCTCAATCCTCAATATTCAATCCTCAATCCTCAATCCTCAATACTCAATCTTCAATCTTCTATCCTCAGTCCTCAGACCTCAATTCTGAATCCTCATTCCTGAATACTCAATCTTCAATCCTCAGTCCCCAATCCTCAATCGTCAATCCTCAATCCTCAATACTCAATCCTCAATCCTCAATCTTGAATCCTCAATACTCAATCTTCAATCCTCAATCCTCAATCCTCAATCCTCAATACTCAATCCTCAATCCTCAATCTTCTATCCTCAATAGTCAATCTTCAATCCTCAATCCTCAATGCTCAATCCTCAATCCTCATTCTTCAATCCTCAATACCCAATCCTCAATGTTCAATCCTCAATCCTCAATCCTCAGTTCTCAATCCTCAATCCTCAATCCTGAGTCCTCAGTCCTCAAACCTCAATCCTCAACCCGCAGCCCTCATGCTCAATGCTCAATCCTCAATCCTCAATCCTCAATCCTCAATCTTCAATCCTCAATACTCAATCTTCAATCCTCAATCCTCAGTCCTCAAACCTCAATTCTGAATCCTCAATCCTGAATCCTCATTCTTCAATCCTCAATACCCAATCCTCAATCTTCAATCCTCAATCCTCAATCTTCAATCCTCAATACTCAATCTGCAATCCTCAATCCTCAATCCTCAATCCTCAATCCTCATTCTTCAATCCTCAATACCGAATCCTCAATCTTCAATCCTCAATCCTCAATCCTCAGTTCTCAATACTCAATCTTCAATCATCAATATTCAATCTTCAATCCTCAATCCACGATCCTCAATCCTCAATCCTCAGCCCTCAATGTTCAATCCGCAATAACTAATCCTCAAACTTCAATCCTCAATCCTCAATCCTCAACCCTCAATCCTCAATCCTCAGCCCTCAAACCTCAATCCTGAATCCTCAATCCTGAATCCTCAATACCCAATCTTCAATCCTCAATCCTCAGTCCTCAAACCACAATTCTGAAACCTCAATCCTGAATCCTCAATCTTCAATCCTTAATCTCCAACCCTCAATCTTCAATCCTCAATCCTCAATCCTCAATCCTCAATCCTCAATCTTCAATCCTCAATACTCAATATTCAATCCTCTATACTCATTCCTCAATCCTCAATCCCCAACCCTCAATCCTCAATTTTCAATCCTCAACACTCAATCTGCAATCCTCAATCCTCAATACCTCAATCCTCAATCCTCATTCTTCAATCCTCAGTACCGAATCCACAATCTTCAGTCCTGAATCCTCAATCCTCAATTCTCAATCCTGAATCCTCAATCCTGAATCCTCAAGCTTCAGCCCTCAGTCCTCAGCAATCAGTTGTCAATCCCCAATCCTCAATAGAATATCCTCAATTCACAGTTTTCAATACTCATTACTCAATTTGCAATCTTCAGATCTCTATCCACAAACATCAATTCTCATCACTCAACCCTCAATACTCAGTCCCCAATCCTCAAGCTTCAAACCTAAATCCCCAATCTTCAATCCTCAATCCTCAATCCTCAATCCTCAATTCTCAATCTTCAATCCTCAATACTCAATATTCAATCCTCTATCCTCAATCCTCAATCCTCAATCCTCAATCCTCAATCCTCAATCCTCAATCCTCAATCCTCAATCCTCAATCCTCAGTCCCCAAACCTCAATCCTGAATCCTCAATCCTGAATCCTCAGTCTTCGGCCCTCAGTCCTCAACAATCAGTTGTCAATCCTCAATCCTCAATAGAATATCCTCAGTTCAGAGTTTTCAATTCGCAATACTCAATCTGCAATCTTCAAATCTCTAACCACAAACATCAATTCTCATCACTCAACACTCAACACTCAGTCCCCAATCCTCAATCTTCAATCCTCAATCCTCAATCCTCAATCGTCAATCTTCAATCCTCAATACACAATCTTCAATCCTCAATCCTCAGTCCTCAGTCCTCAAACCTCAATCCTCAAACCTCAGCACTCATCCTCAATCCTCAATCCTCAATATTCAATCCTCAATCCTCAATCCTCAATACTCAATCTTCAATCCTCAATCCTCAGTCCTCAGACCTCAATTCTCAATCCTCATTCCTGAATCCTCAATCTTCAATCCTCAATCCCCAATCCTCAATCTTCAATCCTCAATCCTCAATACTCAATCATCAATCCTCAATCTTGAATCCTCAATACTCAATCTTCAATCCTCAATCCTCAATCCTCAATCCTCAATACTCAATCCTCAATCCTCAATCTTCAATCCTCAATGGTCAATCTTCAATTCTCAATCCTCAATGCTCAATCCTCAATCCTCATTCTTCAATCCTCAATACCCAATCCTCAATCTTCAATCCTCAATCCTCAATCCTCAATTCTCAATCCTCAATCCTCAATCCTGAGCCCTCAGTCCTCAAACCTCAATCCTCAACCCGCAGCCCTCATGCTCAATCCTCAATCCTCAATCCTCAATCCTCAATCCTCAATCTTCAATCCTCAATACTCAATCTTCAATCCTCAATCCTCAGTCCTCAAACCTCAATTCTGAATCCTCAATCCTGAATCCTCATTCTTCAATCCTCAATACCCAATCCTCAACCTTCAATCCTCAATCCTCAATCCTCATTCTTCCATCCTCAATACCCAATCCTCAATCTTCAATCCTCAATCCTCAATCCTCAATTCTGAATCCTCAATCCTCAATTTTCAATCCTCATTCTTCAATCCTCAATACCCAATACTCAATCTTCAATCCTCAATCCTCAATCCTCAATTCTCAATCCTCAACCCTCAGTCCTCAGTCCTCAAACCTCAATCCTCAACCCTCAGCCCTCATCGTCAATCCTCAATCCTCAATCTTCAATCCTCAATACCCAATCCTCAATCCTCAATCCTCAGTCCTCAAACCTCAATTCTGAATCCTCAATCCTGAATCCTCCAACTTCGGCCCTCAGTCCTCAACAATCAGTTGTCAACACTCAGTACTCAATAGTATATCCTCAATTCACAGTTTTCAATACTCAATACTCAATCTGCAATCATCAAACCTCTATCCACAAACATCAATTCTCATCACTCAACCCGCAACACTCTGTCCCCAATATTCAGTCCTCAATCCTCAATCCTCAATCCTCAATCGTCAATCTACAATCCTCAATACTCAATCTTCAATCCTCAGTCCTCAATCCTCAATCCTCAATCCTCATTCTTCAATCCTCAATACCCAATCCTCAATCTTCAATCCTCAATCCTCAATCCTCAATTCTGAATCCTCAATCCTCAATTTTCAATCCTCATTCTTCAATCCTCAATCCTCAATCCTCAATCCTCAGTCCTCAGCCCTCAAACCTCAATCCTCAACCCTCAGCCCTCATCCTCAATCCTCAATCCTGAATATTCAATCCTCAATACTCAATCCTCAATACTCAATCTTCAATCCTCAATCCTCAGTCCTCAGACCTCAATTCTGAATCCTCAATCCTGAATCCTCAATCTTCAATCCTCAATCTCCAACCCTCAATCTTCAATCCTCAATCCTCAATCCTCAATCCTCAATCCTCAATCTTCAATCCTCAATACTCAATATTCAATCCTCTATCCTCATCCTCAATCCTCAATCCTCAATCCTCAATCCTCAGTCCTCAGTCCTCAATCCTCAATCCTCAGTCCCCAAACCTCAATCCTGAATCCTCAATCCTGAATCCTCAATCTTCGGCCCTCAGTCCTCAACAATCAGTTGTCAATCCTCAATCCTCAATAGAATATCCTCAGTTCAGAGTTTTCAATTCGCAATACTCAATCTGCAATCTTCAAATCTCTATCCACAAACATCAATTCTCATCACTCAACACTCAACACTCAGTCCCCAATCCTCAATCTTCAATCCTCAATCCTCAATCCTCAATCGTCAATCTTCAATCCTCAATACACAATCTTCAATCCTCAATCCTCAATCCTCAATCCTCAATCCTCATTCTTCCATCCTCAATAGCCAATCCTCAATCTTCAATCCTCAACCATCAATACTCAATTCTGAATCCTCAATCCTCAATTTTCAATCCTCATTCTTCAATCCTCAATCCTCAATCCTCAATCCTCCATCCTCAATGTTCAATCCTCGATCCTCAATCCTCCATCCTCAATCCTCATTCTTCAATCCTCAACACCGAATCCTCAATCTTCAATCCTCAATCCTCAATCCTCAATTCTCAATCTTCTATCCTCAGTCCTCAGTCCTCAAACCTCTATCCTCAACCCTCAGACCTAATCCTCCATCCTCAATCCTCAATCCTCAATCCTCAATATTCAATCCTCAGCCCTCAAACCTCAATCCTGAATCCTCAATCCTGAATCCTCAATACTCAATCTTCAATCCTCAATCCTTAGTCCTCAAACCACAATTCTGAAACCTCAATCGTGGATCCTCAATCTTCAATCCTCAATCTCCAACCCTCAATCTTCAATCCTCAATCCTCAATCCTCAATCCTCAATCCTCAATCTTCAATCCTCAATACTCAATATTCAATCCTCTATCCTCAATCCTCAATCCTCAATCCTCAATCCTCAATCCTCAGTCCTCAATCCTCAATCCTCAATCCTCAGTCCCCAAACCTCAATCCTGAATCCTCAATCCTGAATCCTCAATCTTCGGCCCTCAGTCCTCAACAATCAGTTGTCAATCCTCAATCCTCAATCCTCAATAGAATATCCTCAGTTCAGAGTTTTCAATTCGCAATACTCAATCTGCAATCTTCAAATCTCTATCCACAAACATCAATTCTCATCACTCAACACTCAACACTCAGTCCCCAATCCTCAATCTTCAATCCTCAATCCTCAATCCTCAATCGTCAATCTTCAATCCTCAATACACAATCTTCAATCCTCAATCCTCAATCCTCAATCCTCAATCCTCATTCTTCCATCCTCAATAGCCAATCCTCAATCTTCAATCCTCAACCATCAATACTCAATTCTGAATCCTCAATCCTCAATTTTCAATCCTCATTCTTCAATCCTCAATCCTCAATCCTCAATCCTCCATCCTCAATTTTCAATCCTCGATCCTCAATCCTCAATCCTCAGTCCGAAATCCTCAATCTTCAATCCATAATCCTCAACCCTCAACCTTCAATCCTCAATCCTCAATCCTCAATCATCAATCCTCAATCTTCAATCCTCAATACTCAATCTTCAATCCTCAACCCTCAATCTTCAATCCTCAATCACCAATCCTCAATCCTCAATCCTCAATCCTCAATCGTCAATCTTCAATCCTCAATCCTCAATCCTCAATCCTCAGTCCCCAAACCTCAACCCTGAATCCTCAATCCTGAATCCTCAATCTTCGGTCCTCAGTCCTCAACAATCAGTTGTCAATCCTCAATCCTCAATAGAATATCCTCAGTTCAGAGTCTTCAATTCTCAATTCTCAATCTGCATTCTTCAAATCTCTATCCACAAATATCAATTCTCATCACTCAACACTCAACACTCAGTCCCCAATCCTCAATCTTCAATCCTCAATCCTCAATCCTCAATCCTCAATCTTCAATCCTCAATACTCAATCTTCAATCCTCAATCCTCAATCCTCAATCCTCAATCCTCATTCTTCCATCCTCAATAGCGAATCCTCAATCTTCAATCCTCAACCATCAATCCTCAATTCTGCATCCTCAATCCTCAATTTTCAATCCTTATTCTTCAATCCTCAATCCTCAATCCTCAATCCTCAATTTTCAATCCTCGATCCTCAATCCTCAATCCTCAGTCCGAAATCCTGAGTCCTCAGTCCTCAAACCCCAATCCTCAACCCGCAGCCCTCATGCTCAATCCTCAATCCTCAATCCTCAATCCTCAATCTTCAATCCTCAATACTCAATCTTCAATCCTCAATCCTCAGTCCTCAAACCTCAATTCTGAATCCTCAATCCTGAATCCTCATTCTTCAATCCTCAATACCCAATCCTCAATCTTCAATCCTCAATCCTCAATCCTCAATTCTCAATCCTCAATCCCCAGTCCTCAGTCCTCATACCTCAATCCTCAAACCTCAGCCCTCATCCTCAATCCTCAGTCCTCAAACCTCAATTCTGAATCCTCAATCCTGAATCCTCATTCTTCGATCCTCAATACCCAATCCTCAATTCTCAATCCTCAATCCTCAATCCTGAGTCCTCAGTCCTCAAACCTCAATCCTCAACCCGCAGCCCTCATGCTCAATCCTCAATCCTCAATCCTCAATCCTCAATCCTCAATCTTCAATCCTCAATACTCAATCTTCAATCCTCAATCCTCAGTCCTCAAACCTCAATTCTGAATCCTCAATCCTGAATCCTCATTCTTCAATCCTCAATACCCAATCCTCAATCTTCAATCCTCAATCCTCAATCTTCAATCCTCAATACTCAATCTGCAATCCTCAATCCTCAATCCTCAATCCTCAATCCTCAATCCTCATTCTTCAATCCTCAATACCGAATCCTCAATCTTCAATCCTCAAACCTCAATCCTCAATTCTCAATACTCAATCTTCAATCATCAATATTCAATCTTCAATCCTCAATCCTCAATCCTCAATTCTCAATCCTGAATCCTCAATCCTGAATCCTCAAGCTTCAGCCCTCAGTCCTCAACAATCAGTTGTCAATCCCCAATCCTCAATAGAATATCCTCAATTCACAGTTTTCAATACTCATTACTCAATTTGCAATCTTCAGATCTCTATACACAAACATCAATTCTCATCACTCAACCCTCAATACTCAGTCACCAATCCTCAAGCTTCAAACCTATATCCCCAATCCTCAATCATCAATCCTCAATCTTCAATCCTCAATACACAATCTTCAATCCTCAACCCTCAATCCTCAATCCTCAATCCTCAGTTCTCAATACTCAATCTTCAATCATCAATATTCAATCTTCAATCCTCAATCCACGATCTTCAATCCTTAATCCTCAGCCCTCAATGTTCAATCCGCAATAACTAATCCTCAAATTACAATCCTCAATACTCAATCCTCAATCCTCAATCCTCAATCCTCAGCCCTCAAACCTCAATCCTGAATCCTCAATCCTGAATCCTCAATACCCAATCTTCAATCCTCAATCCTCAGTCCTCAAACCACAATTCTGAAACCTCAATCCTGAATCCTCAATCTTCAATCCTTAATCTCCAACTCTCAAATTCAATCCTCAATCCTCAATCCTCAATCCTCAATCCTCAATCTTCAACCCTCAATACTCAATATTCAATCCTCTATCCTCATTCCTCAATCCTCAATCCTCAATCCTCAATCCTCAATTTTCAATCCTGAATCCTCAATCTTCGGCCCTCAGTCCTCAACAATCAGTTGTCAATCCTCAATCCTCAATAGAATATCCTCAATTCACAGTTTTCAATACTCATTACTCAATTTGCAATCTTCAGATCTCTATCCACAAACATCAATTCTCATCACTCAACCCTCAATACTCAGTCACCAATCCTCAAGCTTCAAACCTAAATCCCCAATCCTCAATCATCAATCCTCAATCTTCAATCCTCAATACTCAATCTTCAATCCTCAACCCTCGATCCTCAATCCTCAATCACCAATCCTCAATCCTCAATCCTCAATCCTCAATCGTCAATCTTCAATCCTCAATCCTCAATCCTCAATCCTCAGTCCCCAAACCTCAATCCTGAATCCTCAATCCTGAATCCTCAATCTTCGGCCCTCAGTCCTCAACAATCAGTTGTCAATCCTCAATCCTCAATAGAATATCATCAGTTCAGAGTTTTCAATTCGCAATACTCAATCTGCAATCTTCAAATCTCTATCCACAAACTACAATTCTCATCACTCAACACTCAACACTCAGTCCCCAATCCTGAATCTTCAATCCTCAATCCTCAATCCTCAATCGTCAATCTTCAATCCTCAATACACAATCATCAATCCTCAATCCTCATTCCTCAATCCTCAATCCTCATTCTTCCATCCTCAATAGCCAATCCTCAATCTTCAATCCTCAACCATCAATCCTCAATTCTTCATCCTCAATCCTCTATTTTCAATCCTCATTCTTCAATCCTCAATCCTCAATCCTCAATCCTCAATCCTCAATTTTCAATCCTCGATCCTCAATCCTCAATCCTCAGTCCGAAATCCTCAATCTTCAATCCATAATCCTCAACCCTCAACCTTCAATCCTCAATCCTCAATCCTCAATCATCAGTCCTCAAACCTCAATCCTCAATCGTCAGTCTTCAATCCTCAATAGTCAATCTTCAATTCTCAATCCTCAATGCTCAATCCTCAATCCTCATTCTTCAATCCTCAATACCCAATCCTCAATCTTCAATCCTCAATCCTCAATCCTCAATTCTCAATCCTCAATCCTCAATCCTGAGTCCTCAGTCCTCAAACCTCAATCCTCAACCCGCAGCCCTCATGCTCAATCCTCAATCCTCAATCCCCAATCCTCAACCTTCAATCCTCAATACTCAATCTTCAATCCTCAATCCTCAGTCCTCAAACCTCAATTCTGAATCCTCAATCCTGAATCCTCATTCTTCAATCCTCAATACCCAATCCTCAATCTTCAATCCTCAATCCTCAATCCTCAATTCTCAATCCTCAATCCTCAGTCCTCAGTCCTCAAACCTCAATCCTCAAACCTCAGCACTCATCCTCAATCCTCAATCCTCAATATTCAATCCTCAATCCTCAATCCTCAATACTCAATCTTCAATCCTCTATCCTCAGTCCTCAGACCTCAATTCTGAATCCTCATTCCTGAATACTCAATCTTCAATCCTCAGTCCCCAATCCTCAATCTTCAATCCTCAATCCTCAATACTCAATCCTCAATCCTCAATCTTGAATCCTCAATACTCAATCTTCAATCCTCAATCCTCAATCCTCAATCCTCAATACTCAATCCTCAATCCTCAATCTTCTATCCTCAATAGTCAATCTTCAATCCTCAATCCTCAATGCTCAATCCTCAATCCTCATTCTTCAATCCTCAATACCCAATCCTCAATGTTCAATCCTCAATCCTCAATCCTCAATTCTCAATCCTCAATCCTCAATCCTGAGTCCTCAGTCCTCAAACCTCAATCCTCAACCCGCAGCCCTCATGCTCAATGCTCAATCCTCAATCCTCAATCCTCAATCCTCAATCTTCAATCCTCAATACTCAATCTTCAATCCTCAATCCTCAGTCCTCAAACCTCAATTCTGAATCCTCAATCCTGAATCCTCATTCTTCAATCCTCAATACCCAATCCTCAATCTTCAATCCTCAATCCTCAATCTTCAATCCTCAATACTCAATCTGCAATCCTCAATCCTCAATCCTCAATCCTCAATCCTCATTCTTCAATCCTCAATACCGAATCCTCAATCTTCAATCCTCAATCCTCAATCCTCAGTTCTCAATACTCAATCTTCAATCATCAATATTCAATCTTCAATCCTCAATCCACGATCCTCAATCCTCAATCCTCAGCCCTCAATGTTCAATCCGCAATAACTAATCCTCAAACTTCAATCCTCAATCCTCAATCCTCAACCCTCAATCCTCAATCCTCAGCCCTCAAACCTCAATCCTGAATCCTCAATCCTGAATCCTCAATACCCAATCTTCAATCCTCAATCCTCAATCCTCAATCGTCAATCTTCAATCCTCAATACACAACCTTCAATCCTCAATCCTCAGTCCTCAGTCCTCAAACCTCAATCCTCAAACCTCAGCACTCATCCTCAATCCTCAATCCTCAATATTCAATCCTCAATCCTCAATCCTCAATACTCAATCTTCAATCCTCAATCCTCAGTCCTCAGACCTCAATTCTCAATCCTCATTCCTGAATCCTCAATCTTCAATCCTCAATCCCCAATCCTCAATCTTCAATCCTCAATCCTCAATACTCAATCATCAATCCTCAATCTTGAATCCACAATACTCAATCTTCAATCCTCAATCCTCAATCCTCAATCCTCAATCTTCAATCCTCAATACTCAATCTTCAATCCTCAATCCTCAGTCCTCAAACCTCAATTCTGAATCCTCAATCCTGAATCCTCATTCTTCAATCCTCAATACCCAATCCTCAACCTTCAATCCTCAATCCTCAATCCTCATTCTTCCATCCTCAATACCCAATCCTCAATCTTCAATCCTCAATCCTCAATCCTCAATTCTGAATCCTCAATCCTCAATTTTCAATCCTCATTCTTCAATCCTCAATACCCAATACTCAATCTTCAATCCTCAATCCTCAATCCTCAATTCTCAATCCTCAACCCTCAGTCCTCAGTCCTCAAACCTCAATCCTCAACCCTCAGCCCTCATCGTCAATCCTCAATCCTCAATCTTCAATCCTCAATACCCAATCCTCAATCCTCAATCCTCAGTCCTCAAACCTCAATTCTGAATCCTCAATCCTGAATCCTCCAACTTCGGCCCTCAGTCCTCAACAATCAGTTGTCAACACTCAGTACTCAATAGTATATCCTCAATTCACAGTTTTCAATACTC
The DNA here is from genome assembly GCF_051401765.1 of Calliopsis andreniformis. Taxonomy (NCBI): domain Eukaryota; kingdom Metazoa; phylum Arthropoda; class Insecta; order Hymenoptera; family Andrenidae; genus Calliopsis; species Calliopsis andreniformis. The sequence continues at coordinate 63,285 of NW_027480504.1, forward strand.
AATACTCAATCTGCAATCATCAAACCTCTATCCACAAACATCAATTCTCATCACTCAACCCGCAACACTCTGTCCCCAATATTCAGTCCTCAATCCTCAATCCTCAATCCTCAATCGTCAATCTACAATCCTCAATACTCAATCTTCAATCCTCAGTCCTCAATCCTCAATCCTCAATCCTCATTCTTCAATCCTCAATACCCAACCCTCAATCTTCAATCCTCAATCCTCAATCCTCAATTCTGAATCCTCAATCCTCAATTTTCAATCCTCATTCTTCAAACCTCAATACCCAATACTCAATCTTCAATCCTCAATCCTCAATTATCAATCCTCAATCCTCAATCCTCAATCCTCAATCCTGAATCCTCAATCCTCAATCGTCAGTATTCAATCCTCAATACTCATTCTTCAATCCTCAATCCTCAATCCTCAATACTCAGTCCTCATTCTTCAATCCTCAATAAGCAATTTTCAATCTTCAATCATCAATCCTCAATCCTCTAACCTCAATCCTCAATCCTCAATCTTCAATCCTCAATCCTCAATACTCAATCTACAATCCTCAATCCTCAATCCTCAATCCTCATTCTTCCATCCTCAATACCCAATCCTCAATCTTCAATCCTCAATCCTCAATCCTCAATTCTGAAACCTCAATCCTCAATTTTCAATCCTCATTCTTCAATCCTCAATCCTCAATCCTCAATCCTCAGTCCTCAGCCCTCAAACCTCAATTCTCAACCCTCAGCCCTCATCCTCAATCCTCAATCCTGAATATTCAATCCTCAATACTCAATCCTCAATACTCAATCTTCAATCCTCAATCCTCAGTCCTCAGACCTCAATTCTGAATCCTCAATCCTGAATCCTCAATCTTCAATCCTCAATCCCCAATCCTCAATCTTCAATCCTCAATCCTCAATACTCAATCCTCAATCCTCAATCTTCAATCCTCAATACTCAATCTTCAATCCTCAATCCTCAATCCTCAATCCTCAATACTCAATCCTCAATCCTCAATCTTCAATCCTCAATACTCAATCTGCAATCCTCAATCCTCAATCCTCCATCCTCAATCCTCATTCTTCAATCCTCAATACCGAATCCTCAATCTTCAATCCTCAATCCTCAATCCTCAATTCTCAATACTCAATCTTCAATCATCAATATTCAATCTTCAATCCTCAATCCTCGATCCTCAATCCTCAATCCTCAGCCCTCAATGTTCAATCCGCAATAACTAATCCTCAAATTTCAATCCTCAATCCACAATCCTCAATCCTCAATCCTCAATCCTCAATCCTCAGCCCTCAAACCTCAATCCTGAATCCTCAATCCTGAATCCTCAATACTCAATCTTCAATCCTCAATCCTTAGTCCTCAAACCACAATTCTGAAACCTCAATCGTGGATCCTCAATCTTCAATCCTCAATCTCCAACCCTCAATCTTCAATCCTCAATCCTCAATCCTCAATCCTCAATCCTCAATCTTCAATCCTCAATACTCAATCCTCAATCCTCAGTCCTCAATCCTCAATCCTCAATCCTCAGTCCCCAAACCTCAATCCTGAATCCTCAATCCTGAATCCTCAATCTTCGGCCCTCAGTCCTCAACAATCAGTTGTCAATCCTCAATCCTCAATAGAATATCCTCAGTTCAGAGTTTTCAATTCGCAATACTCAATCTGCAATCTTCAAATCTCTATCCACAAACATCAATTCTCATCACTCAACACTCAACACTCAGTCCCCAATCCTCAATCTTCAATCCTCAATCCTCAATCCTCAATCGTCAATCTTCAATCCTCAATACACAATCTTCAATCCTCAATCCTCAATCCTCAATCCTCAATCCTCATTCTTCCATTCTCAATAGCCAATCCTCAATCTTCAATCCTCAACCATCAATACTCAATTCTGAATCCTCAATCCTCAATTTTCAATCCTCATTCTTCAATCCTCAATCCTCAATCCTCAATCCTCCATCCTCAATTTTCAATCCTCGATCCTCAATCCTCAATCCTCAGTCCGAAATCCTCAATCTTCAATCCATAATCCTCAACCCTCAACCTTCAATCCTCAATCCTCAATCCTCAATCATCAATCCTCAATCTTCAATCCTCAATACTCAATCTTCAATCCTCAACCCTCAATCTTCAATCCTCAATCACCAATCCTCAATCCTCAATCCTCAATCCTCAATCGTCAATCTTCAATCCTCAATCCTCAATCCTCAATCCTCAATCCTCAGTCCCCAAACCTCAATACTGAATCCTCAATCCTGAATCCTCAATCTTCGGCCCTCAGTCCTCAACAATCAGTTGTCAATCCTCAATCCTCAATAGAATATCCTCAATTCACAGTTTTCAATACTCATTACTCAATTTGCAATCTTCAGATCTCTATCCACAAACATCAATTCTCATCACTCAATCCTCAATACTCAGTCACCAATCCTCAAGCTTCAAACCTAAATCCCCAATCCTCAATCATCAATCCTCAATCTTCAATCCTCAATACTCAATCTTCAATCCTCAACCCTCAATCCTCAATCCTCAATCCTCAGTTCTCAATACTCAATCTTCAATCATCAATATTCAATATTCAATCCTCAATCCACGATCTTCAATCCTCAATCATCAGCCCTCAATGTTCAATCCGCAATAACTAATCCTCAAATTTCAATCCTCAATCCTCAATCCTCAATCCTCAATCCTCAATCCTCAGCCCTCAAACCTCAATCCTGAATCCTCAATCCTGAATCCTCAATACCCAATCTTCAATCCTCAATCCTCAGTCCTCAAACCACAATTCTGAAACCTCAATCCTGAATCCTCAATCTTCAATCCTTAATCTCCAACCCTCAAATTCAATCCTCAATCCTCAATCCTCAATCCTCAATCCTCAATCATCAACCCTCAATACTCAATATTCAATCCTCTATCCTCATTCCTCAATCCTCAATCCTCAATCCTCAATCCTCAATTTTCAATCCTGAATCCTCAATTTTCGGCCCTCAGTCCTCAACAATCAGTTGTCAATCCTCAATCCTCAATAGAATATCCTCAATTCACAGTTTTCAATACTCATTACTCAATTTGCAATCTTCAGATCTCTATCCACAAACATCAATTCTCATCACTCAACCCTCAATACTCAGTCACCAATCCTCAAGCTTCAAACCTAAATCCCCAATCCTCAATCATCAATCCTCAATCTTCAATCCTCAATACTCAATCTTCAATCCTCAACCCTCAATCCTCAATCCTCAATCACCAATCCTCAATCCTCAATCCTCAATCCTCAATCGTCAATCTTCAATCCTCAATCCTCAATCCTCAATCCTCAGTCCCCAAACCTCAATCCTGAATCCTCAATCCTGAATCCTCAATCTTCGGCCCTCAGTCCTCAACAATCAGTTGTCAATCCTCAATCCTCAATAGAATATCCTCAGTTCAGAGTTTTCAATTCGCAATACTCAATCTGCAATCTTCAAATCTCTATCCACAAACTACAATTCTCATCACTCAACACTCAACACTCAGTCCCCAATCCTGAATCTTCAATCCTCAATCCTCAATCCTCAATCGTCAATCTTCAATCCTCAATACACAATCTTCAATCCTCAATCCTCATTCCTCAATCCTCAATCCTCATTCTTCCATCCTCAATAGCCAATCCTCAATCTTCAATCCTCAACCATCAATCCTCAATCCTTCATCCTCAATCCTCTATTTTCAATCCTCATTCTTCAATCCTCAATCCTCAATCCTCAATCCTCAATCCTCAATTTTCAATCCTCGATCCTCAATCCTCAATCCTCAGTCCGAAATCCTCAATCTTCAATCCATAATCCTCAACCCTCAATCTTCAATCCTCAATCCTCAATCCTCAATCATCAGTCCTCAAACCTCAATCCTCAATCGTCAGTCTTCAATCCTCAATAGTCAATCTTCAATTCTCAATCCTCAATGCTCAATCCTCAATCCTCATTCTTCAATCCTCAATACCCAATCCTCAATCTTCAATCCTCAATCCTCAATCCTCAATTCTCAATCCTCAATCCTCAATCCTGAGTCCTCAGTCCTCAAACCTCAATCCTCAACCCGCAGCCCTCATGCTCAATCCTCAATACTCAATCCTCAATCCTCAATCTTCAATCCTCAATACTCAATCTGCAATCCTCAATCCTCAATCCTCCATCCTCAATCCTCATTCTTCAATCCTCAATACCGAATCCTCAATCTTCAATCCTCAATCCTCAATCCTCAATTCTCAATACTCAATCTTCAATCATCAATATTCAATCTTCAATCCTCAATCCTCGATCCTCAATCCTCAATCCTCAGCCCTCAATGTTCAATCCGCAATAACTAATCCTCAAATTTCAATCCTCAATCCACAATCCTCAATCCTCAATCCTCAATCCTCAATCCTCAGCCCTCAAACCTCAATCCTGAATCCTCAATCCTGAATCCTCAATACTCAATCTTCAATCCTCAATCCTTAGTCCTCAAACCACAATTCTGAAACCTCAATCGTGGATCCTCAATCTTCAATCCTCAATCTCCAACCCTCAATCTTCAATCCTCAATCCTCAATCCTCAATCCTCAATCCTCAATCTTCAATCCTCAATACTCAATCCTCAATCCTCAGTCCTCAATCCTCAATCCTCAATCCTCAGTCCCCAAACCTCAATCCTGAATCCTCAATCCTGAATCCTCAATCTTCGGCCCTCAGTCCTCAACAATCAGTTGTCAATCCTCAATCCTCAATAGAATATCCTCAGTTCAGAGTTTTCAATTCGCAATACTCAATCTGCAATCTTCAAATCTCTATCCACAAACATCAATTCTCATCACTCAACACTCAACACTCAGTCCCCAATCCTCAATCTTCAATCCTCAATCCTCAATCCTCAATCGTCAATCTTCAATCCTCAATACACAATCTTCAATCCTCAATCCTCAATCCTCAATCCTCAATCCTCATTCTTCCATTCTCAATAGCCAATCCTCAATCTTCAATCCTCAACCATCAATACTCAATTCTGAATCCTCAATCCTCAATTTTCAATCCTCATTCTTCAATCCTCAATCCTCAATCCTCAATCCTCCATCCTCAATTTTCAATCCTCTATCCTCAATCCTCAATCCTCAGTCCGAAATACTCAATCTTCAATCCATAATCCTCAACCCTCAACCTTCAATCCTCAATCCTCAATCCTCAATCATCAATCCTCAATCTTCAATCCTCAATACTCAATCTTCAATCCTCAACCCTCAATCTTCAATCCTCAATCACCAATCCTCAATCCTCAATCCTCAATCCTCAATCGTCAATCTTCAATCCTCAATCCTCAATCCTCAATCCTCAATCCTCAGTCCCCAAACCTCAATCCTGAATCCTCAATCCTGAATCCTCAATCTTCGGCCCTCAGTCCTCAACAATCAGTTGTCAATCCTCAATCCTCAATAGAATATCCTCAATTCACAGTTTTCAATACTCATTACTCAATTTGCAATCTTCAGATCTCTATCCACAAACATCAATTCTCATCACTCAATCCTCAATACTCAGTCACCAATCCTCAAGCTTCAAACCTAAATCCCCAATCCTCAATCATCAATCCTCAATCTTCAATCCTCAATACTCAATCTTCAATCCTCAACCCTCAATCCTCAATCCTCAATCCTCAGTTCTCAATACTCAATCTTCAATCATCAATATTCAATCTTCAATCCTCAATCCACGATCTTCAATCCCCAATCATCAGCCCTCAATGTTCAATCCGCAATAACTAATCCTCAAATTTCAATCCTCAATCCTCAATCCTCAATCCTCAATCCTCAATCCTCAGCCCTCAAACCTCAATCCTGAATCCTCAATCCTGAATCCTCAATACCCAATCTTCAATCCTCAATCCTCAGTCCTCAAACCACAATTCTGAAACCTCAATCCTGAATCCTCAATCTTCAATCCTTAATCTCCAACCCTCAAATTCAATCCTCAATCCTCAATCCTCAATCCTCAATCCTCAATCATCAACCCTCAATACTCAATATTCAATCCTCTATCCTCATTCCTCAATCCTCAATCCTCAATCCTCAATCCTCAATTTTCAATCCTGAATCCTCAATTTTCGGCCCTCAGTCCTCAACAATCAGTTGTCAATCCTCAATCCTCAATAGAATATCCTCAATTCACAGTTTTCAATACTCATTACTCAATTTGCAATCTTCAGATCTCTATCCACAAACATCAATTCTCATCACTCAACCCTCAATACTCAGTCACCAATCCTCAAGCTTCAAACCTAACTCCCCAATCCTCAATCATCAATCCTCAATCTTCAATCCTCAATACTCAATCTTCAATCCTCAACCCTCAATCCTCAATCCTCAATCACCAATCCTCAATCCTCAATCCTCAATCCTCAATCGTCAATCTTCAATCCTCAATCCTCAATCCTCAATCCTCAGTCCCCAAACCTCAATCCTGAATCCTCAATCCTGAATCCTCAATCTTCGGCCCTCAGTCCTCAACAATCAGTTGTCAATCCTCAATCCTCAATAGAATATCCTCAGTTCAGAGTTTTCAATTCGCAATACTCAATCTGCAATCTTCAAATCTCTATCCACAAACATCAATTCTCATCACTCAACACTCAACACTCAGTCCCCAATCCTCAATCTTCAATCCTCAATCCTCAATCCTCAATCGTCAATCTTCAATCCTCAATACACAATCTTCAATCCTCAATCCTCAATCCTCAATCCTCAATCCTCATTCTTCCATTCTCAATAGCCAATCCTCAATCTTCAATCCTCAACCATCAATACTCAATTCTGAATCCTCAATCCTCAATTTTCAATCCTCATTCTTCAATCCTCAATCCTCAATCCTCAATCCTCCATCCTCCATTTTCAATCCTCGATCCTCAATCCTCAATCCTCAGTCCGAAATCCTCAATCTTCAATCCATAATCCTCAACCCTCAACCTTCAATCCTCAATCCTCAATCCTCAATCATCAATCCTCAATCTTCAATCCTCAATACTCAATCTTCAATCCTCAACCCTCAATCTTCAATCCTCAATCACCAATCCTCAATCCTCAATCCTCAATCCTCAATCGTCAATCTTCAATCCTCAATCCTCAATCCTCAATCCTCAATCCTCAGTCCCCAAACCTCAATCCTGAATCCTCAATCCTGAATCCTCAATCTTCGGCCCTCAGTCCTCAACAATCAGTTGTCAATCCTCAATCCTCAATAGAATATCCTCAATTCACAGTTTTCAATACTCATTACTCAATTTGCAATCTTCAGATCTCTATCCACAAACATCAATTCTCATCACTCAATCCTCAATACTCAGTCACCAATCCTCAAGCTTCAAACCTAAATCCCCAATCCTCAATCATCAATCCTCAATCTTCAATCCTCAATACTCAATCTTCAATCCTCAACCCTCAATCCTCAATCCTCAATCCTCAGTTCTCAATACTCAATCTTCAATCATCAATATTCAATATTCAATCCTCAATCCACGATCTTCAATCCTCAATCATCAGCCCTCAATGTTCAATCCGCAATAACTAATCCTCAAATTTCAATCCTCAATCCTCAATCCTCAATCCTCAATCCTCAATCCTCAGCCCTCAAACCTCAATCCTGAATCCTCAATCCTGAATCCTCAATACCCAATCTTCAATCCTCAATCCTCAGTCCTCAAACCACAATTCTGAAACCTCAATCCTGAATCCTCAATCTTCAATCCTTAATCTCCAACCCTCAAATTCAATCCTCAATCCTCAATCCTCAATCCTCAATCCTCAATCATCAACCCTCAATACTCAATATTCAATCCTCTATCCTCATTCCTCAATCCTCAATCCTCAATCCTCAATCCTCAATTTTCAATCCTGAATCCTCAATTTTCGGCCCTCAGTCCTCAACAATCAGTTGTCAATCCTCAATCCTCAATAGAATATCCTCAATTCACAGTTTTCAATACTCATTACTCAATTTGCAATCTTCAGATCTCTATCCACAAACATCAATTCTCATCACTCAACCCTCAATACTCAGTCACCAATCCTCAAGCTTCAAACCTAAATCCCCAATCCTCAATCATCAATCCTCAATCTTCAATCCTCAATACTCAATCTTCAATCCTCAACCCTCAATCCTCAATCCTCAATCACCAATCCTCAATCCTCAATCCTCAATCCTCAATCGTCAATCTTCAATCCTCAATCCTCAATCCTCAATCCTCAGTCCCCAAACCTCAATCCTGAATCCTCAATCCTGAATCCTCAATCTTCGGCCCTCAGTCCTCAACAATCAGTTGTCAATCCTCAATCCTCAATAGAATATCCTCAGTTCAGAGTTTTCAATTCGCAATACTCAATCTGCAATCTTCAAATCTCTATCCACAAACTACAATTCTCATCACTCAACACTCAACACTCAGTCCCCAATCCTGAATCTTCAATCCTCAATCCTCAATCCTCAATCGTCAATCTTCAATCCTCAATACACAATCTTCAATCCTCAATCCTCATTCCTCAATCCTCAATCCTCATTCTTCCATCCTCAATAGCCAATCCTCAATCTTCAATCCTCAACCATCAATCCTCAATCCTTCATCCTCAATCCTCTATTTTCAATCCTCATTCTTCAATCCTCAATCCTCAATCCTCAATCCTCAATCCTCAATTTTCAATCCTCGATCCTCAATCCTCAATCCTCAGTCCGAAATCCTCAATCTTCAATCCATAATCCTCAACCCTCAATCTTCAATCCTCAATCCTCAATCCTCAATCATCAGTCCTCAAACCTCAATCCTCAATCGTCAGTCTTCAATCCTCAATAGTCAATCTTCAATTCTCAATCCTCAATGCTCAATCCTCAATCCTCATTCTTCAATCCTCAATACCCAATCCTCAATCTTCAATCCTCAATCCTCAATCCTCAATTCTCAATCCTCAATCCTCAATCCTGAGTCCTCAGTCCTCAAACCTCAATCCTCAACCCGCAGCCCTCATGCTCAATCCTCAATACTCAATCCTCAATCCTCAATCTTCAATCCTCAATACTCAATCTGCAATCCTCAATCCTCAATCCTCCATCCTCAATCCTCATTCTTCAATCCTCAATACCGAATCCTCAATCTTCAATCCTCAATCCTCAATCCTCAATTCTCAATACTCAATCTTCAATCATCAATATTCAATCTTCAATCCTCAATCCTCGATCCTCAATCCTCAATCCTCAGCCCTCAATGTTCAATCCGCAATAACTAATCCTCAAATTTCAATCCTCAATCCACAATCCTCAATCCTCAATCCTCAATCCTCAATCCTCAGCCCTCAAACCTCAATCCTGAATCCTCAATCCTGAATCCTCAATACTCAATCTTCAATCCTCAATCCTTAGTCCTCAAACCACAATTCTGAAACCTCAATCGTGGATCCTCAATCTTCAATCCTCAATCTCCAACCCTCAATCTTCAATCCTCAATCCTCAATCCTCAATCCTCAATCCTCAATCTTCAATCCTCAATACTCAATCCTCAATCCTCAGTCCTCAATCCTCAATCCTCAATCCTCAGTCCCCAAACCTCAATCCTGAATCCTCAATCCTGAATCCTCAATCTTCGGCCCTCAGTCCTCAACAATCAGTTGTCAATCCTCAATCCTCAATAGAATATCCTCAGTTCAGAGTTTTCAATTCGCAATACTCAATCTGCAATCTTCAAATCTCTATCCACAAACATCAATTCTCATCACTCAACACTCAACACTCAGTCCCCAATCCTCAATCTTCAATCCTCAATCCTCAATCCTCAATCGTCAATCTTCAATCCTCAATACACAATCTTCAATCCTCAATCCTCAATCCTCAATCCTCAATCCTCATTCTTCCATTCTCAATAGCCAATCCTCAATCTTCAATCCTCAACCATCAATACTCAATTCTGAATCCTCAATCCTCAATTTTCAATCCTCATTCTTCAATCCTCAATCCTCAATCCTCAATCCTCCATCCTCAATTTTCAATCCTCGATCCTCAATCCTCAATCCTCAGTCCGAAATCCTCAATCTTCAATCCATAATCCTCAACCCTCAACCTTCAATCCTCAATCCTCAATCCTCAATCATCAATCCTCAATCTTCAATCCTCAATACTCAATCTTCAATCCTCAACCCTCAATCTTCAATCCTCAATCACCAATCCTCAATCCTCAATCCTCAATCCTCAATCGTCAATCTTCAATCCTCAATCCTCAATCCTCAATCCTCAATCCTCAGTCCCCAAACCTCAATCCTGAATCCTCAATCCTGAATCCTCAATCTTCGGCCCTCAGTCCTCAACAATCAGTTGTCAATCCTCAATCCTCAATAGAATATCCTCAATTCACAGTTTTCAATACTCATTACTCAATTTGCAATCTTCAGATCTCTATCCACAAACATCAATTCTCATCACTCAATCCTCAATACTCAGTCACCAATCCTCAAGCTTCAAACCTAAATCCCCAATCCTCAATCATCAATCCTCAATCTTCAATCCTCAATACTCAATCTTCAATCCTCAACCCTCAATCCTCAATCCTCAATCCTCAGTTCTCAATACTCAATCTTCAATCATCAATATTCAATCTTCAATCCTCAATCCACGATCTTCAATCCTCAATCATCAGCCCTCAATGTTCAATCCGCAATAACTAATCCTCAAATTTCAATCCTCAATCCTCAATCCTCAATCCTCAATCCTCAATCCTCAGCCCTCAAACCTCAATCCTGAATCCTCAATCCTGAATCCTCAATACCCAATCTTCAATCCTCAATCCTCAGTCCTCAAACCACAATTCTGAAACCTCAATCCTGAATCCTCAATCTTCAATCCTTAATCTCCAACCCTCAAATTCAATCCTCAATCCTCAATCCTCAATCCTCAATCCTCAATCATCAACCCTCAATACTCAATATTCAATCCTCTATCCTCATTCCTCAATCCTCAATCCTCAATCCTCAATCCTCAATTTTCAATCCTGAATCCTCAATTTTCGGCCCTCAGTCCTCAACAATCAGTTGTCAATCCTCAATCCTCAATAGAATATCCTCAATTCACAGTTTTCAATACTCATTACTCAATTTGCAATCTTCAGATCTCTATCCACAAACATCAATTCTCATCACTCAACCCTCAATACTCAGTCACCAATCCTCAAGCTTCAAACCTAACTCCCCAATCCTCAATCATCAATCCTCAATCTTCAATCCTCAATACTCAATCTTCAATCCTCAACCCTCAATCCTCAATCCTCAATCACCAATCCTCAATCCTCAATCCTCAATCCTCAATCGTCAATCTTCAATCCTCAATCCTCAATCCTCAATCCTCAGTCCCCAAACCTCAATCCTGAATCCTCAATCCTGAATCCTCAATCTTCGGCCCTCAGTCCTCAACAATCAGTTGTCAATCCTCAATCCTCAATAGAATATCCTCAGTTCAGAGTTTTCAATTCGCAATACTCAATCTGCAATCTTCAAATCTCTATCCACAAACTACAATTCTCATCACTCAACACTCAACACTCAGTCCCCAATCCTGAATCTTCAATCCTCAATCCTCAATCCTCAATCGTCAATCTTCAATCCTCAATACACAATCTTCAATCCTCAATCCTCATTCCTCAATCCGCAATCCTCATTCTTCCATCCTCAATAGCCAATCCTCAATCTTCAATCCTCAACCATCAATCCTCAATCCTTCATCCTCAATCCTCTATTTTCAATCCTCATTCTTCAATCCTCAATCCTCAATCCTCAATCCTCAATCCTCAATTTTCAATCCTCGATCCTCAATCCTCAATCCTCAGTCCGAAATCCTCAATCTTCAATCCATAATCCTCAACCCTCAACCTTCAATCCTCAATCCTCAATCCTCAATCATCAGTCCTCAAACCTCAATCCTCAATCGTCAGTCTTCAATCCTCAATAGTCAATCTTCAATTCTCAATCCTCAATGCTCAATCCTCAATCCTCATTCTTCAATCCTCAATACCCAATCCTCAATCTTCAATCCTCAATCCTCAATCCTCAATTCTCAATCCTCAATCCTCAATCCTGAGTCCTCAGTCCTCAAACCTCAATCCTCAACCCGCAGCCCTCATGCTCAATGCTCAATCCTCAATCCTCAATCCTCAATCCTCAATCTTCAATCCTCAATACTCAATCTTCAATCCTCAATCCTCAGTCCTCAAACCTCAATTCTGAATCCTCAATCCTGAATCCTCATTCTTCAATCCTCAATACCCAATCCTCAATCTTCAATCCTCAATCCTCAATCTTCAATCCTCAATACTCAATCTGCAATCCTCAATCCTCAATCCTCAATCCTCAATCCTCATTCTTCAATCTTCAATACCGAATCCTCAATCTTCAATCCTCAATCCTCAATCCTCAGTTCTCAATACTCAATCTTCAATCATCAATATTCAATCTTCAATCCTCAATCCACGATCCTCAATCCTCAATCCTCAGCCCTCAATGTTCAATCCGCAATAACTAATCCTCAAACTTCAATCCTCAATCCTCAATCCTCAACCCTCAATCCTCAATCCTCAGCCCTCAAACCTCAATCCTGAATCCTCAATCCTGAATCCTCAATACCCAATCTTCAATCCTCAATCCTCAGTCCTCAAACCACAATTCTGAAACCTCAATCCTGAATCCTCAATCTTCAATCCTTAATCTCCAACCCTCAATCCTCAATCCTCAATCCTCAATACTCAATCTTCAATCCTCAATCCTCAGTCCTCAGACCTCAATTCTCAATCCTCATTCCTGAATCCTGAATCTTCAATCCTCAATCCCCAATCCTCAATCTTCAATCCTCAATCCTCAATACTCAATCATCAATCCTCAATCTTGAATCCTCAATACTCAATCTTCAATCCTCAATCCTCAATCCTCAATCCTCAATACTCAATCCTCATTCCTCAATCTTCAATCCTCAATAGTCAATCTTCAATCCTCAATCCTCAATGCTCAATCCTCAATCCTCATTCTTCAATCCTCAATACCCAATCCTCAATCTTCAATCCTCAATCCTCAATCCTCAATTCTCAATCCTCAATCCTCAATCCTGAGTCCTCAGTCCTCAAACCTCAATCCTCAACCCGCAGCCCTCATGCTCAATCCTCAATCCTCAATCCTCAATCCTCAATCCTCAATCTTCAATCCTCAATACTCAATCTTCAATCCTCAATCCTCAGTCCTCAAACCTCAATTCTGAATCCTCAATCCTGAATCCTCATTCTTCAATCCTCAATACCCAATCCTCAACCTTCAATACTCAATCCTCAATCCTCATTCTTCCATCCTCAATACCCAATCCTCAATCTTCAATCCTCAATCCTCAATCCTCAATTCTGAATCCTCAATCCTCAATTTTCAATCCTCATTCTTCAATCCTCAATACCCAATACTCAATCTTCAATCTTCAATCCTCAATCCTCAATTCTCAATCCTCAACCCTCAGTCCTCAGTCCTCAAACCTCAATCCTCAACCCTCAGCCCTCATCGTCAATCCTCAATCCTCAATCTTCAATCCTCAATACCCAATCCTCAATCCTCAATCCTCAGTCCTCAAACCTCAATTCTGAATCCTCAATCCTGAATCCTCCAACTTCGGCCCTCAGTCCTCAACAATCAGTTGTCAACACTCAGTACTCAATAGTATATCCTCAATTCACAGTTTTCAATACTCAATACTCAATCTGCAATCATCAAACCTCTATCCACAAACATCATTTCTCATCACTCAACCCGCAACACTCTCTCCCCAATATTCAGTCCTCAATCCTCAATCCTCAATCCTCAATCGTCAATCTACAATCCTCAATACTCAATCTTCAATCCTCAGTCCTCAATCCTCAATCCTCAATCCTCATTCTTCAATCCTCAATACCCAATCCTCAATCTTCAATCCTCAATCCTCAATCCTCAATTCTGAATCCTCAATCCTCAATTTTCAATCCTCATTCTTCAAACCTCAATACCCAATACTCAATCTTCAATCCTCAATCCTCAATTATCAATCCTCAATCCTCAATCCTCAATCCTCAATCCTGAATCCTCAATCCTCAATCGTCAGTATTCAATCCTCAATACTCATTCTTCAATCCTCAATCCTCAATCCTCAATACTCAGTCCTCATTCTTCAATCCTCAATAAGCAATTTTCAATCTTCAATCATCAATCCTCAATCCTCTATCCTCAATCCTCAATCCTCAATCTTCAATCCTCAATCCTCAATACTCAATCTACAATCCTCAATCCTCAATCCTCAATCCTCATTCTTCCATCCTCAATACCCAATCCTCAATCTTCAATCCTCAATCCTCAATCCTCAATTCTGAAACCTCAATCCTCAATTTTCAATCCTCATTCTACAATCATCAATCCTCAATCCTCAATCCTCAGTCCTCAGCCCTCAAACCTCAATCCTCAACCCTCAGCCCTCATCCTCAATCCTCAATCCTGAATATTCAATCCTCAATACTCAATCCTCAATACTCAATCTTCAATCCTCAATCCACGATCCTCAATCCTCATTCCTCAGCCCTCAATGTTCAATCCGCAATAACTAATCCTCAAACTTCAATCCTCAATCCTCAATCCTCAACCCTCAATCCTCAATCCTCAGCCCTCAAACCTCAATCCTGAATCCTCAATCCTGAATCCTCAATACCCAATCTTCAATCCTCAATCCTCAGTCCTCAAACCACAATTCTGAAACCTCAATCCTGAATCCTCAATCTTCAATCCTTAATCTCCAACCCTCAATCCTCAATCCTCAATCCTCAATACTCAATCTTCAATCCTCAATCCTCAGTCCTCAGACCTCAATTCTCAATCCTCATTCCTGAATCCTGAATCTTCAATCCTCAATCCCCAATCCTCAATCTTCAATCCTCAATCCTCAATACTCAATCATCAATCCTCAATCTTGAATCCTCAATACTCAATCTTCAATCCTCAATCCTCAATCCTCAATCCTCAATACTCAATCCTCAATCCTCAATCTTCAATCCTCAATAGTCAATCTTCAATCCTCAATCCTCAATGCTCAATCCTCAATCCTCATTCTTCAATCCTCAATACCCAATCCTCAATCTTCAATCCTCAATCCTCAATCCTCAATTCTCAATCCTCAATCCTCAATCCTGAGTCCTCAGTCCTCAAACCTCAATCCTCAACCCGCAGCCCTCATGCTCAATCCTCAATCCTCAATCCTCAATCCTCAATCCTCAATCTTCAATCCTCAATACTCAATCTTCAATCCTCAATCCTCAGTCCTCAAACCTCAATTCTGAATCCTCAATCCTGAATCCTCATTCTTCAATCCTCAATACCCAATCCTCAACCTTCAATACTCAATCCTCAATCCTCATTCTTCCATCCTCAATACCCAATCCTCAATCTTCAATCCTCAATCCTCAATCCTCAATTCTGAATCCTCAATCCTCAATTTTCAATCCTCATTCTTCAATCCTCAATACCCAATACTCAATCTTCAATCTTCAATCCTCAATCCTCAATTCTCAATCCTCAACCCTCAGTCCTCAGTCCTCAAACCTCAATCCTCAACCCTCAGCCCTCATCGTCAATCCTCAATCCTCAAGATTCAATCCTCAATACCCAATCCTCAATCCTCAATCCTCAGTCCTCAAACCTCAATTCTGAATCCTCAATCCTGAATCCTCCAACTTCGGCCCTCAGTCCTCAACAATCAGTTGTCAACACTCAGTACTCAATAGTATATCCTCAATTCACAGTTTTCAATACTCAATACTCAATCTGCAATCATCAAACCTCTATCCACAAACATCATTTCTCATCACTCAACCCGCAACACTCTCTCCCCAATATTCAGTCCTCAATCCTCAATCCTCAATCCTCAATCGTCAATCTACAATCCTCAATACTCAATCTTCAATCCTCAGTCCTCAATCCTCAATCCTCAATCCTCATTCTTCAATCCTCAATACCCAATCCTCAATCTTCAATCCTCAATCCTCAATCCTCAATTCTGAATCCTCAATCCTCAATTTTCAATCCTCATTCTTCAAACCTCAATACCCAATACTCAATCTTCAATCCTCAATCCTCAATTATCAATCCTCAATCCTCAATCCTCAATCCTCAATCCTGAATCCTCAATCGTCAATCGTCAGTATTCAATCCTCAATACTCATTCTTCAATCCTCAATCCTCTATCCTCAATACTCAGTCCTCATTCTTCAATCCTCAATAAGCAATTTTCAATCTTCAATCATCAATCCTCAATCCTCTATCCTCAATCCTCAATCCTCAATCTTCAATCCTCAATCCTCAATACTCAATCTACAATCCTCAATCCTCAATCCTCAATCCTCATTCTTCCATCCTCAATACCCAATCCTCAATCTTCAATCCTCAATCCTCAATCCTCAATTCTGAAACCTCAATCCTCAATTTTCAATCCTCATTCTACAATCATCAATCCTCAATCCTCAATCCTCAGTCCTCAGCCCTCAAACCTCAATCCTCAACCCTCAGCCCTCATCCTCAATCCTCAATCCTGAATGTTCAATCCTCAATACTCAATCCTCAATACTCAATCTTCAATCCTCAATCCTCAGTCCTCAGACCTCAATTCTGAATCCTCAATCCTGAATCCTCAATCTTCAATCCTCAATCCCCAATCCTCAATCTTCAATCCTCAATCCTCAATACTCAATCCTCAATCCTCAATCTTCAATCCTCAATACTCAATCCTCAATACTCAATCCTCAATCCTCAATCCTCAGTCCTCAGACCTCAATTCTGAATCCTCAATCCTGAATCCTCAATCTTCAATCCTCAATCCCCAATCCTCAATCTTCAATCCTCAATCCTCAATACTCAATCCTCAATCCTCAATCTTCAATCCTCAATACTCAATCTTCAATCCTCAATCCTCAATCCTCAATCCTCAATACTCAATCCTCAATCCTCAATCTTCAATCCTCAATACTCAATCTGCAATCCTCAATCCTCAATCCTCCATCCTCAATCCTCATTCTTCAATTCTCAATACCGAATCCTCAATCTTCAATCCTCAATCCTCAATCCTCAATTCTGAAACCTCAATCCTCAATTTTCAATCCTCATTCTACAATCATCAATCCTCAATCCTCAATCCTCAGTCCTCAGCCCTCAAACCTCAATCCTCAACCCTCAGCCCTCATCCTCAATCCTCAATCCTGAATATTCAATCCTCAATACTCAATCCTCAATACTCAATCTTCAATCCTCAATCCTCAGTCCTCAGACCTCAATTCTGAATCCTCAATCCTGAATCCTCAATCTTCAATCCTCAATCCCCAATCCTCAATCTTCAATCCTCAATCCTCAATACTCAACCCTCAATGCTCAATCCTCAATCCTCATTCTTCAATCCTCAATACCCAATCCTCAATCTTCAATCCTCAATCCTCAATCCTCAATTCTCAATCCTCAATCCTCAATCCTGAGTCCTCAGTCCTCAAACCTCAATCCTCAACCCGCAGCCCTCATGCTCAATCCTCAATCCTCAATCCTCAATCCTCAATCCTCAATCTTCAATCCTCAATACTCAATCTTCAATCCTCAATCCTCAGTCCTCAAACCTCAATTCTGAATCCTCAATCCTGAATCCTCATTCTTCAATCCTCAATACCCAATCCTCAACCTTCAATACTCAATCCTCAATCCTCATTCTTCCATCCTCAATACCCAATCCTCAATCTTCAATCCTCAATCCTCAATCCTCAATTCTGAGTCCTCAATCCTCAATTTTCAATCCTCATTCTTCAATCCTCAATACCCAATACTCAATCTTCAATCTTCAATCCTCAATCCTCAATTCTCAATCCTCAACCCTCAGTCCTCAGTCCTCAAACCTCAATCCTCAACCCTCAGCCCTCATCGTCAATCCTCAATCCTCAATCTTCAATCCTCAATACCCAATCCTCAATCCTCAATCCTCAGTCCTCAAACCTCAATTCTGAATCCTCAATCCTGAATCCTCCAACTTCGGCCCTCAGTCCTCAACAATCAGTTGTCAACACTCAGTACTCAATAGTATATCCTCAATTCACAGTTTTCAATACTCAATACTCAATCTGCAATCATCAAACCTCTATCCACAAACATCATTTCTCATCACTCAACCCGCAACACTCTCTCCCCAATATTCAGTCCTCAATCCTCAATCCTCAATCCTCAATCGTCAATCTACAATCCTCAATACTCAATCTTCAATCCTCAGTCCTCAATCCTCAATCCTCAATCCTCATTCTTCAATCCTCAACACCCAATCCTCAATCTTCAATCCTCAATCCTCAATCCTCAATTCTGAATCCTCAATCCTCAATTTTCAATCCTCATTCTTCAAACCTCAATACCCAATACTCAATCTTCAATCCTCAATCCTCAATTATCAATCCTCAATCCTCAATCCTCAATCCTCAATCCTGAATCCTCAATCCTCAATCGTCAGTATTCAATCCTCAATACTCATTCTTCAATCCTCAATCCTCAATCCTCAATACTCAGTCCTCATTCTTCAATCCTCAATAAGCAATTTTCAATCTTCAATCATCAATCCTCAATCCTCTATCCTCAATCCTCAATCCTCAATCTTCAATCCTCAATCCTCAATACTCAATCTACTATCCTCAATCCTCAATCCTCAATCCTCATTCTTCCATCCTCAATACCCAATCCTCAATCTTCAATCCTCAATCCTCAATCCTCAATTCTGAAACCTCAATCCTCAATTTTCAATCCTCATTCTACAATCATCAATCCTCAATCCTCAATCCTCAGTCCTCAGCCCTCAAACCTCAATCCTCAACCCTCAGCCCTCATCCTCAATCCTCAATCCTGAATATTCAATCCTCAATACTCAATCCTCAATACTCAATCTTCAATCCTCAATCCTCAGTCCTCAGACCTCAATTCTGAATCCTCAATCCTGAATCCTCAATCTTCAATCCTCAATCCCCAATCCTCAATCTTCAATCCTCAATCCTCAATACTCAATCCTCAATCCTCAATCTTCAATCCTCAATACTCAATCCTCAATACTCAATCCTCAATCCTCAATCCTCAGTCCTCAGACCTCAATTCTGAATCCTCAATCCTGAATCCTCAATCTTCAATCCTCAATCCCCAATCCTCAATCTTCAATCCTCAATCCTCAATACTCAATCCTCAATCCTCAATCTTCAATCCTCAATACTCAATCTTCAATCCTCAATCCTCAATCCTCAATCCTCAATACTCAATCCTCAATCCTCAATCTTCAATCCTCAATACTCAATCTGCAATCCTCAATCCTCAATCCTCCATCCTCAATTCTCATTCTTCAATCCTCAATACCGAATCCTCAATCTTCAATCCTCAATCCTCAATCCTCAATTCTCAATACTCAATCTTCAATCATCAATATTCAATCTTCAATCCTCAATCCTCGATCCTCAATCCTCAATCCTCAGCCCTCAATGTTCAATCCGCAATAACTAATCCTCAAATTTCAATCCTCAATCCACAATCCTCAATCCTCAATCCTCAATCCTCAATCCTCAGCCCTCAAACCTCAATCCTGAATCCTCAATCCTGAATCCTCAATACCCAATCTTCAATCCTCAATCCTCAGTCCTCAAACCACAATTCTGAAACCTCAATCCTGAATCCTCGATCTTCAATCCTTAATCTCCAACCCTCAAATTCAATCCTCAATCCTCAATCCTCAATCCTCAATCCTCAATCTTCAACCCTCAATACTCAATATTCAATCCTCTATCCTCATTCCTCAATCCTCAATCCTCAATCCTCAATCCTCAATTTTCAATCCTGAATCCTCAATCTTCGGCCCTCAGTCCTCAACAATCAGTTGTCAATCCTCAATCCTCAATAGAATATCCTCAACTCACAGTTTTCAATACTCATTACTCAATTTGCAATCTTCAGATCTCTATCCACAAACATCAATTCTCATCACTCAACCCTCAATACTCAGTCACCAATCCTCAAGCTTCAAACCTAAATCCCCAATCCTCAATCATCAATCCTCAATCTTCAATCCTCAATACTCAATCTTCAATCCTCAACCCTCAATCCTCAATCCTCAATCCTCAATCCTCAATCCTCAATCCTCAATCTTCAATCCTCAATACTCAATCTTCAATCCTCAATCCTCAGTCCTCAAACCTCAATTCTGAATCCTCAATCCTGAATCCTCATTCTTCAATCCTCAATACCCAATCCTCAACCTTCAATACTCAATCCTCAATCCTCATTCTTCCATCCTCAATACCCAATCCTCAATCTTCAATCCTCAATCCTCAATCCTCAATTCTGAGTCCTCAATCCTCAATTTTCAATCCTCATTCTTCAATCCTCAATACCCAATACTCAATCTTCAATCTTCAATCCTCAATCCTCAATTCTCAATCCTCAACCCTCAGTCCTCAGTCCTCAAACCTCAATCCTCAACCCTCAGCCCTCATCGTCAATCCTCAATCCTCAATCTTCAATCCTCAATACCCAATCCTCAATCCTCAATCCTCAGTCCTCAAACCTCAATTCTGAATCCTCAATCCTGAATCCTCCAACTTCGGCCCTCAGTCCTCAACAATCAGTTGTCAACACTCAGTACTCAATAGTATATCCTCAATTCACAGTTTTCAATACTCAATACTCAATCTGCAATCATCAAACCTCTATCCACAAACATCATTTCTCATCACTCAACCCGCAACACTCTCTCCCCAATATTCAGTCCTCAATCCTCAATCCTCAATCCTCAATCGTCAATCTACAATCCTCAATACTCAATCTTCAATCCTCAGTCCTCAATCCTCAATCCTCAATCCTCATTCTTCAATCCTCAACACCCAATCCTCAATCTTCAATCCTCAATCCTCAATCCTCAATTCTGAATCCTCAATCCTCAATTTTCAATCCTCATTCTTCAAACCTCAATACCCAATACTCAATCTTCAATCCTCAATCCTCAATTATCAATCCTCAATCCTCAATCCTCAATCCTCAATCCTGAATCCTCAATCCTCAATCGTCAGTATTCAATCCTCAATACTCATTCTTCAATCCTCAATCCTCAATCCTCAATACTCAGTCCTCATTCTTCAATCCTCAATAAGCAATTTTCAATCTTCAATCATCAATCCTCAATCCTCTATCCTCAATCCTCAATCCTCAATCTTCAATCCTCAATCCTCAATACTCAATCTACTATCCTCAATCCTCAATCCTCAATCCTCATTCTTCCATCCTCAATACCCAATCCTCAATCTTCAATCCTCAATCCTCAATCCTCAATTCTGAAACCTCAATCCTCAATTTTCAATCCTCATTCTACAATCATCAATCCTCAATCCTCAATCCTCAGTCCTCAGCCCTCAAACCTCAATCCTCAACCCTCAGCCCTCATCCTCAATCCTCAATCCTGAATATTCAATCCTCAATACTCAATCCTCAATACTCAATCTTCAATCCTCAATCCTCAGTCCTCAGACCTCAATTCTGAATCCTCAATCCTGAATCCTCAATCTTCAATCCTCAATCCCCAATCCTCAATCTTCAATCCTCAATCCTCAATACTCAATCCTCAATCCTCAATCTTCAATCCTCAATACTCAATCCTCAATACTCAATCCTCAATCCTCAATCCTCAGTCCTCAGACCTCAATTCTGAATCCTCAATCCTGAATCCTCAATCTTCAATCCTCAATCCCCAATCCTCAATCTTCAATCCTCAATCCTCAATACTCAATCCTCAATCCTCAATCTTCAATCCTCAATACTCAATCTTCAATCCTCAATCCTCAATCCTCAATCCTCAATACTCAATCCTCAATCCTCAATCTTCAATCCTCAATACTCAATCTGCAATCCTCAATCCTCAATCCTCCATCCTCAATTCTCATTCTTCAATCCTCAATACCGAATCCTCAATCTTCAATCCTCAATCCTCAATCCTCAATTCTCAATACTCAATCTTCAATCATCAATATTCAATCTTCAATCCTCAATCCTCGATCCTCAATCCTCAATCCTCAGCCCTCAATGTTCAATCCGCAATAACTAATCCTCAAATTTCAATCCTCAATCCACAATCCTCAATCCTCAATCCTCAATCCTCAATCCTCAGCCCTCAAACCTCAATCCTGAATCCTCAATCCTGAATCCTCAATACCCAATCTTCAATCCTCAATCCTCAGTCCTCAAACCACAATTCTGAAACCTCAATCCTGAATCCTCGATCTTCAATCCTTAATCTCCAACCCTCAAATTCAATCCTCAATCCTCAATCCTCAATCCTCAATCCTCAATCTTCAACCCTCAATACTCAATATTCAATCCTCTATCCTCATTCCTCAATCCTCAATCCTCAATCCTCAATCCTCAATTTTCAATCCTGAATCCTCAATCTTCGGCCCTCAGTCCTCAACAATCAGTTGTCAATCCTCAATCCTCAATAGAATATCCTCAACTCACAGTTTTCAATACTCATTACTCAATTTGCAATCTTCAGATCTCTATCCACAAACATCAATTCTCATCACTCAACCCTCAATACTCAGTCACCAATCCTCAAGCTTCAAACCTAAATCCCCAATCCTCAATCATCAATCCTCAATCTTCAATCCTCAATACTCAATCTTCAATCCTCAACCCTCAATCCTCAATCCTCAATCACCAATCCTCAATCCTCAATCCTCGATCCTCAATCGTCAATCTTCAATCCTCAATCCTCAATCCTCAATCCTCAGTCCCCAAACCTCAATCCTGAATCCTCAATCCTGAATCCTCAATCTTCGGACCTCAGTCCTCAACAATCAGTTGTCAATCCTCAATCCTCAATAGAATATCCTCAGTTCAGAGTTTTCAATTCGCAATACTCAATCTGCAATCTTCAAATCTCTATCCACAAACTACAATTCTCATCACTCAACACTCAACACTCAGTCCCCAATCCTGAATTTTCAATCCTCAATCCTCAATCCTCAATCGTCAATCTTCAATCCTCAATACACAATCTTCAATCCTCAATACTCAATCTGCAATCCTCAATCCTCAATACCTCAATCCTCAATCCTCATTCTTCAATCCTCAGTACCGAATCCACAATCTTCAATCCTCAATCCTCAATCCTCAATTCTCAATCCTGAATCCTCAATCCTGAATCCTCAAGCTTCAGCCCTCAGTCCTCAACAATCAGTTGTCAATCCCCAATCCTCAATAGAATATCCTCAATTCACAGTTTTCAATACTCATTACTCAATTTGCAATCTTCAGATCTCTATCCACAAACATCAATTCTCATCACTCAATCCTCAATACTCAGTCACCAATCCTCAAGCTTCAAACCTAAATCCCCAATCCTCAATCATCAATCCTCAATCTTCAATCCTCAATACTCAATCTTCAATCCTCAACCCTCAATCCTAATCCTCAAACCTCAGTTCTCAATACTCAATCTTCAATCATCAATATTCAATCTTCAATCCTCAATCCACGATCTTCAATCCTCAATCCTCAGCCCTCAATGTTCAATCCGCAATAACTAATCCTCAAATTTCAATCCTCAATCCTCAATCCTCAATCCTCAATCCTCAATCCTCAGCACTCAAACCTCAATTCTGAATCCTCAATCCTGAATCCTCAATACCCAATCTTCAATCCTCAATCCTCAGTCCTCAAACCACAATTCTGAAACCTCAATCCTGAATCCTCAATCTTCAATCCTTAATCTCCAACCCTCAAATTCAATCCTCAATCCTCAATCCTCAATCCTCAATCCTCAATCTTCAACCCTCAATACTCAATATTCAATCCTCTATCCTCATTCCTCAATCCTCAATCCTCAATCCTCAATCCTCAATTTTCAATCCTGAATCCTCAATCTTCGGCCCTCAGTCCTCAACAATCAGTTGTCAATCCTCAATCCTCAATAGAATATCCTCAATTCACAGTTTTCAATACTCATTACTCAATTTGCAATCTTCAGATCTCTATCCACAAACATCAATTCTCATCACTCAACCCTCAATACTCAGTCACCAATCCTCAAGCTTCAAACCTAAATCCCCAATCCTCAATCATCAATCCTCAATCTTCAATCCTCAATACTCAATCTTCAATCCTCAACCCTCAATCCTCAATCCTCAATCGCCAATCCTCAATCCTCAATCCTCAATCCTCAATCGTCAATCTTCAATCCTCAATCCTCAATCCTCAATCCTCAGTCCCCAAACCTCAATCCTGAATCCTCAATCTTCGGCCCTCAGTCCTCAACAATCAGTTGTCAATCCTCAATCCTCAATAGAATATCCTCAGTTCAGAGTTTTCAATTCGCAATACTCAATCTGCAATCTTCAAATCTCTATCCACAAACTACAATTCTCATCACTCAACACTCAACACTCAGTCCCCAATCCTGAATCTTCAATCCTCAATCCTCAATCCTCAATCGTCAATCTTCAATCCTCAATACACGATCTTCAATCCTCAATCCTCATTCCTCAATCCTCAATCCTCATTCTTCCATCCTCAATAGCCAATCCTCAATCTTCAATCCTCAACCATCAGTCCTCAATTCTTCATCCTCAATCCTCTATTTTCAATCCTCATTCTTCAATCCTCAATCCTCAATCCTCAATCCTCAATCCTCAATTTTCAATCCTCGATCCTCAATCCTCAATCCTCAGTCCGAAATCCTCAATCTTCAATCCATAATCCTCAACCCTCAACCTTCAATCCTCAATCCTCAATTCTCAATCATCAGTCCTCAAACCTCAATCCTCAATCGTCAGCCTTCAATCCTCAATAGTCAATCTTCAATCCTCAATCCTCAATGCTCAATCCTCAATCCTCATTTTTCAATCCTCAATACCCAATGCTCAATCTTCAATCCTCAATCCTCAAACCTCAATTCTCAATCCTCAATCCTCAATCCTGAGTCCTCAGTCCTCAAACCTCAATCCTCAACCCGCAGCCCTCATGCTCAATCCTCAATCCTCAATCCCCAATCCTCAATCTTCAATCCTCAATACTCAATCTTCAATCCTCAATCCTCAGTCCTCAAACCTCAATTCTGAATCCACAATCCTGAATCCTCATTCTTCAATCCTCAATACCCAATCCTCAATCTTCAATCCTCAATCCTCAATCCTCAATTCTCAATCCTCAATCCTCAGTCCTCAGTCCTCAAACCTCAATCCTCAAACCTCAGCCCTCATCCTCAATCCTCAATCCTCAATATTCAATCCTCAATCCTCAATCCTCAATACTCAATCTTCAATCCTCAATCCTCAGTCCTCAGACCTCAATTCTGAATCCTCAATCCTGAATCCTCAATCTTCAATCCTCAATCCCCAATCCTCAATCTTCAATCCTCAATCCCCAATACTCAATCCTCAATCCTCAATCTTGAATCCTCAATACTCAATCTTCAATCCTCAATCCTCAATCCTCAATCATCAATACTCAATCCTCAATCCTCAATCTTCAATCCTCAATAGTCAATCTTCAATCCTCAATCCTCAATGCTCAATCCTCAATCCTCATTCTTCAATCCTCAATACCCAATCCTCAATCTTCAATCCTCAGTCCTCAATCCTCAATTCTCAATCCTCAATCCTCAATCTTCAATCCTCAATACTCAATCTTCAATCCTCAATCCTCAGTCCTCAAACCTCAATTCTGAATCCTCAATCCTGAATCGTCATTCTTCAATCCTCAATACCCAATCCTCAATCTTCAATCCTCAATCCTCAATCCTCAATTCTCAATCCTCAATCCCCAGTCCTCAGTCCTCAAACCTCAATCCTCAAACCTCAGCCCTCATCCTCAATCCTCAATCCTCAATATTCAATCCTCAATCCTCAATCCTCAATACTCAATCTTCAATCCT
The DNA here is from genome assembly GCF_051401765.1 of Calliopsis andreniformis. NCBI lineage: Eukaryota > Metazoa > Arthropoda > Insecta > Hymenoptera > Andrenidae > Calliopsis > Calliopsis andreniformis. The sequence goes on from NW_027480504.1 coordinate 89,312, forward strand.
CAATCCTCAGTCCTCAGACCTCAATTCTGAATCCTCAATCCTGAATCCTCAATCTTCAATCCTCAATCCCCAATCCTCAATCTTCAATCCTCAATCCCCAATACTCAATCCTCAATCCTCAATCTTGAATCCTCAATACTCAATCTTCAATCCTCAATCCTCAATCCTCAATCCTCAATACTCAATCCTCAATCCTCAATCTTCAATCCTCAATAGTCAATCTTCAACCCTCAATACTCAATATTCAATCCTCTATCCTCATTCCTCAATCCTCAATCCTCAATCCTCAATCCTCAATTTTCAATCCTGAATCCTCAATCTTCGGCCCTCAGTCCTCAACAATCAGTTGTCAATCCTCAATCCTCAATAGAATATCCTCAACTCACAGTTTTCAATACTCATTACTCAATTTGCAATCTTCAGATCTCTATCCACAAACATCAATTCTCATCACTCAACCCTCAATACTCAGTCACCAATCCTCAAGCTTCAAACCTAAATCCCCAATCCTCAATCATCAATCCTCAATCTTCAATCCTCAATACTCAATCTTCAATCCTCAACCCTCAATCCTCAATCCTCAATCACCAATCCTCAATCCTCATTCTTCCATCCTCAATACCCAATCCTCAATCTTCAATCCTCAATCCTCAATCCTCAATTCTGAAACCTCAATCCTCAATTTTCAATCCTCATTCTACAATCATCAATCCTCAATCCTCAATCCTCAGTCCTCAGCCCTCAAACCTCAATCCTCAACCCTCAGCCCTCATCCTCAATCCTCAATCCTGAATATTCAATCCTCAATACTCAATCCTCAATACTCAATCTTCAATCCTCAATCCTCAGTCCTCAGACCTCAATTCTGAATCCTCAATCCTGAATCCTCAATCTTCAATCCTCAATCCCCAATCCTCAATCTTCAATCCTCAATCCTCAATACTCAATCCTCAATGCTCAATCCTCAATCCTCATTCTTCAATCCTCAATACCCAATCCTCAATCTTCAATCCTCAATCCTCAATCCTCAATTCTCAATCCTCAATCCTCAATCCTGAGTCCTCAGTCCTCAAACCTCAATCCTCAACCCGCAGCCCTCATGCTCAATCCTCAATCCTCAATCCTCAATCCTCAATCCTCAATCTTCAATCCTCAATACTCAATCTTCAATCCTCAATCCTCAGTCCTCAAACCTCAATTCTGAATCCTCAATCCTGAATCCTCATTCTTCAATCCTCAATACCCAATCCTCAACCTTCAATACTCAATCCTCAATCCTCATTCTTCCATCCTCAATACCCAATCCTCAATCTTCAATCCTCAATCCTCAATCCTCAATTCTGAGTCCTCAATCCTCAATTTTCAATCCTCATTCTTCAATCCTCAATACCCAATACTCAATCTTCAATCTTCAATCCTCAATCCTCAATTCTCAATCCTCAACCCTCAGTCCTCAGTCCTCAAACCTCAATCCTCAACCCTCAGCCCTCATCGTCAATCCTCAATCCTCAATCTTCAATCCTCAATACCCAATCCTCAATCCTCAATCCTCAGTCCTCAAACCTCAATTCTGAATCCTCAATCCTGAATCCTCCAACTTCGGCCCTCAGTCCTCAACAATCAGTTGTCAACACTCAGTACTCAATAGTATATCCTCAATTCACAGTTTTCAATACTCAATACTCAATCTGCAATCATCAAACCTCTATCCACAAACATCATTTCTCATCACTCAACCCGCAACACTCTCTCCCCAATATTCAGTCCTCAATCCTCAATCCTCAATCCTCAATCGTCAATCTACAATCCTCAATACTCAATCTTCAATCCTCAGTCCTCAATCCTCAATCCTCAATCCTCATTCTTCAATCCTCAATACCCAATCCTCAATCTTCAATCCTCAATCCTCAATCCTCAATTCTGAATCCTCAATCCTCAATTTTCAATCCTCATTCTTCAAACCTCAATACCCAATACTCAATCTTCAATCCTCAATCCTCAATTATCAATCCTCAATCCTCAATCCTCAATCCTCAATCCTGAATCCTCAATCCTCAATCGTCAGTATTCAATCCTCAATACTCATTCTTCAATCCTCAATCCTCAATCCTCAATACTCAGTCCTCATTCTTCAATCCTCAATAAGCAATTTTCAATCTTCAATCATCAATCCTCAATCCTCTATCCTCAATCCTCAATCCTCAATCTTCAATCCTCAATCCTCAATACTCAATCTACTATCCTCAATCCTCAATCCTCAATCCTCATTCTTCCATCCTCAATACCCAATCCTCAATCTTCAATCCTCAATCCTCAATCCTCAATTCTGAAACCTCAATCCTCAATTTTCAATCCTCATTCTACAATCATCAATCCTCAATCCTCAATCCTCAGTCCTCAGCCCTCAAACCTCAATCCTCAACCCTCAGCCCTCATCCTCAATCCTCAATCCTGAATATTCAATCCTCAATACTCAATCCTCAATACTCAATCTTCAATCCTCAATCCTCAGTCCTCAGACCTCAATTCTGAATCCTCAATCCTGAATCCTCAATCTTCAATCCTCAATCCCCAATCCTCAATCTTCAATCCTCAATCCTCAATACTCAATCCTCAATCCTCAATCTTCAATCCTCAATACTCAATCCTCAATACTCAATCCTCAATCCTCAATCCTCAGTCCTCAGACCTCAATTCTGAATCCTCAATCCTGAATCCTCAATCTTCAATCCTCAATCCCCAATCCTCAATCTTCAATCCTCAATCCTCAATACTCAATCCTCAATCCTCAATCTTCAATCCTCAATACTCAATCTTCAATCCTCAATCCTCAATCCTCAATCCTCAATACTCAATCCTCAATCCTCAATCTTCAATCCTCAATACTCAATCTGCAATCCTCAATCCTCAATCCTCCATCCTCAATCCTCATTCTTCAATCCTCAATACCGAATCCTCAATCTTCAATCCTCAATCCTCAATCCTCAATTCTCAATACTCAATCTTCAATCATCAATATTCAATCTTCAATCCTCAATCCTCGATCCTCAATCCTCAATCCTCAGCCCTCAATGTTCAATCCGCAATAACTAATCCTCAAATTTCAATCCTCAATCCACAATCCTCAATCCTCAATCCTCAATCCTCAATCCTCAGCCCTCAAACCTCAATCCTGAATCCTCAATCCTGAATCCTCAATACCCAATCTTCAATCCTCAATCCTCAGTCCTCAAACCACAATTCTGAAACCTCAATCCTGAATCCTCGATCTTCAATCCTTAATCTCCAACCCTCAAATTCAATCCTCAATCCTCAATCCTCAATCCTCAATCCTCAATCTTCAACCCTCAATACTCAATATTCAATCCTCTATCCTCATTCCTCAATCCTCAATCCTCAATCCTCAATCCTCAATTTTCAATCCTGAATCCTCAATCTTCGGCCCTCAGTCCTCAACAATCAGTTGTCAATCCTCAATCCTCAATAGAATATCCTCAACTCACAGTTTTCAATACTCATTACTCAATTTGCAATCTTCAGATCTCTATCCACAAACATCAATTCTCATCACTCAACCCTCAATACTCAGTCACCAATCCTCAAGCTTCAAACCTAAATCCCCAATCCTCAATCATCAATCCTCAATCTTCAATCCTCAATACTCAATCTTCAATCCTCAACCCTCAATCCTCAATCCTCAATCACCAATCCTCAATCCTCATTCTTCCATCCTCAATACCCAATCCTCAATCTTCAATCCTCAATCCTCAATCCTCAATTCTGAAACCTCAATCCTCAATTTTCAATCCTCATTCTACAATCATCAATCCTCAATCCTCAATCCTCAGTCCTCAGCCCTCAAACCTCAATCCTCAACCCTCAGCCCTCATCCTCAATCCTCAATCCTGAATATTCAATCCTCAATACTCAATCCTCAATACTCAATCTTCAATCCTCAATCCTCAGTCCTCAGACCTCAATTCTGAATCCTCAATCCTGAATCCTCAATCTTCAATCCTCAATCCCCAATCCTCAATCTTCAATCCTCAATCCTCAATACTCAATCCTCAATGCTCAATCCTCAATCCTCATTCTTCAATCCTCAATACCCAATCCTCAATCTTCAATCCTCAATCCTCAATCCTCAATTCTCAATCCTCAATCCTCAATCCTGAGTCCTCAGTCCTCAAACCTCAATCCTCAACCCGCAGCCCTCATGCTCAATCCTCAATCCTCAATCCTCAATCCTCAATCCTCAATCTTCAATCCTCAATACTCAATCTTCAATCCTCAATCCTCAGTCCTCAAACCTCAATTCTGAATCCTCAATCCTGAATCCTCATTCTTCAATCCTCAATACCCAATCCTCAACCTTCAATACTCAATCCTCAATCCTCATTCTTCCATCCTCAATACCCAATCCTCAATCTTCAATCCTCAATCCTCAATCCTCAATTCTGAGTCCTCAATCCTCAATTTTCAATCCTCATTCTTCAATCCTCAATACCCAATACTCAATCTTCAATCTTCAATCCTCAATCCTCAATTCTCAATCCTCAACCCTCAGTCCTCAGTCCTCAAACCTCAATCCTCAACCCTCAGCCCTCATCGTCAATCCTCAATCCTCAATCTTCAATCCTCAATACCCAATCCTCAATCCTCAATCCTCAGTCCTCAAACCTCAATTCTGAATCCTCAATCCTGAATCCTCCAACTTCGGCCCTCAGTCCTCAACAATCAGTTGTCAACACTCAGTACTCAATAGTATATCCTCAATTCACAGTTTTCAATACTCAATACTCAATCTGCAATCATCAAACCTCTATCCACAAACATCATTTCTCATCACTCAACCCGCAACACTCTCTCCCCAATATTCAGTCCTCAATCCTCAATCCTCAATCCTCAATCGTCAATCTACAATCCTCAATACTCAATCTTCAATCCTCAGTCCTCAATCCTCAATCCTCAATCCTCATTCTTCAATCCTCAATACCCAATCCTCAATCTTCAATCCTCAATCCTCAATCCTCAATTCTGAATCCTCAATCCTCAATTTTCAATCCTCATTCTTCAAACCTCAATACCCAATACTCAATCTTCAATCCTCAATCCTCAATTATCAATCCTCAATCCTCAATCCTCAATCCTCAATCCTGAATCCTCAATCCTCAATCGTCAGTATTCAATCCTCAATACTCATTCTTCAATCCTCAATCCTCAATCCTCAATACTCAGTCCTCATTCTTCAATCCTCAATAAGCAATTTTCAATCTTCAATCATCAATCCTCAATCCTCTATCCTCAATCCTCAATCCTCAATCTTCAATCCTCAATCCTCAATACTCAATCTACTATCCTCAATCCTCAATCCTCAATCCTCATTCTTCCATCCTCAATACCCAATCCTCAATCTTCAATCCTCAATCCTCAATCCTCAATTCTGAAACCTCAATCCTCAATTTTCAATCCTCATTCTACAATCATCAATCCTCAATCCTCAATCCTCAGTCCTCAGCCCTCAAACCTCAATCCTCAACCCTCAGCCCTCATCCTCAATCCTCAATCCTGAATATTCAATCCTCAATACTCAATCCTCAATACTCAATCTTCAATCCTCAATCCTCAGTCCTCAGACCTCAATTCTGAATCCTCAATCCTGAATCCTCAATCTTCAATCCTCAATCCCCAATCCTCAATCTTCAATCCTCAATCCTCAATACTCAATCCTCAATCCTCAATCTTCAATCCTCAATACTCAATCCTCAATACTCAATCCTCAATCCTCAATCCTCAGTCCTCAGACCTCAATTCTGAATCCTCAATCCTGAATCCTCAATCTTCAATCCTCAATCCCCAATCCTCAATCTTCAATCCTCAATCCTCAATACTCAATCCTCAATCCTCAATCTTCAATCCTCAATACTCAATCTTCAATCCTCAATCCTCAATCCTCAATCCTCAATACTCAATCCTCAATCCTCAATCTTCAATCCTCAATACTCAATCTGCAATCCTCAATCCTCAATCCTCCATCCTCCATCCTCATTCTTCAATCCTCAATACCGAATCCTCAATCTTCAATCCTCAATCCTCAATCCTCAATTCTCAATACTCAATCTTCAATCATCAATATTCAATCTTCAATCCTCAATCCTCGATCCTCAATCCTCAATCCTCAGCCCTCAATGTTCAATCCGCAATAACTAATCCTCAAATTTCAATCCTCAATCCACAATCCTCAATCCTCAATCCTCAATCCTCAATCCTCAGCCCTCAAACCTCAATCCTGAATCCTCAATCCTGAATCCTCAATACCCAATCTTCAATCCTCAATCCTCAGTCCTCAAACCACAATTCTGAAACCTCAATCCTGAATCCTCGATCTTCAATCCTTAATCTCCAACCCTCAAATTCAATCCTCAATCCTCAATCCTCAATCCTCAATCCTCAATCTTCAACCCTCAATACTCAATATTCAATCCTCTATCCTCATTCCTCAATCCTCAATCCTCAATCCTCAATCCTCAATTTTCAATCCTGAATCCTCAATCTTCGGCCCTCAGTCCTCAACAATCAGTTGTCAATCCTCAATCCTCAATAGAATATCCTCAACTCACAGTTTTCAATACTCATTACTCAATTTGCAATCTTCAGATCTCTATCCACAAACATCAATTCTCATCACTCAACCCTCAATACTCAGTCACCAATCCTCAAGCTTCAAACCTAAATCCCCAATCCTCAATCATCAATCCTCAATCTTCAATCCTCAATACTCAATCTTCAATCCTCAACCCTCAATCCTCAATCCTCAATCACCAATCCTCAATCCTCAATCCTCAATCCTCAATCGTCAATCTTCAATCCTCAATCCTCAATCCTCAATCCTCAGTCCCCAAACCTCAATCCTGAATCCTCAATCCTGAATCCTCAATCTTCGGACCTCAGTCCTCAACAATCAGTTGTCAATCCTCAATCCTCAATAGAATATCCTCAGTTCAGAGTTTTCAATTCGCAATACTCAATCTGCAATCTTCAAATCTCTATCCACAAACTACAATTCTCATCACTCAACACTCAACACTCAGTCCCCAATCCTGAATTTTCAATCCTCAATCCTCAATCCTCAATCGTCAATCTTCAATCCTCAATACACAATCTTCAATCCTCAATACTCAATCTGCAATCCTCAATCCTCAATACCTCAATCCTCAATCCTCATTCTTCAATCCTCAGTACCGAATCCACAATCTTCAATCCTCAATCCTCAATCCTCAATTCTCAATCCTGAATCCTCAATCCTGAATCCTCAAGCTTCAGCCCTCAGTCCTCAACAATCAGTTGTCAATCCCCAATCCTCAATAGAATATCCTCAATTCACAGTTTTCAATACTCATTACTCAATTTGCAATCTTCAGATCTCTATCCACAAACATCAATTCTCATCACTCAATCCTCAATACTCAGTCACCAATCCTCAAGCTTCAAACCTAAATCCCCAATCCTCAATCATCAATCCTCAATCTTCAATCCTCAATACTCAATCTTCAATCCTCAACCCTCAATCCTAATCCTCAATCCTCAGTTCTCAATACTCAATCTTCAATCATCAATATTCAATCTTCAATCCTCAATCCACGATCTTCAATCCTCAATCCTCAGCCCTCAATGTTCAATCCGCAATAACTAATCCTCAAATTTCAATCCTCAATCCTCAATCCTCAATCCTCAATCCTCAATCCTCAGCACTCAAACCTCAATTCTGAATCCTCAATCCTGAATCCTCAATACCCAATCTTCAATCCTCAATCCTCAGTCCTCAAACCACAATTCTGAAACCTCAATCCTGAATCCTCAATCTTCAATCCTTTATCTCCAACCCTCAAATTCAATCCTCAATCCTCAATCCTCAATCCTCAATCCTCAATCTTCAACCCTCAATACTCAATATTCAATCCTCTATCCTCATTCCTCAATCCTCAATCCTCAATCCTCAATCCTCAATTTTCAATCCTGAATCCTCAATCTTCGGCCCTCAGTCCTCAACAATCAGTTGTCAATCCTCAATCCTCAATAGAATATCCTCAATTCACAGTTTTCAATACTCATTACTCAATTTGCAATCTTCAGATCTCTATCCACAAACATCAATTCTCATCACTCAACCCTCAATACTCAGTCACCAATCCTCAAGCTTCAAACCTAAATCCCCAATCCTCAATCATCAATCCTCAATCTTCAATCCTCAATACTCAATCTTCAATCCTCAACCCTCAATCCTCAATCCTCAATCGCCAATCCTCAATCCTCAATCCTCAATCCTCAATCGTCAATCTTCAATCCTCAATCCTCAATCCTCAATCCTCAGTCCCCAAACCTCAATCCTGAATCCTCAATCTTCGGCCCTCAGTCCTCAACAATCAGTTGTCAATCCTCAATCCTCAATAGAATATCCTCAGTTCAGAGTTTTCAATTCGCAATACTCAATCTGCAATCTTCAAATCTCTATCCACAAACTACAATTCTCATCACTCAACACTCAACACTCAGTCCCCAATCCTGAATCTTCAATCCTCAATCCTCAATCCTCAATCGTCAATCTTCAATCCTCAATACACGATCTTCAATCCTCAATCCTCATTCCTCAATCCTCAATCCTCATTCTTCCATCCTCAATAGCCAATCCTCAATCTTCAATCCTCAACCATCAGTCCTCAATTCTTCATCCTCAATCCTCTATTTTCAATCCTCATTCTTCAATCCTCAATCCTCAATCCTCAATCCTCAATCCTCAATTTTCAATCCTCGATCCTCAATCCTCAATCCTCAGTCCGAAATCCTCAATCTTCAATCCATAATCCTCAACCCTCAACCTTCAATCCTCAATCCTCAATTCTCAATCATCAGTCCTCAAACCTCAATCCTCAATCGTCAGCCTTCAATCCTCAATAGTCAATCTTCAATCCTCAATCCTCAATGCTCAATCCTCAATCCTCATTTTTCAATCCTCAATACCCAATGCTCAATCTTCAATCCTCAATCCTCAAACCTCAATTCTCAATCCTCAATCCTCAATCCTGAGTCCTCAGTCCTCAAACCTCAATCCTCAACCCGCAGCCCTCATGCTCAATCCTCAATCCTCAATCCCCAATACTCAATCTTCAATCCTCAATACTCAATCTTCAATCCTCAATCCTCAGTCCTCAAACCTCAATTCTGAATCCACAATCCTGAATCCTCATTCTTCAATCCTCAATACCCAATCCTCAATCTTCAATCCTCAATCCTCAATCCTCAATTCTCAATCCTCAATCCTCAGTCCTCAGTCCTCAAACCTCAATCCTCAAACCTCAGCCCTCATCCTCAATCCTCAATCCTCAATATTCAATCCTCAATCCTCAATCCTCAATACTCAATCTTCAATCCTCAATCCTCAGTCCTCAGACCTCAATTCTGAATCCTCAATCCTGAATCCTCAATCTTCAATCCTCAATCCCCAATCCTCAATCTTCAATCCTCAATCCCCAATACTCAATCCTCAATCCTCAATCTTGAATCCTCAATACTCAATCTTCAATCCTCAATCCTCAATCCTCAATCATCAATACTCAATCCTCAATCCTCAATCTTCAATCCTCAATAGTCAATCTTCAATCCTCAATCCTCAATGCTCAATCCTCAATCCTCATTCTTCAATCCTCAATACCCAATCCTCAATCTTCAATCCTCAGTCCTCAATCCTCAATTCTCAATCCTCAATCCTCAATCTTCAATCCTCAATACTCAATCTTCAATCCTCAATCCTCAGTCCTCAAACCTCAATTCTGAATCCTCAATCCTGAATCGTCATTCTTCAATCCTCAATACCCAATCCTCAATCTTCAATCCTCAATACTCAATCCTCAATTCTCAATCCTCAATCCCCAGTCCTCAGTCCTCAAACCTCAATCCTCAAACCTCAGCCCTCATCCTCAATCCTCAATCCTCAATATTCAATCCTCAATCCTCAATCCTCAATACTCAATCTTCAATCCTCAATCCTCAGTCCTCAGACCTCAATTCTGAATCCTCAATCCTGAATCCTCAATCTTCAATCCTCAATCCCCAATCCTCAATCTTCAATCCTCAATCCCCAATACTCAATCCTCAATCCTCAATCTTGAATCCTCAATACTCAATCTTCAATCCTCAATCCTCAATCCTCAATCCTCAATACTCAATCCTCAATCCTCAATCTTCAATCCTCAATAGTCAATCTTCAATCCTCAATCCTCAATGCTCAATCCTCAATCCTCATTCTTCAATCCTCAATACCCAATCCTCAATCTTCAATCTTCAATCCTCAATCCTCAATTCTCAATCCTCAATCCTCAATCCTGAGTCCTCAGTTCTCAAACCTCAATCCTCAACCCGCAGCCCTCATGCTCAATCCTCAATCCTCAATCCTCAATCCTCAATCCTCAATCTTCAGTCCTCAATACTCAATCTTCAATCCTCAATCCTCAGTCCTCAAACCTCAATTCTGAATCCTCAATCCTGAATCCTCATTCTTCAATCCTCAATACCCAATCCTCAATATTCAATCCTCAATCCTCAATCTTCAATCCTCAATACTCAATCTGCAATCCTCAATCCTCAATCCTCAATCCTCAATCCTCATTCTTCAATCCTCAATACCGAATTCTCAATCTTCAATCCTCAATCCTCAATCCTCAATTCTCAATACTCAATCTTCAGTCATCAATATTCAATCTTCAATCCTCAATCCACGATCCTCAATCCTCAATCCTCAGCCCTCAATGTTCAATCCGCAATAACTAATCCTCAAATTTCAATCCTCAATCCTCAATCCTCAATCCTCAGCCCTCAAACCTCAATCCTGAATCCTCAATCCTGAATCCTCAATACCCAATCTTCAATCCTCAATCCTCAGTCCTCAAACCACAATTCTGAAACCTCAATCCTGAATCCTCAATCTTCAATCCTCAATCTCCAACCCTCAATCTTCAATCCTCAATCCTCAATCCTCAATCCTCAATGCTCAATCTTCAATCCTCAATACTCAATAATCAATCCTCCATCCTCAATCCTCAATCCTCAATCCTCAATCCTCAATCCTCAATTTTCAGTCCTCAACACTCAATCTGCAATTCTCAATCGTGAATACCTCAATCCTCAATCCTCATTCTTCAATCCTCGGTACCGAATCCACAATCTTCAGTCCTGAATCCTCAATCCTCAATTCTCAATCCCGAATCCTCAATCCTGAATCCTCAAGCTTCAGCCCTCAGTCCTCAACAATCAGTTGTCAATCCCCAATCCTCAATAGAATATCCTCAATTCACAGTTTTCAATACTCATTACTCAATTTGCAATCTTCTGATCTCTATCCACAAACATCAATTCTCATCACTCAACCCTCAATACTCAGTCCCCAATCCTCAAGCTTCAAACCAAAATCCCCAATCCTCAAACATCAATCCTCAATCTTCAATCCTCAATACTCAATCTTCAATCCTCAACCCTCAATCCTCAATCCTCAATCACCAATCCTCAATCCTCAATCCTCAATCCTCAATCGTCAATCTTCAATCCTCAATCCTCAATCCTCAATCCTCAGTCCCCAAACCTCAATCCTGAATCCTCAATCCTGAATCCTCAATCCTGAATCCTCAATCTTCAATCCTCAATCGCCAATCCTCAATCTTCAATCCTCAATCCTCAATCATCAATCCTCAATCCTCAATCTTCAATACTCGATCCTCAATCCTCACTCCTCATTCCCAAATTCTCAATCTTCGATCCATAATCCTCAAACCTCAATCTTCAATCCTCAATACTCAAATTTCAATCCTCAATCCACAATCATCAATCCTCAATCCTCAGTCCTCAAACGTCAATCCTGAATCTTCAGTCCTGAATCCTCAATCTTCGGCCCTCAGTCCTCAAGAATCAGTTGTCAATCCTCAATCCTCAATAGAATATCCTCAGTTCAGAGGTTTCAATACGCAATACTCAATCTGCAATCTTCAAATCTCTATCCACAAACCTCAATTCTCATCACTCAACACTCAACACTGAGTCCCCAATCCTCAATCTTCAATCCTCAATCCTCAATACTCAATGCTCAATCCTCAACCTTCAATCCTCAATACTCAAACTTCAATCCTCAATCCTCAATCCTCAATCCTCAATCCTCAATCTTCATTCCTCAATCCTCAATCCTCAATCCTCAATCCTCATACTTCAATCCTCAATACCCAATCCTCAATCATCAATCCTCAATCCTCAATCCTCAATCCTCAATTCTCAATCCTCAATCCTCGATCCTCAGACCTCAAACATCAATACTCAAACCTCAGTCCTCGTCCTCAATCCACAACCCTCATTCCCCAATCCTCAATCTTCAATCATCAATATACAATCTTCAGTCCTCAATCCTCAATACTCAATCCTCAATCCTCAGCCCTCAATGTTCAATCCGCAATAATTAATCCTCAAATTTCAATCCTCAATCCTCAATCCTCAATCCTCAATCCTCAATCCTCAATCCTCAGCCCCCAAACCTCAATCCTGAATCCTCAATCCTGAATCCTCAATACCCAATCTTCAATCCTCAATCCTCAGTCCTCAAACCACAATTCTGAAACCTCAATCCTGAATCCTCAATCTTCAATCCTCAATCTCCAACCCTCAATCTTCAATCCTAAATCCTCAATCCTCAATCCTCAATCGTCAACCTTCAATCCTCAATACTCAATATTCAATCCTCTATCCTCAATCCTCAATCCTCAATCCTCCATCCTCAATCCTCAATTTTCAATCCTCAACACTCAATCTGCAATCCTCAATCCTCAATACCTCAATCCTCAATCCTCATTCTTCAATCCTCAGTACCGAATCCACAATCTTCAGTCCTGAAGCCTCAATCCTCAATTCTCAATCCTGAATCCGCAATCCTGAATCCTCAAGCTTCAGCCCTCAGTCCTCAACAATCAGTTGTCAATCCCCAATCCTCAATAGAATATCCTCAATTCACAGTTTTCAATACTCATTACTCAATTTGCAATCTTCAGATCTCTATCCACAAACAACAATTCTCATCACTCAACCCTCAATACTCAGTCCCCAATCCTCGAGCTTCAAACCTAAATCCCCAATCCTCAATCATCAATCCTCAATCTTCAATCCTCAATACTCAACCTTCAATCCTCAACCCTCAATCCTCAATCCTCAATCCTCAATCCTCAATGTTCAATCCGCGATACCCAATCCTCAATGTTCAATCCTCAATACTCAATCCTCAATCCTCAGTCCTCAATCCTCAATCCTCAATCCACAATCCTCAGTCCCCAAACCTCAATCCTCAATCTTCAATCCTCAATACTCAATCTTCAATCCTCATTCCTCAATACTCAATCCTCAATCCTCAATCCTCAATCGTCAGTCTTCAATCCTCAATCCTCAATCTTCAATCCTCAATCCTCAATACTCAATGCTCAATCCTCAATCTTCAATCCTCAATACTCAATCTTCAATCCTCAATCCTCAATCCTCAATCCTCAATCTTCAATCCTCAATACTCAATCTGCAATCCTCAATCCTCAATCCTCAATCCTCAATCCTCATTCTTCGATCCTCAATACCGAATCCTCAATCTTCAATCCTCAAACCTCAATCCTCAATTCTCAATACTCAATCTTCAATCATCAATATTCAATCTTCAATCCTCAATCCTCAATCCTCAATTCTCAATCCTGAATCCTCAATCCTGAATCCTCAAGCTTCAGCCCTCAGTCCTCAACAATCAGTTGTCAATCCCCAATCCTCAATAGAATATCCTCAATTCACAGTTTTCAATACTCATTACTCAATTTGCAATCTTCAGATCTCTATCCACAAACATCAATTCTCATCACTCAACCCTCAATACTCAGTCACCAATCCTCAAGCTTCAAACCTATATCCCCAATCCTCAATCATCAATCCTCAATCTTCAATCCTCAATACTCAATCTTCAATCCTCAACCCTCAATCCTCAATCCTCAATCACCAATCCTCAATCCTCAATCCTCAATCCTCAATCGTCAATCTTCATTCCTCAATCCTCAATCCTCAATCCTCAGTCCCCAAACCTCAATCCTGAGTACTCAATCCTGAATCCTCAATCTTCGGCCCTCAGTCCTCAACAATCAGTTGTCAATCCTCAATCCTCAATAGAATATCCTCAGTTCAGAGTTTTCAATTCGCAATACACAATCTGCAATCTTCAAATCTCTATCCACAAACATCAATTCTCATCACTCAACACTCAACACTCAGTCCCCAATCCTCAATCTTCAATACTCAAACCTCAATCCTCAATCGTCAATCTTCAATCCTCAATACACAATCTTCAATCCTCAATACTCAATCTGCAATCCTCAATCCTCAATACCTCAATCCTCAATCCTCATTCTTCAATCCTCAGTACCGAATCCACAATCTTCAATCCTCAATCCTCAATCCTCAATTCTCAATCCTGAATCCTCAATCCTGAATCCTCAAGCTTCAGCCCTCAGTCCTCAACAATCAGTTGTCAATCCCCAATCCTCAATAGAATATCCTCAATTCACAGTTTTCAATACTCATTACTCAATTTGCAATCTTCAGATCTCTATCCACAAACATCAATTCACATCACTCAACCCTCAATACTCAGTCACCAATCCTCAAGCTTCAAACCTAAATCCCCAATCCTCAATCATCAATCCTCAATCTTCAATCCTCAATACTCAATCTTCAATCCTCAACCCTCAATCCTCAATCCTCAATCCTGAATCCTCAATCCTGAATCCTCAATCCTCAATCGTCAATCTTCAATCCTCAATCCTCAATCCTCAATACTCAATCCTCAATCCTCAATCTTCAATCCTCAATACTCAATCTGCAATCCTCAATCCTCAATCCTCAATCCTCAATCCCCATTCTTCAATCCTCAATACCGAATCCACAATCTTCAATCCTCAATCCTCAATCCTCATTTCTCAATACTCAATCTTCAATCATCAATATTCAATCTTCAATCCTCAATCCTCGATCCTCAATCCTCAATGCTCAGCCCTCAATGTTCAATCCGCAATAACTAATCCTCAAATTTCAATCCTCAATCCACAATCCTCAATCCTCAATCCTCAATCCTCAATCCTCAGCCCTCAAACCTCAATCCTGAATCCTCAATCCTGAATCCTCAATACCCAATCTTTAATCCTCAATCCTCAGTCCTCAGACCACAATTCTGAAACCTCAATCCTGGATCCTCAATCTTCAATCCTCAATCTCCAACCCTCAATCTTCAATCCTCAATCCTCAATCCTCAATCCTCAATCCTCAATCTTCAATCCTCAATACTCAATATTCAATCCTCTATCCTCAATCCTCAATCCTCAATCCTCAATCCTCAATCCTCAATTTTCAATCCAAAATACTCAATCTGCAATCCTCAAGCCTCAGTACCTCAATCCTCAATCCTCATTCTTCAATCCTCAGTACCGAATCCACAATCTTCAATCCTGAATCCTCAATCCTCAATTCTCAATCCTGAACCCTCAATCCTGAATCCTCAAGCTTCAGCCCTCAGTCCTCAACAATCAGTTGTCAATCCCCAATCGTCAATAGAATATCCTCAATTCACAGTTTTCAATACTCATTACTCAATTTGCAATCTTCAGATCTCTATCCACAAACATCAATTCTCATCACTCAACCCTCAATACTCAGTCACCAATCCTCAAGCTTCAAACCTAAATCCCCAATCCTCAATCATCAATCCTCAATCTTCAATCCTCAATACTCAATCTTCAATCCTCAACCCTCAATCCTCAATCCTCAATCACCAATCCTCAATCCTCAATCCTCAATCCTCAATCCTCAATCGTCAATCTTCAATCCTCAATCCTCAATCCTCAATCCTCAGTCCCCAAACCTCAATCCTGAATCCTCAATCCTGAATCCTCAATCTTCGGCCCTCAGTCCTCAACAATCAGTTGTCAATCCTCAATCCTCAATAGAATATCCTCAGTTCAGAGTTTTCAATTCGCAATACTCAATCTGCAATCTTCAAATCTCTATCCACAAACTACAATCCTCATCACTCAACACTCAACACTCAGTCCCCAATCCTGAATCTTCAATCCTCAATCCTCAATCCTCAATCGTCAATCTTCAATCTTCAATACACAATCTTCAATCCTCAATCCTCATTCCTCAATCCTCAATCCTCATTCTTCCATCCTCAATAGCCAATCCTCAATCTTCAATCCTCAACCATCAATCCTCAATTCTGCATCCTCAATCATCAATTTTCAATCCTCATTCTTCAATCCTCAATCCTCAATCCTCAACCCTCAATCCTCAATTTTCAATCCCCGATCCTCAATCCTCAATCCTCAGTCCGAAATCCTCAATCTTCAATCCATAATCCTCAACCCTCAACCTTCAATCCTCAATCCTCAATCCTCAATCATCAGTCCTCAAACCTCAATCCTCAATCGTCAGTCTTCAATCCTCAATAGTCAATCTTCAATCCTCAATCCTCAATGCTCAATCCTCAATCCTCATTCTTCAATCCACAATACCCAATCCTCAATCTTCAATCCTCAATGCTCAATCCTCAATTCTCAATCCTCAATCCTCAATCCTGAGTCCTCAGTCCTCAAACCTCAATCCTCAACCCGCAGCCCTCATGCTCAATCCTCAATCCTCAATCCTCAATCCTCAATCTTCAATCCTCAATACTCAATCTTCAATCCTCAATCCTCAGTCCTCAAACCTCAATTCTGAATCCTCAATCCTGAATCCTCATTCTTCAATCCTCAATACCCAATCCTCAATCTTCAATCCTCAATCCTCAATTCTCAATCCTCAATCCTCAGTCCTCAGTCCTCAAACCTTAATCCTCAAACCTCAGCCCTCATCCTCAATCCTCAATCCTCAATATTCAATCCTCAATCCTCAATCCTCAATACTCAATCTTCAATCCTCAATCCTCAGTCCTCAAACCTCAATTCTGAATCCTCAATCCTGAATCCTCATTCTTCAATCCTCAATACCCAATCCTCAATCTTCAATCCTCAATCCTCAATCTTCAATCCTCAATACACAATCTGCAATCCTCAATCCTCAATCCTCAATCCTCAATCCTCAATCTTCAATCCTTAATACCGAATTCTCAATCTTCAATCCTCAATCCTCAATCCTCAATTCTCAATACTCAATCTTCAATCAACAATATTCAATCTTCAATCCTCAATCCACGATACTCAATCCTCAATCCTCAGCCCTCAATGTTCAATCCGCAATAAATAATCCTCAAATTTCAATCCTCAATCCTCAATCCTCAATCCTCAATCCTCAATCCTCAGCCCTCAAACCTCAATCCTGAATCCTCAATCCTGAATCCTCAATACCCAATCTTCAATCCTCAATCCTCAGTCCTCAAACCACAATTCTGAAACCTCAATCCTGAATCCTCAATCTTCAATCCTCAATCTTCAATCCTCAATCCTCAATCCTCAATCCTCAATCCTCAATCTTCAATCCTCAATACTCAATAATCAATCCTCTATCCTCAATCCTCAATCCTCAATCCTCAATCCGCAATCCTCAATTTTCAATCCTCAACACTCAATCTGCAATCCTCAATCCTCAATACCTCAATCCTCAATCCTCATTCTTCAATCCTCAGTACCGAATCCACAATCTTCAATCCTCAATCCTCAATCCTCAATTCTCAATCCTGAATCCTCAATCCTGAATCCTCAAGCTTCAGCCCTCAGTCCTCAACAATCAGTTGTCAATACCCAATCCTCAATAGAATATCCTCAATTCACAGTTTTCAATACTCATTACTGAATTTGCAATCTTCAGATCTCTATCCACAAACATCAATTCACATCACTCAACCCTCAATACTCAGTCACCAATCCTCAAGCTTCAAACCTAAATCCCCAATCCTCAATCATCAATCCTCAATCTTCAATCCTCAATACTCAATCTTCAATCCTCAACCCTCAATCCTCAATCCTCAATCCTGAATCCTCAATCCTGAATCCTCAATCCTCAATCGTCAATCTTCAATCCTCAATCCTCAATCCTCAATACTCAATCCTCAATCCTCAATCTTCAATCCTCAATACTCAATCTGCAATCCTCAATCCTCAATCCTCAATCCTCAATCCCCATTCTTCAATCCTCAATACCGAATCCACAATCTTCAATCCTCAATCCTCAATCCTCAATTCTCAATACTCAATCTTCAATCATCAATATTCAATCTTCAATCCTCAATCCTCGATCCTCAATCCTCAATGCTCAGCCCTCAATGTTCAATCCGCAATAACTAATCCTCAAATTTCAATCCTCAATCCACAATCCTCAATCCTCAATCCTCAATCCTCAATCCTCAGCCCTCAAACCTCAATCCTGAATCCTCAATCCTGAATCCTCAATACCCAATCTTTAATCCTCAATCCTCAGTCCTCAAACCACAATTCTGAAACCTCAATCCTGGATCCTCAATCTTCAATCCTCAATCTCCAACCCTCAATCTTCAATCCTCAATCCTCAATCCTCAATCCTCAATCCTCAATCTTCAATCCTCAATACTCAATATTCAATCCTCTATCCTCAATCCTCAATCCTCAATCCTCAATCCTCAATCCTCAATTTTCAATCCAAAATACTCAATCTGCAATCCTCAAGCCTCAATACCTCAATCCTCAATCCTCATTCTTCAATCCTCAGTACCGAATCCACAATCTTCAATCCTGAATCCTCAATCCTCAATTCTCAATCCTGAACCCTCAATCCTGAATCCTCAAGCTTCAGCCCTCAGTCCTCAACAATCAGTTGTCAATCCCCAATCGTCAATAGAATATCCTCAATTCACAGTTTTCAATACTCATTACTCAATTTGCAATCTTCAGATCTCTATCCACAAACATCAATTCTCATCACTCAACCCTCAATACTCAGTCACCAATCCTCAAGCTTCAAACCTAAATCCCCAATCCTCAATCATCAATCCTCAATCTTCAATCCTCAATACTCAATCTTCAATCCTCAACCCTCAATCCTCAATCCTCAATCACCAATCCTCAATCCTCAATCCTCAATCCTCAATCCTCAATCGTCAATCTTCAATCCTCAATCCTCAATCCTCAATCCTCAGTCCCCAAACCTCAATCCTGAATCCTCAATCCTGAATCCTCAATCTTCGGCCCTCAGTCCTCAACAATCAGTTGCCAATCCTCAATCCTCAATAGAATATCCTCAGTTCAGAGTTTTCAATTCGCAATACTCAATCTGCAATCTTCAAATCTCTATCCACAAACTACAATCCTCATCACTCAACACTCAACACTCAGTCCCCAATCCTGAATCTTCAATCCTCAATCCTCAATCCTCAATCGTCAATCTTCAATCCTCAATACACAATCTTCAATCCTCAATCCTCATTCCTCAATCCTCAATCCTCATTCTTCCATCCTCAATAGCCAATCCTCAATCTTCAATCCTCAACCATCAATCCTCAATTCTGCATCCTCAATCATCAATTTTCAATCCTCATTCTTCAATCCTCAATCCTCAATCCTCAACCCTCAATCCTCAATTTTCAATCCCCGATCCTCAATCCTCAATCCTCAGTCCGAAATCCTCAATCTTCAATCCATAATCCTCAACCCTCAACCTTCAATCCTCAATCCTCAATCCTCAATCATCAGTCCTCAAACCTCAATCCTCAATCGTCAGTCTTCAATCCTCAATAGTCAATCTTCAATCCTCAATCCTCAATGCTCAATCCTCAATCCTCATTCTTCAATCCACAATACCCAATCCTCAATCTTCAATCCTCAATGCTCAATCCTCAATTCTCAATCCTCAATCCTCAATCCTGAGTCCTCAGTCCTCAAACCACAATCCTCAACCCGCAGCCCTCATGCTCAATCCTCAATCCTCAATCCTCAATCCTCAATCTTCAATCCTCAATACTCAATCTTCAATCCTCAATCCTCAGTCCTCAAACCTCAATTCTGAATCCTCAATCCTGAATCCTCATTCTTCAATCCTCAATACCCAATCCTCAATCTTCAATCCTCAATCCTCAATTCTCAATCCTCAATCCTCAGTCCTCAGTCCTCAAACCTTAATCCTCAAACCTCAGCCCTCATCCTCAATCCTCAATCCTCAATATTCAATCCTCAATCCTCAATCCTCAATACTCAATCTTCAATCCTCAATCCTCAGTCCTCAAACCTCAATTCTGAATCCTCAATCCTGAATCCTCATTCTTCAATCCTCAATACCCAATCCTCAATCTTCAATCCTCAATCCTCAATCTTCAATCCTCAATACACAATCTGCAACCCTCAATCCTCAATCCTCAATCCTCAATCCTCAATCTTCAATCCTCAATACCGAATTCTCAATCTTCAATCCTCAATCCTCAATCCTCAATTCTCAATACTCAATCTTCAATCAACAATATTCAATCTTCAATCCTCAATCCACGATCCTCAATCCTCAATCCTCAGCCCTCAATGTTCAATCCGCAATAAATAATCCTCAAATTTCAATCCTCAATCTTGAATCCTCAATCCTCAATCCTCAATCCTCAATCCTCAATCTTCAATCCTCAATACTCAATAATCAATCCTCTATCCTCAATCCTCAATCCTCAATCCTCAATCCGCAATCCTCAATTTTCAATCCTCAACACTCAATCTGCAATCCTCAATCCTCAATACCTCAATCCTCAATCCTCATTCTTCAATCCTCAGTACCGAATCCACAATCTTCAGTCCTGAATCCTCAATCCTCAATTCTCAATCCCGAATCCTCAATCCTGAATCCTCAAGCTTCAGCCCTCGGTCCTCAACAATCAGTTGTCAATCCCCAATCCTCAATAGAATATCCTCAATTCACAGTTTTCAATACTCATTACTGAATTTGCAATCTTCAGATCTCTATCCACAAACATCAATTCACATCACTCAACCCTCAATACTCAGTCACCAATCCTCAAGCTTCAAACCTAAATCCCCAATCCTCAATCATCAATCCTCAATCTTCAATCCTCAATACTCAATCTTCAATCCTCAACCCTCAATCCTCAATCCTCAATCCTGAATCCTCAATCCTGAATCCTCAATCCTCAATCGTCAATCTTCAATCCTCAATCCTCAATCCTCAATACTCAATCCTCAATCCTCAATCTTCAATCCTCAATACTCAATCTGCAATCCTCAATCCTCAATCCTCAATCCTCAATCCCCATTCTTCAATCCTCAATACCGAATCCACAATCTTCAATCCTCAATCCTCAATCCTCAATTCTCAATACTCAATCTTCAATCATCAATATTCAATCTTCAATCCTCAATCCTCGATCCTCAATCCTCAATGCTCAGCCCTCAATGTTCAATCCGCAATAACTAATCCTCAAATTTCAATCCTCAATCCACAATCCTCAATCCTCAATCCTCAATCCTCAATCCTCAGCCCTCAAACCTCAATCCTGAATCCTCAATCCTGAATCCTCAATACCCAATCTTTAATCCTCAATCCTCAGTCCTCAAACCACAATTCTGAAACCTCAATCCTGGATCCTCAATCTTCAATCCTCAATCTCCAACCCTCAATCTTCAATCCTCAATCCTCAATCCTCAATCCTCAATCCTCAATCTTCAATCCTCAATACTCAATATTCAATCCTCTATCCTCAATCCTCAATCCTCAATCCTCAATCCTCAATCCTCAATTTTCAATCCAAAATACTCAATCTGCAATCCTCAAGCCTCAATACCTCAATCCTCAATCCTCATTCTTCAATCCTCAGTACCGAATCCACAATCTTCAATCCTGAATCCTCAATCCTCAATTCTCAATCCTGAACCCTCAATCCTGAATCCTCAAGCTTCAGCCCTCAGTCCTCAACAATCAGTTGTCAATCCCCAATCGTCAATAGAATATCCTCAATTCACAGTTTTCAATACTCATTACTCAATTTGCAATCTTCAGATCTCTATCCACAAACATCAATTCTCATCACTCAACCCTCAATACTCAGTCACCAATCCTCAAGCTTCAAACCTAAATCCCCAATCCTCAATCATCAATCCTCAATCTTCAATCCTCAATACTCAATCTTCAATCCTCAACCCTCAATCCTCAATCCTCAATCACCAATCCTCAATCCTCAATCCTCAATCCTCAATCCTCAATCGTCAATCTTCAATCCTCAATCCTCAATCCTCAATCCTCAGTCCCCAAACCTCAATCCTGAATCCTCAATCCTGAATCCTCAATCTTCGGCCCTCAGTCCTCAACAATCAGTTGCCAATCCTCAATCCTCAATAGAATATCCTCAGTTCAGAGTTTTCAATTCGCAATACTCAATCTGCAATCTTCAAATCTCTATCCACAAACTACAATCCTCATCACTCAACACTCAACACTCAGTCCCCAATCCTGAATCTTCAATCCTCAATCCTCAATCCTCAATCGTCAATCTTCAATCCTCAATACACAATCTTCAATCCTCAATCCTCATTCCTCAATCCTCAATCCTCATTCTTCCATCCTCAATAGCCAATCCTCAATCTTCAATCCTCAACCATCAATCCTCAATTCTGCATCCTCAATCATCAATTTTCAATCCTCATTCTTCAATCCTCAATCCTCAATCCTCAACCCTCAATCCTCAATTTTCGATCCCCGATCCTCAATCCTCAATCCTCAGTCCGAAATCCTCAATCTTCAATCCATAATCCTCAACCCTCAACCTTCAATCCTCAATCCTCAATCCTCAATCATCAGTCCTCAAACCTCAATCCTCAATCGTCAGTCTTCAATCCTCAATAGTCAATCTTCAATCCTCAATCCTCAATGCTCAATCCTCAATCCTCATTCTTCAATCCACAATACCCAATCCTCAATCTTCAATCCTCAATGCTCAATCCTCAATTCTCAATCCTCAATCCTCAGTCCTGAGTCCTCAGTCCTCAAACCTCAATCCTCAACCCGCAGCCCTCATGCTCAATCCTCAATCCTCAATCCTCAATCCTCAATCTTCAATCCTCAATACTCAATCTTCAATCCTCAATCCTCAGTCCTCAAACCTCAATTCTGAATCCTCAATCCTGAATCCTCATTCTTCAATCCTCAATACCCAATCCTCAATCTTCAATCCTCAATCCTCAATTCTCAATCCTCAATCCTCAGTCCTCAGTCCTCAAACCTTAATCCTCAAACCTCAGCCCTCATCCTCAATCCTCAATCCTCAATATTCAATCCTCAATCCTCAATCCTCAATACTCAATCTTCAATCCTCAATCCTCAGTCCTCAAACCTCAATTCTGAATCCTCAATCCTGAATCCTCATTCTTCAATCCTCAATACCCAATCCTCAATCTTCAATCCTCAATCCTCAATCTTCAATCCTCAATACACAATCTGCAATCCTCAATCCTCAATCCTCAATCCTCAATCCTCAATCTTCAATCCTTAATACCGAATTCTCAATCTTCAATCCTCAATCCTCAATCCTCAATTCTCAATACTCAATCTTCAATCAACAATATTCAATCTTCAATCCTCAATCCACGATCCTCAATCCTCAATCCTCAGCCCTCAATGTTCAATCCGCAATAAATAATCCTCAAATTTCAATCCTCAATCCTCAATCCTCAATCCTCAATCCTCAATCCTCAGCCCTCAAACCTCAATCCTGAATCCTCAATCCTGAATCCTCAATACCCAATCTTCAATCCTCAATCCTCAGTCCTCAAACCACAATTCTGAAACCTCAATCCTGAATCCTCAATCTTCAATCCTCAATCTTCAATCCTCAATCCTCAATCCTCAATCCTCAATCCTCAATCTTCAATCCTCAATACTCAATAATCAATCCTCTATCCTCAATCCTCAATCCTCACTCCTCAATCCGCAATCCTCAATTTTCAATCCTCAACACTCAATCTGCAATCCTCAATCCTCAATACCTCAATCCTCAATCCTCATTCTTCAATCCTCAGTACCGAATCCACAATCTTCAATCCTCAATCCTCAATCCTCAATTCTCAATCCTGAATCCTCAATCCTGAATCCTCAAGCTTCAGCCCTCAGTCCTCAACAATCAGTTGTCAATACCCAATCCTCAATAGAATATCCTCAATTCACAGTTTTCAATACTCATTACTGAATTTGCAATCTTCAGATCTCTATCCACAAACATCAATTCACATCACTCAACCCTCAATACTCAGTCACCAATCCTCAAGCTTCAAACCTAAATCCCCAATCCTCAATCATCAATCCTCAATCTTCAATCCTCAATACTCAATCTTCAATCCTCAACCCTCAATCCTCAATCCTCAATCCTGAATCCTCAATCCTGAATCCTCAATCCTCAATCGTCAATCTTCAATCCTCAATCCTCAATCCTCAATACTCAATCCTCAATCCTCAATCTTCAATCCTCAATACTCAATCTGCAATCCTCAATCCTCAATCCTCAATCCTCAATCCCCATTCTTCAATCCTCAATACCGAATCCACAATCTTCAATCCTCAATCCTCAATCCTCAATTCTCAATACTCAATCTTCAATCATCAATATTCAATCTTCAATCCTCAATCCTCGATCCTCAATCCTCAATGCTCAGCCCTCAATGTTCAATCCGCAATAACTAATCCTCAAATTTCAATCCTCAATCCACAATCCTCAATCCTCAATCCTCAATCCTCAATCCTCAGCCCTCAAACCTCAATCCTGAATCCTCAATCCTGAATCCTCAATACCCAATCTTTAATCCTCAATCCTCAGTCCTCAAACCACAATTCTGAAACCTCAATCCTGGATCCTCAATCTTCAATCCTCAATCTCCAACCCTCAATCTTCAATCCTCAATCCTCAATCCTCAATCCTCAATCCTCAATCTTCAATCCTCAATACTCAATATTCAATCCTCTATCCTCAATCCTCAATCCTCAATCCTCAATCCTCAATCCTCAATTTTCAATCCAAAATACTCAATCTGCAATCCTCAAGCCTCAATACCTCAATCCTCAATCCTCATTCTTCAATCCTCAGTACCGAATCCACAATCTTCAATCCTGAATCCTCAATCCTCAATTCTCAATCCTGAACCCTCAATCCTGAATCCTCAAGCTTCAGCCCTCAGTCCTCAACAATCAGTTGTCAATCCCCAATCGTCAATAGAATATCCTCAATTCACAGTTTTCAATACTCATTACTCAATTTGCAATCTTCAGATCTCTATCCACAAACATCAATTCTCATCACTCAACCCTCAATACTCAGTCACCAATCCTCAAGCTTCAAACCTAAATCCCCAATCCTCAATCATCAATCCTCAATCTTCAATCCTCAATACTCAATCTTCAATCCTCAACCCTCAATCCTCAATCCTCAATCACCAATCCTCAATCCTCAATCCTCAATCCTCAATCCTCAATCGTCAATCTTCAATCCTCAATCCTCAATCCTCAATCCTCAGTCCCCAAACCTCAATCCTGAATCCTCAATCCTGAATCCTCAATCTTCGGCCCTCAGTCCTCAACAATCAGTTGCCAATCCTCAATCCTCAATAGAATATCCTCAGTTCAGAGTTTTCAATTCGCAATACTCAATCTGCAATCTTCAAATCTCTATCCACAAACTACAATCCTCATCACTCAACACTCAACACTCAGTCCCCAATCCTGAATCTTCAATCCTCAATCCTCAATCCTCAATCGTCAATCTTCAATCCTCAATACACAATCTTCAATCCTCAATCCTCATTCCTCAATCCTCAATCCTCATTCTTCCATCCTCAATAGCCAATCCTCAATCTTCAATCCTCAACCATCAATCCTCAATTCTGCATCCTCAATCATCAATTTTCAATCCTCATTCTTCAATCCTCAATCCTCAATCCTCAACCCTCAATCCTCAATTTTCAATCCCCGATCCTCAATCCTCAATCCTCAGTCCGAAATCCTCAATCTTCAATCCATAATCCTCAACCCTCAACCTTCAATCCTCAATCCTCAATCCTCAATCATCAGTCCTCAAACCTCAATCCTCAATCGTCAGTCTTCAATCCTCAATAGTCAATCTTCAATCCTCAATCCTCAATGCTCAATCCTCAATCCTCATTCTTCAATCCACAATACCCAATCCTCAATCTTCAATCCTCAATGCTCAATCCTCAATTCTCAATCCTCAATCCTCAATCCTGAGTCCTCAGTCCTCAAACCACAATCCTCAACCCGCAGCCCTCATGCTCAATCCTCAATCCTCAATCCTCAATCCTCAATCTTCAATCCTCAATACTCAATCTTCAATCCTCAATCCTCAGTCCTCAAACCTCAATTCTGAATCCTCAATCCTGAATCCTCATTCTTCAATCCTCAATACCCAATCCTCAATCTTCAATCCTCAATCCTCAATTCTCAATCCTCAATCCTCAGTCCTCAGTCCTCAAACCTTAATCCTCAAACCTCAGCCCTCATCCTCAATCCTCAATCCTCAATATTCAATCCTCAATCCTCAATCCTCAATACTCAATCTTCAATCCTCAATCCTCAGTCCTCAAACCTCAATTCTGAATCCTCAATCCTGAATCCTCATTCTTCAATCCTCAATACCCAATCCTCAATCTTCAATCCTCAATCCTCAATCTTCAATCCTCAATACACAATCTGCAACCCTCAATCCTCAATCCTCAATCCTCAATCCTCAATCTTCAATCCTCAATACCGAATTCTCAATCTTCAATCCTCAATCCTCAATCCTCAATTCTCAATACTCAATCTTCAATCAACAATATTCAATCTTCAATCCTCAATCCACGATCCTCAATCCTCAATCCTCAGCCCTCAATGTTCAATCCGCAATAAATAATCCTCAAATTTCAATCCTCAATCTTGAATCCTCAATCCTCAATCCTCAATCCTCAATCCTCAATCTTCAATCCTCAATACTCAATAATCAATCCTCTATCCTCAATCCTCAATCCTCAATCCTCAATCCGCAATCCTCAATTTTCAATCCTCAACACTCAATCTGCAATCCTCAATCCTCAATACCTCAATCCTCAATCCTCATTCTTCAATCCTCAGTACCGAATCCACAATCTTCAGTCCTGAATCCTCAATCCTCAATTCTCAATCCCGAATCCTCAATCCTGAATCCTCAAGCTTCAGCCCTCGGTCCTCAACAATCAGTTGTCAATCCCCAATCCTCAATAGAATATCCTCAATTCACAGTTTTCAATACTCATTACTGAATTTGCAATCTTCAGATCTCTATCCACAAACATCAATTCACATCACTCAACCCTCAATACTCAGTCACCAATCCTCAAGCTTCAAACCTAAATCCCCAATCCTCAATCATCAATCCTCAATCTTCAATCCTCAATACTCAATCTTCAATCCTCAACCCTCAATCCTCAATCCTCAATCCTGAATCCTCAATCCTGAATCCTCAATCCTCAATCGTCAATCTTCAATCCTCAATCCTCAATCCTCAATACTCAATCCTCAATCCTCAATCTTCAATCCTCAATACTCAATCTGCAATCCTCAATCCTCAATCCTCAATCCTCAATCCCCATTCTTCAATCCTCAATACCGAATCCACAATCTTCAATCCTCAATCCTCAATCCTCAATTCTCAATACTCAATCTTCAATCATCAATATTCAATCTTCAATCCTCAATCCTCGATCCTCAATCCTCAATGCTCAGCCCTCAATGTTCAATCCGCAATAACTAATCCTCAAATTTCAATCCTCAATCCACAATCCTCAATCCTCAATCCTCAATCCTCAATCCTCAGCCCTCAAACCTCAATCCTGAATCCTCAATCCTGAATCCTCAATACCCAATCTTTAATCCTCAATCCTCAGTCCTCAAACCACAATTCTGAAACCTCAATCCTGGATCCTCAATCTTCAATCCTCAATCTCCAACCCTCAATCTTCAATCCTCAATCCTCAATCCTCAATCCTCAATCCTCAATCTTCAATCCTCAATACTCAATATTCAATCCTCTATCCTCAATCCTCAATCCTCAATCCTCAATCCTCAATCCTCAATTTTCAATCCAAAATACTCAATCTGCAATCCTCAAGCCTCAATACCTCAATCCTCAATCCTCATTCTTCAATCCTCAGTACCGAATCCACAATCTTCAATCCTGAATCCTCAATCCTCAATTCTCAATCCTGAACCCTCAATCCTGAATCCTCAAGCTTCAGCCCTCAGTCCTCAACAATCAGTTGTCAATCCCCAATCGTCAATAGAATATCCTCAATTCACAGTTTTCAATACTCATTACTCAATTTGCAATCTTCAGATCTCTATCCACAAACATCAATTCTCATCACTCAACCCTCAATACTCAGTCACCAATCCTCAAGCTTCAAACCTAAATCCCCAATCCTCAATCATCAATCCTCAATCTTCAATCCTCAATACTCAATCTTCAATCCTCAACCCTCAATCCTCAATCCTCAATCACCAATCCTCAATCCTCAATCCTCAATCCTCAATCCTCAATCGTCAATCTTCAATCCTCAATCCTCAATCCTCAATCCTCAGTCCCCAAACCTCAATCCTGAATCCTCAATCCTGAATCCTCAATCTTCGGCCCTCAGTCCTCAACAATCAGTTGCCAATCCTCAATCCTCAATAGAATATCCTCAGTTCAGAGTTTTCAATTCGCAATACTCAATCTGCAATCTTCAAATCTCTATCCACAAACTACAATCCTCATCACTCAACACTCAACACTCAGTCCCCAATCCTGAATCTTCAATCCTCAATCCTCAATCCTCAATCGTCAATCTTCAATCCTCAATACACAATCTTCAATCCTCAATCCTCATTCCTCAATCCTCAATCCTCATTCTTCCATCCTCAATAGCCAATCCTCAATCTTCAATCCTCAACCATCAATCCTCAATTCTGCATCCTCAATCATCAATTTTCAATCCTCATTCTTCAATCCTCAATCCTCAATCCTCAACCCTCAATCCTCAATTTTCAATCCCCGATCCTCAATCCTCAATCCTCAGTCCGAAATCCTCAATCTTCAATCCATAATCCTCAACCCTCAACCTTCAATCCTCAATCCTCAATCCTCAATCATCAGTCCTCAAACCTCAATCCTCAATCGTCAGTCTTCAATCCTCAATAGTCAATCTTCAATCCTCAATCCTCAATGCTCAATCCTCAATCCTCATTCTTCAATCCACAATACCCAATCCTCAATCTTCAATCCTCAATGCTCAATCCTCAATTCTCAATCCTCAATCCTCAATCCTGAGTCCTCAGTCCTCAAACCTCAATCCTCAACCCGCAGCCCTCATGCTCAATCCTCAATCCTCAATCCTCAATCCTCAATCTTCAATCCTCAATACTCAATCTTCAATCCTCAATCCTCAGTCCTCAAACCTCAATTCTGAATCCTCAATCCTGAATCCTCATTCTTCAATCCTCAATACCCAATCCTCAATCTTCAATCCTCAATCCTCAATTCTCAATCCTCAATCCTCAGTCCTCAGTCCTCAAACCTTAATCCTCAAACCTCAGCCCTCATCCTCAATCCTCAATCCTCAATATTCAATCCTCAATCCTCAATCCTCAATACTCAATCTTCAATCCTCAATCCTCAGTCCTCAAACCTCAATTCTGAATCCTCAATCCTGAATCCTCATTCTTCAATCCTCAATACCCAATCCTCAATCTTCAATCCTCAATCCTCAATCTTCAATCCTCAATACACAATCTGCAATCCTCAATCCTCAATCCTCAATCCTCAATCCTCAATCTTCAATCCTCAATACCGAATTCTCAATCTTCAATCCTCAATCCTCAATCCTCAATTCTCAATACTCAATCTTCAATCAACAATATTCAATCTTCAATCCTCAATCCACGATCCTCAATCCTCAATCCTCAGCCCTCAATGTTCAATCCGCAATAAATAATCCTCAAATTTCAATCCTCAATCTTGAATCCTCAATCCTCAATCCTCAATCCTCAATCCTCAATCTTCAATCCTCAATACTCAATAATCAATCCTCTATCCTCAATCCTCAATCCTCAATCCTCAGTCCGCAATCCTCAATTTTCAATCCTCAACACTCAATCTGCAATCCTCAATCCTCAATACCTCAATCCTCAATCCTCATTCTTCAATCCTCAGTACCGAATCCACAATCTTCAGTCCTGAATCCTCAATCCTCAATTCTCAATCCCGAATCCTCAATCCTGAATCCTCAAGCTTCAGCCCTCGGTCCTCAACAATCAGTTGTCAATCCCCAATCCTCAATAGAATATCCTCAATTCACAGTTTTCAATACTCATTAATCAATTTGCAATCTTCAGATCTCTATCCACAAACATCAATTCTCATCACTCAACCCTCAATACTCAGTCACCAATCCTCAAGCTTCAAACCTAAATCCCCAATCCTCAATCATCAATCCTCAATCTTCAATCCTCAATACTCAATCTTCAATCCTCAACACTCAATCCTCAATCCTCAATCACCAATCCTCAATCCTCAATCCTCAATCCTCAATCGTCAATCTTCAATCCTCAATCCTCAATCCTCAATCCTCAGTCCCCAAACCTCAATCCTGAATCCTCAATCCTGAATCCTCAATCTTCGGCCCTCAGTCCTCAACAATCAGTTGTCAATCCTCAATCCTCAATAGAATATCCTCAGTTCAGAGTTTTCAATTCGCAATACACAATCTGCAATCTTCAAATCTCTATCCACAAACATCAATTCTCATCACTCAACACTCAACACTCAGTCCCCAATCGTCAATCTTCAATACTCAATCCTCAATCCTCAATCGTCAATCTTCAATCCTCAATACACAATCTTCAATCCTCAATACTTAATCTGCAATCCTCAATCCTCAATACCTCAATCCTCAATCCTCATTCTTCAATCCTCAGTACCGAATCCACAATCTTCAATCCTCAATCCTCAATCCTCAATTCTCAATCCTGAATCCTCAATCCTGAATCCTCAAGCTTCAGCCCTCAGTCCTCAACAATCAGTTGTCAATACCCAATCCTCAATAGAATATCCTCAATTCACAGTTTTCAATACTCATTACTGAATTTGCAATCTTCAGATCTCTATCCACAAACATCAATTCACATCACTCAACCCTCAATACTCAGTCACCAATCCTCAAGCTTCAAACCTAAATCCCCAATCCTCAATCATCAATCCTCAATCTTCAATCCTCAATACTCAATCTTCAATCCTCAACCCTCAATCCTCAATCCTCAATCCTGAATCCTCAATCCTGAATCCTCAATCCTCAATCGTCAATCTTCAATCCTCAATCCTCAATCCTCAATACTCAATCCTCAATCCTCAATCTTCAATCCTCAATACTCAATCTGCAATCCTCAATCCTCAATCCTCAATCCTCAATCCCCATTCTTCAATCCTCAATACCGAATCCACAATCTTCAATCCTCAATCCTCAATCCTCAATTCTCAATACTCAATCTTCAATCATCAATATTCAATCTTCAATCCTCAATCCTCGATCCTCAATCCTCAATGCTCAGCCCTCAATGTTCAATCCGCAATAACTAATCCTCAAATTTCAATCCTCAATCCACAATCCTCAATCCTCAATCCTCAATCCTCAATCCTCAGCCCTCAAACCTCAATCCTGAATCCTCAATCCTGAATCCTCAATACCCAATCTTTAATCCTCAATCCTCAGTCCTCAAACCACAATTCTGAAACCTCAATCCTGGATCCTCAATCTTCAATCCTCAATCTCCAACCCTCAATCTTCAATCCTCAATCCTCAATCCTCAATCCTCAATCCTCAATCTTCAATCCTCAATACTCAATATTCAATCCTCTATCCTCAATCCTCAATCCTCAATCCTCAATCCTCAATCCTCAATTTTCAATCCAAAATACTCAATCTGCAATCCTCAAGCCTCAATACCTCAATCCTCAATCCTCATTCTTCAATCCTCAGTACCGAATCCACAATCTTCAATCCTGAATCCTCAATCCTCAATTCTCAATCCTGAACCCTCAATCCTGAATCCTCAAGCTTCAGCCCTCAGTCCTCAACAATCAGTTGTCAATCCCCAATCGTCAATAGAATATCCTCAATTCACAGTTTTCAATACTCATTACTCAATTTGCAATCTTCAGATCTCTATCCACAAACATCAATTCTCATCACTCAACCCTCAATACTCAGTCACCAATCCTCAAGCTTCAAACCTAAATCCCCAATCCTCAATCATCAATCCTCAATCTTCAATCCTCAATACTCAATCTTCAATCCTCAACCCTCAATCCTCAATCCTCAATCACCAATCCTCAATCCTCAATCCTCAATCCTCAATCCTCAATCGTCAATCTTCAATCCTCAATCCTCAATCCTCAATCCTCAGTCCCCAAACCTCAATCCTGAATCCTCAATCCTGAATCCTCAATCTTCGGCCCTCAGTCCTCAACAATCAGTTGTCAATCCTCAATCCTCAATAGAATATCCTCAGTTCGGAGTTTTCAATTCGCAATACTCAATCTGCAATCTTCAAATCTCTATCCACAAACTACAATCCTCATCACTCAACACTCAACACTCAGTCCCCAATCCTGAATCTTCAATCCTCAATCCTCAATCCTCAATCGTCAATCTTCAATCCTCAATACACAATCTTCAATCCTCAATCCTCATTCCTCAATCCTCAATCCTCATTCTTCCATCCTCAATAGCCAATCCTCAATCTTCAATCCTCAACCATCAATCCTCAATTCTGCATCCTCAATCATCAATTTTCAATCCTCATTCTTCAATCCTCAATCCTCAATCCTCAACCCTCAATCCTCAATTTTCAATCCCCGATCCTCAATCCTCAATCCTCAGTCCGAAATCCTCAATCTTCAATCCATAATCCTCAACCCTCAACCTTCAATCCTCAATCCTCAATCCTCAATCATCAGTCCTCAAACCTCAATCCTCAATCGTCAGTCTTCAATCCTCAATAGTCAATCTTCAATCCTCAATCCTCAATGCTCAATCCTCAATCCTCATTCTTCAATCCACAATACCCAATCCTCAATCTTCAATCCTCAATGCTCAATCCTCAATTCTCAATCCTCAATCCTCAATCCTGAGTCCTCAGTCCTCAAACCTCAATCCTCAACCCGCAGCCCTCATGCTCAATCCTCAATCCTCAATCCTCAATCCTCAATCTTCAATCCTCAATACTCAATCTTCAATCCTCAATCCTCAGTCCTCAAACCTCAATTCTGAATCCTCAATCCTGAATCCTCATTCTTCAATCCTCAATACCCAATCCTCAATCTTCAATCCTCAATCCTCAATTCTCAATCCTCAATCCTCAGTCCTCAGTCCTCAAACCTTAATCCTCAAACCTCAGCCCTCATCCTCAATCCTCAATCCTCAATATTCAATCCTCAATCCTCAATCCTCAATACTCAATCTTCAATCCTCAATCCTCAGTCCTCAAACCTCAATTCTGAATCCTCAATCCTGAATCCTCATTCTTCAATCCTCAATACCCAATCCTCAATCTTCAATCCTCAATCCTCAATCTTCAATCCTCAATACACAATCTGCAATCCTCAATCCTCAATCCTCAATCCTCAATCCTCAATCTTCAATCCTCAATACCGAATTCTCAATCTTCAATCCTCAATCCTCAATCCTCAATTCTCAATACTCAATCTTCAATCAACAATATTCAATCTTCAATCCTCAATCCACGATCCTCAATCCTCAATCCTCAGCCCTCAATGTTCAATCCGCAATAAATAATCCTCAAATTTCAATCCTCAATCCTCAATCCTCAATCCTCAATCCTCAATCCTCAGCCCTCAAACCTCAATCCTGAATCCTCAATCCTGAATCCTCAATACCCAATCTTCAATCCTCAATCCTCAGTCCTCAAACCACAATTCTGAAACCTCAATCCTGAATCCTCAATCTTCAATCCTCAATCTTCAATCCTCAATCCTCAATCCTCAATCCTCAATCCTCAATCTTCAATCCTCAATACTCAATAATCAATCCTCTATCCTCAATCCTCAATCCTCAATCCTCAATCCGCAATCATCAATTTTCAATCCTCAACACTCAATCTGCAATCCTCAATCCTCAATACCTCAATCCTCAATCCTCATTCTTCAATCCTCAGTACCGAATCCACAATCTTCAGTCCTGAATCCTCAATCCTCAATTCTCAATCCCGAATCCTCAATCCTGAATCCTCAAGCTTCAGCCCTCGGTCCTCAACAATCAGTTGTCAATCCCCAATCCTCAATAGAATACCCTCAATTCACAGTTTTCAATACTCATTAATCAATTTGCAATCTTCAGATCTCTATCCACAAACATCAATTCTCATCACTCAACCCTCAATACTCAGTCACCAATCCTCAAGCTTCAAACCTAAATCCCCAATCCTCAATCATCAATCCTCAATCTTCAATCCTCAATACTCAATCTTCAATCTTCAATCCTCAATCCTCAATACTCAATACTCAATCCTCAATCCTCAATCTTCAATCCTCAATACTCCATCTGCAATCCTCAATCATCAATCCTCAATCCTCAATCTTCAATCCTCAATACTCAATCTGCAATCCTCAATCATCAATCCTCAATCCTCAATCACCATTCTTCAATCCTCAATACCGAATCCCCAATCTTCAATCCTCAATCCTCAATCCTCAATTCTCAATACTCAATCTTCAATCATCAATATTCAATCTTCAATCCTCAATCCTCGATCCTCAATCCTCAATGCTCAGCCCTCAATGTTCAATCCGCAAAAACTAATCCTCAAATTTCAATCCTCAATCCACAATCCTCAATCCTCAATCCTCAATCCTCAATCCTCAGCCCTCAAACCTCAATCCTGAATCCTCAATCCTGAATCCTCAATACCCAATCTTTAATCCTCAATCCTCAGTCCTCAAACCACAATTCTGAAACCTCAATCCTGGATCCTCAATCTTCAATCCTCAATCTCCAACCCTCAATCTTCAATCCTCAATCCTCAATCCAAAATCCTCAATCCTCAATCTTCAATCCTCAATACTCAATATTCAATCCTCTATCCTCAATCCTCAATCCTCAATCCTCAATCCTCAATCGTCAATCTTCAATCCTCAATACACAATCTTCAATCCTCAATCCTCATTCCTCAATCCTCAATCCTCATTCTTCCATCCTCAATAGCCAATCCTCAATCTTCAATCCTCAACCATCAATCCTCAATTCTGCATCCTCAATCCTCAATTTTCAATCCTCTTTCTTCAATCCTCAATCCTCAATCCTCAATCCTCAATCCTCAATTTTCAATCCTCGATCCTCAATCCTCAATCCTCAATCGTCAATCTTCAATCCTCAATCCTCAATCCTTAATCCTCAGTCCCCAAACCTCAATCCTGAATCGTCAATCCTGAATCCTCAATCTTCGGCCCTCAGTCCTCAACAATCAGTTGTCAATCCTCAATCCTCAATAGAATATCCTCAGTTCAGAGTTTTCAATTCGCAATACACAATCTGCAATCTTCAAATCTCTATCCACAAACATCAATTCTCATCACTCAACACTCAACACTCAGTCCCCAATCCTCAATCTTCAATCCTCAATCCTCAATCCTCAATCGTCAATCTTCAATCCTCAATACACAATCTTCAATCCTCAATACTCAATCTGCAATACTCAATCCTCAGTACCTCAATCCTCAATCCTCATTCTTCAATCCTCAGTACCGAATCCACAATCTTCAATCCTCAATCCTCAATCCTCAATTCTCAATCCTGAATCCTCAATCCTCATTCTTCAATCCTCAATACCCAATCCTCAATCTTCAATCCTCAATCCTCAATCCTCAAGTCTCAATCCTCAATCCTCAGTCCTCAGTCCTCAAACCTCAATCCTCAACCCTCAGCCCTCATCCTCAATCCTCAATCCTCACTCCTCAATCCTCACTCTTCAATCCTCAATACTCAATCTTCAACCCTCAATCCTCAGTCCTCAAACCTCAATTCTGAATACTCAATCCTGAATCCTCAATCCTCGGCCCTGAGTCCTCAACAATCAGTTGTCAATCCTCAATACTCAATAGTATATCCTCAATTCACAGATTTCAATACTCAATACTCAATCTGCAATCATCAAACCTCTATCCTCAATCCTCAGACCTCATTCTTCAATCCTCAAAGGCAATCTTCAATCTTCAATCATCAATCCTCAATCCTCAATCCTCAATCCTCAATCCTCAGTCGGCAACCTCCAATCGTGAATACTCAATCTTCAATCCTCAATCCTCAATACACAATCCTCAATCCTCATGCTTCAATCCTCAATACCCAATCCTCAATCTTTATTACTCAATCCTCAATCCTGAATTCTCATTCCTCAATCCTCAGTCCTCAGTCCTCAATCGACAGCCTTCAATCCTCAATACTCAGTCTTCAATCCTCAATCCTCAATACCCAATCCTCAATCTTCAATCCTCATTCCTCAATCCTCAATCCTCAATTCTCAATCCTCAATCCTCAATCCTGAGTCCTCAGTCCTCAAACCTCAATCCTCAACCCGCAGCCCTCATGCTCAATCCTCAATCCTCATTCCTCAATCTTCAATCTTCAATCCTCAATACTCAAACTTCAATCCTCAATCCTCAGTCCTCAAACCTCAATTCTGAATCCTCAATCCTGAATCCTCAATCTTCGGACCTCAGTCCTCAACAATCAGTTGTCAATCCTCAATCCTCAATAGAATATCCTCAGTTCAGAGTTTTCAATTCGCAATACTCAATCTGCAATCTTCAAATCTCTATCCACAAACTACAATTCTCATCACTCAACACTCAACACTCAGTCCCCAATCCTGAATCTTCAATCCTCAATCCTCAATCCTCAATCGTCAATCTTCAATCCTCAATACACAATCTTCAATCCTCAATACTCAATCTGCAATCCTCAATCCTCAATACCTCAATCCTCAATCCTCATTCTTCAATCCTCAGTACCGAATCCACAATCTTCAATCCTCAATCCTCAATCCTCAATTCTCAATCCTGAATCCTCAATCCTGAATCCTCAAGCTTCAGCCCTCAGTCCTCAACAATCAGTTGTCAATCCCCAATCCTCAATAGAATATCCTCAATTCACAGTTTTCAATACTCATTACTCAATTTGCAATCTTCAGATCTCTATCCACAAACATCAATTCTCATCACTCAATCCTCAATACTCAGTCACCAATCCTCAAGCTTCAAACCTAAATCCCCAATCCTCAATCATCAATCCTCAATCTTCAATCCTCAATACTCAATCTTCAATCCTCAACCCTCAATCCTCAATCCTCAATCCTCAGTTCTCAATACTCAATCTTCAATCATCAATATTCAATCTTCAATCCTCAATCCACGATCTTCAATCCTCAATCCTCAGCCCTCAATGTTCAATCCGCAATAACTAATCCTCAAATTTCAATCCTCAATCCTCAATCCTCAATCCTCAATCCTCAGCCCTCAAACCTCAATCCTGAATCCTCAATCCTGAATCCTCAATACCCAATCTTCAATCCTCAATCCTCAGTCCTCAAACCACAATTCTGAAACCTCAATCCTGAATCCTCAATCTTCAATCCTTAATCTCCAACCCTCAAATTCAATCCTCAATCCTCAATCCTCAATCCTCAATCCTCAATCTTCAACCCTCAATACTCAATATTCAATCCTCTATCCTCATTCCTCAATCCTCAATCCTCAATCCTCAATCCTCAATTTTCAATCCTGAATCCTCAATCTTCGGCCCTCAGTCCTCAACAATCAGTTGTCAATCCTCAATCCTCAATAGAATATCCTCAATTCACAGTTTTCAATACTCATTACTCAATTTGCAATCTTCAGATCTCTATCCACAAACATCAATTCTCATCACTCAACCCTCAATACTCAGTCACCAATCCTCAAGCTTCAAACCTAAATCCCCGATCCTCAATCATCAATCCTCAATCTTCAATCCTCAATACTCAATCTTCAATCCTCAACCCTCAATCCTCAATCCTCAATCGCCAATCCTCAATCCTCAATCCTCAATCCTCAATCGTCAATCTTCAATCCTCAATCCTCAATCCTCAATCCTCAGTCCCCAAACCTCAATCCTGAATCCTCAATCCTGAATCCTCAATCTTCGGCCCTCAGTCCTCAACAATCAGTTGTCAATCCTCAATCCTCAATAGAATATCCTCAGTTCAGAGTTTTCAATTCGCAATACTCAATCTGCAATCTTCAAATCTCTATCCACAAACTACAATTCTCATCACTCAACACTCAACACTCAGTCCCCAATCCTGAATCTTCAATCCTCAATCCTCAATCCTCAATCGTCAATCTTCAATCCTCAATACACAATCTTCAATCTCAATCCTCATTCCTCAATCCTCAATCCTCATTCTTCCATCCTCAATAGCCAATCCTCAATCTTCAATCCTCAACCATCAATCCTCAATTCTTCATCCTCAATCCTCTATTTTCAATCCTCATTCTTCAATCCTCAATCCTCAATCCTCAATCCTCAATCCTCAATTTTCAATCCTCGATCCTCAATCCTCAATCCTCAGTCCGAAATCCTCAATCTTCAATCCATAATCCTCAACCCTCAACCTTCAATCCTCAATCCTCAATTCTCAATCATCAGTCCTCAAACCTCAATCCTCAATCGTCAGCCTTCAATCCTCAATAGTCAATCTTCAATCCTCAATCCTCAATGCTCAATCCTCAATCCTCATTTTTCAATCCTCAATACCCAGTCCTCAATCTTCAATCCTCAATCCTCAATCCTCAATTCTCAATCCTCAATCCTCAATCCTGAGTCCTCAGTCCTCAAACCTCAATCCTCAACCCGCAGCCCTCATGCTCAATCCTCAATCCTCAATCCTCAATCCTCAATCTTCAATCCTCAATACTCAATCTTCAATCCTCAATCCTCAGTCCTCAAACCTCAATTCTGAATCCTCAATCCTGAATCCTCATTCTTCAATCCTCAATACCCAATCCTCAATCTTCAATCCTCAATCCTCAATCCTCAATTCTCAATCCTCAATCCTCAGTCCTCAGTCCTCAAACCTCAATCCTCAAACCTCAGCCCTCATCCTCAATCCTCAATCCTCAATATTCAATCCTCAATCCTCAATCCTCACTACTCAATCTTCAATCCTCAATCCTCAGTCCTCAGACCTCAATTCTGAATCCTCAATCCTGAATCCTCAATCTTCAATCCTCAATCCCCAATCCTCAATCTTCAATCCTCAATCCCCAATACTCAATCCTCAATCCTCAATCTTGAATCCTCAATACTCAATCTTCAATCCTCAATCCTCAATCCTCAATCCTCAATACTCAATTCTCAATCCTCAATCTTCA
Organism: Calliopsis andreniformis; assembly: GCF_051401765.1. Classification (NCBI taxonomy): domain Eukaryota; kingdom Metazoa; phylum Arthropoda; class Insecta; order Hymenoptera; family Andrenidae; genus Calliopsis; species Calliopsis andreniformis. The sequence continues at coordinate 128,847 of NW_027480504.1, forward strand.
ATCCTCAATAGTCAATCTTCAATCCTCAATCCTCAATGCTCAATCCTCAATCCTCATTCTTCAATCCTCAATACCCAATCCTCAATCTTCAATCCTCAATCCTCAATCCTCAATTCTCAATCCTCAATCCTCAATCTTCAATCCTCAATACTCAATCTTCAATCCTCAATCCTCAGTCCTCAAACCTCAATTCTGAATCCTCAATCCTGAATCCTCATTCTTCAATCCTCAATACCCAATCCTCAATCTTCAATCCTCAATCCTCAATCCTCAATTCTCAATCCTCAATCCTCAGTCCTCAGTCCTCAAACCTCAATCCTCAAACCTCAGCCCTCATCCTCAATCCTCAATCCTCAATATTCAATCCTCAATCCTCAATCCTCAATACTCAATCTTCAATCCTCAATCCTCAGTCCTCAGACCTCAATTCTGAATCCTCAATCCTGAATCCTCAATCTTCAATCCTCAATCCCCAATCCTCAATCTTCAATCCTCAATCCCCAATACTCAATCCTCAATCCTCAATCTTGAATACTCAATACTCAATCTTCAATCCTCAATCCTCAATCCTCAATCCTCAATACTCAATCCTCAATCCTCAATCTTCAATCCTCAATAGTCAATTTTCAATCCTCAATCCTCAATGCTCAATCCTCAATCCTCATTCTTCAATCCTCAATACCCAATCCTCAATCTTCAATCCTCAATCCTCAATCCTCAATTCTCAATCCTCAATCCTCAATCCTGAGTCCTCAGTTCTCAAACCTCAATCCTCAACACGCAGCCCTCATGCTCAATCCTCAATCCTCAATCCTCAATCCTCAATCCTCAATCTTCAGTCCTCAATACTCAATCTTCAATCCTCAATCCTCAGTCCTCAAACCTCAATTCTGAATCCTCAATCCTGAATCCTCATTCTTCAATCCTCAATACCCAATCCTCAATATTCAATCCTCAATCCTCAATCTTCAATCCTCAATACTCAATCTGCAATCCTCAATCCTCAATCCTCAATCCTCAATCCTCATTCTTCAATCCTCAATACCGAATTCTCAATCTTCAATCCTCAATCTTCAATACTCGATCCTCAATCCTCACTCCTCATTCCCAAATTCTCAATCTTCGATCCATAATCCTCAAACCTCAATCTTCAATCCTCAATACTCAAATTTCAATCCTCAATCCACAATCATCAATCCTCAATCCTCAGTCCTCAAACGTCAATCCTGAATCTTCAGTCCTGAATCCTCAATCTTCGGCCCTCAGTCCTCAAGAATCAGTTGTCAATCCTCAATCCTCAATAGAATATCCTCAGTTCAGAGGTTTCAATACGCAATACTCAATCTGCAATCTTCAAATCTCTATCCACAAACCTCAATTCTCATCACTCAACACTCAACACTGAGTCCCCAATCCTCAATCTTCAATCCTCAATCCTCAATACTCAATGCTCAATCCTCAACCTTCAATCCTCAAAACTCAAACTTCAATCCTCAATCCTCAATCCTCAATCCTCAATCCTCAATCTTCATTCCTCTATCCTCAATCCTCAATCCTCAATCCTCATACTTCAATCCTCAATACCCAATCCTCAATCTTCAATCCTCAATCCTCAATCCTCAATTCTCAATCCTCAATCCTCGATCCTCAGACCTCAAACATCAATACTCAAACCTCAGTCCTCGTCCTCAATCCACAACCCTCATTCCCCAATCCTCAATCTTCAATCATCAATATACAATCTTCAGTCCTCAATCCTCAATACTCAATCCTCAATCCTCAGCCCTCAATGTTCAATCCGCAATAATTAATCCTCAAATTTCAATCCTCAATCCTCAATCCTCAATCCTCAATCCTCAATCCTCAATCCTCAGCCCCCAAACCTCAATCCTGAATCCTCAATCCTGAATCCTCAATACCCAATCTTCAATCCTCAATGCTCAGTCCTCAAACCACAATTCTGAAACCTCAATCCTGAATCCTCAATCTTCAATCCTCAATCTCCAACCCTCAATCTTCAATCCTAAATCCTCAATCCTCAATCCTCAATCGTCAACCTTCAATCCTCAATACTCAATATTCAATCCTCTATCCTCAATCCTCAATCCTCAATCCTCAATCCTCAATCCTCAATTTTCAATCCTCAACACTCAATCTGCAATCCTCAATCCTCAATACCTCAATCCTCAATCCTCATTCTTCAATCCTCAGTACCGAATCCACAATCTTCAGTCCTGAAGCCTCAATCCTCAATTCTCAATCCTGAATCCTCAATCCTGAATCCTCAAGCTTCAGCCCTCAGTCCTCAACAATCAGTTGTCAATCCCCAATCCTCAATAGAATATCCTCAATTCACAGTTTTCAATACTCATTACTCAATTTGCAATCTTCAGATCTCTATCCACAAACAACAATTCTCATCACTCAACCCTCAATACTCAGTCCCCAATCCTCAAGCTTCAAACCTAAATCCCCAATCCTCAATCATCAATCCTCAATCTTCAATCCTCAATACTCAACCTTCAATCCTCAACCCTCAATCCTCAATCCTCAATCCTCAATCCTCAATGTTCAATCCACGATACCCAATCCTCAATGTTCAATCCTCAATACTCAATCCTCAATCCTCAGTCCTCAATCCTCAATCCTCAATCCACAATCCTCAGTCCCCAAACCTCAATCCTCAATCTTCAATCCTCAATACTCAATCTTCAATCGTCATTCCTCAATACTCAATCCTCAATCCTCAATCCTCAATCGTCAGTCTTCAATCCTCAATCCTCAATCTTCAATCCTCAATCCTCAATACTCAATGCTCAATCCTCAATCTTCAATCCTCAATACTCAATCTTCAATCCTCAATCCTCAATCCTCAATCCTCAATACTCAATCCTCAATCCTCAATCTTCAATCCTCAATACTCAATCTGCAATCCTCAATCCTCAATCCTCAATCATCAATCCTCATTCTTCGATCCTCAATACCGAATCCTCAATCTTCAATCCTCAAACCTCAATCCTCAATTCTCAATACTCAATCTTCAATCATCAATATTCAATCTTCAATCCTCAATCCTCAATCCTCAATTCTCAATCCTGAATCCTCAATCCTGAATCCTCAAGCTTCAGCCCTCAGTCCTCAACAATCAGTTGTCAATCCCCAATCCTCAATAGAATATCCTCAATTCACAGTTTTCAATACTCATTACTCAATTTGCTATCTTCAGATCTCTATCCACAAACATCAATTCTCATCACTCAACCCTCAATACTCAGTCACCAATCCTCAAGCTTCAAACCTATATCCCCAATCCTCAATCATCAATCCTCAATCTTCAATCCTCAATACTCAATCTTCAATCCTCAACCCTCAATCCTCAATCCTCAATCACCAATCCTCAATCCTCAATCCTCAATCCTCAATCGTCAATCTTCATTCCTCAATCCTCAATCCTCAATCCTCAGTCCCCAAACCTCAATCCTGAGTACTCAATCCTGAATCCTCAATCTTCGGCCCTCAGTCCTCAACAATCAGTTGTCAATCCTCAATCCTCAATAGAATATCCTCAGTTCAGAGTTTTCAATTCGCAATACTCAATCTGCAATCTTCAAATCACTATCCACAAACTACAATCCTCATCACTCAACACTCAACACTCAGTCCCCAGTCCTGAATCTTCAATCCCCAATCCTCAATCCTCAATCGTCAATCTTCAATCCTCAATACACAATCTTCAATCCTCAATCCTCATTCCTCAATCCTCAATCCTCATTCTTCCATCCTCAATAGCCAATCCTCAATCTTCAATCCTCAACCATCAATCCTCAATTCTGCATCCTCAATCCTCAATTTTCAATCCTCATTCTTCAATCCTCAATCCTCAATCCTCAACCCTCAATCTTCAATTTTCAATCCTCGATCCTCAATCCTCAATCCTCAGTCCGAAATCCTCAATCTTCAATCCATAATCCTCAACCCTCAACCTTCAATCCTCAATCCTCAATCCTCAATCATCAGTCCTCAAACCTCAATCCTCAATCGTCAGTCTTCAATCCTCAATAGTCAATCTTCAATCCTCAATCCTCAATGCTCAATCCTCAATCCTCATTCTTCAATCCACAATACCCAATCCTCAATCTTCAATCCTCAATGCTCAATCCTCAATTCTCAATCCTCAATCCTCAATCCTGAGTCCTCAGTCCTCAAACCTCAATCCTCAACCCGCAGCCCTCATGCTCAATCCTCAATCCTCAATCCTCAATCCTCAATCTTCAATCCTCAATACTCAATCTTCAATCCTCAATCCTCAGTCCTCAAACCTCAATTCTGAATCCTCAATCCTGAATCCTCATTCTTCAATCCTCAATACCCAATCCTCAATCTTCAATCCTCAATCCTCAATCCTCAATTCTCAATCCTCAATCCTCAGTCCTCAGTTCTCAAACCTTAATCCTCAAACCTCAGCCCTCATCCTCAATCCTCAATCCTCAATATTCAATCCTCAATCCTCAATCCTCAATACTCAATCTTCAATCCTCAATCCTCAGTCCTCAAACCTCAATTCTGAATCCTCAATCCTGAATCCTCATTCTTCAATCCTCAATACCCAATCCTCAATCTTCAATCCTCAATCCTCAATCTTCAATCCTCAATACTCAATCTGCAATCCTCAATCCTCAATCCTCAATCCTCAATCCTCAATCTTCAATCCTCAATACCGAATTCTCAATCTTCAATCCTCAATCCTCAATCCTCAATTCTCAATACTCAATCTTCAATCAACAATATTCAATCTTCAATCCTCAATCCACGATCCTCAATCCTCAATCCTCAGCCCTCAATGTTCAGTCCGCAATAAATAATCCTCAAATTTCAATCCTCAATCCTCAATCCTCAATCCTCAATCCTCAATCCTCAGCCCTCAAACCTCAATCCTGAATCCTCAATCCTGAATCCTCAATACCCAATCTTCAATCCTCAATCCTCAGTCCTCAAACCACAATTCTGAAACCTCAATCCTGAATCCTCAATCTTCAATCCTCAATCTCCAACCCTCAATCTTCAATCCTCAATCCTCAATCCTCAATCCTCAATCCTCAATCTTCAATCCTCAATACTCAATAATCAATCCTCTATCCTCAATCCTCAATCCTCAAACCGCAATCCTCAATTTTCAATCCTCAACACTCAATCTGCAATCCTCAATCCTCAATACCTCAATCCTCAATCCTCATTCTTCAATCCTCAGTGCCGAATCCACAATCTTCAGTCCTGAATCCTCAATCCTCAATTCTCAATCCCGAATCCTCAATCCTGAATCCTCAAGCTTCAGCCCTCGGTCCTCAACAATCAGTTGTCAATCCCCAATCCTCAATAGAATATCCTCAATTCACAGTTTTCAATACTCATTACTCAATTTGCAATCTTCAGATCTCTATCCACAAACATCAATTCTCATCACTCAACCCTCAATACTCAGTCACCAATCCTCAAGCTTCAAACCTAAATCCCCAATCCTCAATCATCAATCCTCAATCTTCAATCCTCAATACTCAATCTTCAATCCTCAACACTCAATCCTCAATCCTCAATCACCAATCCTCAATCCTCAATCCTCAATCCTCAATCGTCAATCTTCAATCCTCAATCCTCAATCCTCAATCCTCAGTCCCCAAACCTCAATCCTGAATCCTCAATCCTGAATCCTCAATCTTCGGCCCTCAGTCCTCAACAATCAGTTGTCAATCCTCAATCCTCAATAGAATATCCTCAGTTCAGAGTTTTCAATTCGCAATACACAATCTGCAATCTTCAAATCTCTATCCACAAACATCAATTCCCATCACTCAACACTCAACACTCAGTCCCCAATCCTCAATCTTCAATACTCAATCCTCAATCCTCAATCGTCAATCTTCAATCCTCAATACACAATCTTCAATCCTCAATACTCAATCTGCAATCCTCAATCCTCAATACCTCAATCCTCAATCCTCATTCTTCAATCCTCAGTACCGAATCCACAATCTTCAATCCTCAATCCTCAATCCTCAATTCTCAATCCTGAATCCTCAATCCTGAATCCTCAAGCTTCAGCCCTCAGTCCTCAACAATCAGTTGTCAATCCCCAATCCTCAATAGAATATCCTCAATTCACAGTTTTCAATACTCATTACTCAATTTGCAATCTTCAGATCTCTATCCACAAACATCAATTCACATCACTCAACCCTCAATACTCAGTCACCAATCCTCAAGCTTCAAACCTAAATCACCAATCCTCAATCATCAATCCTCAATCTTCAATCCTCAATACTCAATCTTCAATCCTCAACCCTCAATCCTCAATCCTCAATCCTGAATCCTCAATCCTGAATCCTCAATCCTCAATCGTCAATCTTCAATCCTCAATCCTCAATACTCAATACTCAACCCTCAATCCTCAATCTTCAATCCTCAATACTCAATCTGCAATCCTCAATCCTCAATCCTCAATCACCATTCTTCAATCCTCAATACCGAATCCCCAATCTTCAATCCTCAATCCTCAATCCTCAATTCTCAATACTCAATCTTCAATCATCAATATTCAATCTTTAATCCTCAATCCTCGATCCTCAATCCTCAATGCTCAGCCCTCAATGTTCAATCCGCAATAACTAATCCTCAAATTTCAATCCTCAATCCACAATCCTCAATCCTCAATCCTCAATCCTCAATCCTCAGCCCTCAAACCTCAATCCTGAATCCTCAATCCTGAATCCTCAATACCCAATCTTTAATCCTCAATCCTCAGTCCTCAAACCACAATTCTGAAACCTCAATCCTGGATCCTCAATCTTCAATCCTCAATCTCCAACCCTCAATCTTCAATCCTCAATCCTCAATCCTCAATCCTCAATCCTCAATCTTCAATCCTCAATACTCAATATTCAATCCTCTATCCTCAATCCTCAATCCTCAATCCTCAATCCTCAATCGTCAATCTTCAATCCTCAATACACAATCTTCAATCCTCAATCCTCATTCCTCAATCCTCAATCCTCATTCTTCCATCCTCAATAGCCAATCCTCAATCTTCAATCCTCAACCATCAATCCTCAATTCTGCATCCTCAATCCTCAATTTTCAATCCGCTTTCTTCAATCCTCAATCCTCAATCCTCAATCCTCAATCCTCAATTTTCAATCCTCGATCCTCAATCCTCAATCCTCAGTCCGAAATCCTCAATCTTCAATCCATAATCCTCAACCCTCAACCTTCAATCCTCAATCCTCAATCCTCAATCATCAGTCCTCAAACCTCAATCCTCAATCGTCAGTCTTCAATCCTCAATAGTCAATCTTCAATCCTCAATCCTCAATGCTCAATCCTCAATCCTCATTCTTCAATCCTCAATACCCAATCCTCAATCTTCAATCCTCAATGCTCAATCCTCAATTCTCAATCCTCAATCCTCAATCCTGAGTCCTCAGTCCTCAAACCTCAATCCTCAACCCGCAGCCCTCATGCTCAATCCTCAATCCTCAATCCTCAATCCTCAATCTTCAATCCTCAATACTCAATCTTCAATCCTCAATCCTCAGTCCTCAAACCTCAATTCTGAATCCTCAATCCTGAATCCTCATTCTTCAATCCTCAATACCCAATCCTCAATCTTCAATCCTCAATCCTCAATCCTCAATTCTCAATCCTCAATCCTCAGTCCTCAGTCCTCAAACCTCAATCCTCAAACCTCAGCCCTCATCCTCAATCCTCAATCCTCAATATTCAATCCTCAATCCTCAATCCTCAATACTCAATCTTCAATCCTCAATCCTCAGTCCTCAAACCTCAATTCTGAATCCTCAATCCTGAATCCTCATTCTTCAATCCTCAATACCCAATCCTCAATCTTCAATCCTCAATCATCAATCTTCAATCCTGAATACTCAATCTGCAATCCTCAATCCTCAATCCTCAATCCTCAATCCTCAATCTTCAATCCTCAATACCGAATTCTCAATCTTCAATCCTCAATCCTCAATCCTCAATTCACAATACTCAATCTTCAATCATCAATATTCAATCTTCAATCCTCAATCCACGATCCTCAATCCTCAATCCTCAGCCCTCAATGTTCAATCCGCAATAAATAATCCTCAAATTTCAATCCTCAATCCTCAATCCTCAATCCTCAATCCTCAATCCTCAGCCCTCAAACCTCAATCCTGAATCCTCAATCCTGAATCCTCAATACCCAATCTTCAATCCTCAATCCTCAGTCCTCAAACCACAATTCTGAAACCTCAATCCTGAATCCTCAATCTTCAATCCTCAATCTCCAACCCTCAATCTTCAATCCTCAATCCTCAATCCTCAATCCTCAATCCTCAATCTTCAATCCTCAATACTCAATTATCAATCCTCTATCCTCAATCCTCAATCCTCAATCCTCAATCCGCAATCCTCAATTTTCAATCCTCAACACTCAATCTGCAATCCTCAATCCTCAATACCTCAATCCTCAATCCTCATTCTTCAATCCTCAATACCGAATCCACAATCTTCAGTCCTGAATCCTCAATCCTCAATTCTCAATTCCGAATCCTCAATCCTGAATCCTCAAGCTTCAGCCCTCGGTCCTCAACAATCAGTTGTCAATCCCCAATCCTCAATAGAATATCCTCAATTCACAGTTTTCAATACTCATTACTCAATTTGCAATCTTCAGTTCTCTATCCACAAACATCAATTCTCATCACTCAACCCTCAATACTCAGTCACCAATCCTCAAGCTTCAAACCTAAATCCCCAATCCTCAATCATCAATCCTCAATCTTCAATCCTCAATACTCAATCTTCAATCCTCAACACTCAATCCTCAATCCTCAATCACCAATCCTCAATCCTCAATCCTCAATCCTCAATCGTCAATCTTCAATCCTCAATCCTCAATCCTCAATCCTCAGTCCCCAAACCTCAATCCTGAATCCTCAATCCTGAATCCTCAATCTTCGGCCCTCAGTCCTCAACAATCAGTTGTCAATCCTCAATCCTCAATAGAATATCCTCAGTTCAGAGCTTTCAATTCGCAATACACAATCTGCAATCTTCAAATCTCTATCCACAAACATCAATTCTCATCACACAACACTCAACACTCAGTCCCCAATCCTGAATCTTGAATCCTCAATCGTCAATCCTCAATCGTCAATCTTCAATCCACAATACACAATCTTCAATCCTCAATCCTCATTCCTCAATCCTCAATCCTCATTCTTCCATCCTCAATAGCCAATCCTCAATCTTCAATCCTCAACCATCAATCCTCAATTCTGCATCCTCAATCCTCAATTTTCAATCCTCATTCTTCAATCCTCAATCCTCAATCCTCAATCCTCAATCCTCAATTTTCAATCCTCGATCCTCAATCCTCAATCCTCAGTCTGAAATCCTCAATCTTCAATCCATAACCCTCAACCCTCAACCTTCAATCCTCAATCCTCAATCCTCAATCATCAGTCCTCAAACCTCAATCCTCAATCGTCAGTCTTCAATCCTCAATAGTCAATCTTCAATCCTCAATCCTCAATGCTCAATCCTCAATCCTCATTCTTCAATCCTCAATACCCAATCCTCAATCTTCAATCCTCAATCCTCAATCTTCAATCCTCAATACTCAATCTGCAATCCTCAATCCTCAATCCTCAATCCTCAATCCTCAATCTTCAATCCTCAATACCGAATTCTCAATCTTCAATCCTCAATCCTCAATCCTCAATTCTCAATACTCAATCTTCAATCATCAATATTCAATCTTCAATCCTCGATCCACGATCCTCAATCCTCAATCCTCAGCCCTCAATGTTCAATCCGCAATAAATAATCCTCAAATTTCAATCCTCAATCCTCAATCCTCAATCCTCAATCCTCAATCCTCAATCCTCAATCTTCAAACCTCAATACTCAATAATCAATCCTCTATCCTCAATCCTCAATCCTCAATCCTCAATCCGCAATCCTCAATTTTCAATCCTCATCGCTCAATCTGCAATCCTCAATCCTCAATACCTCAATCCTCAATCCTCATTCTTCAATCCTCAGTACCGAATCCACAATCTTCAGTCCTGAATCCTCAGTCCTCAATTCTCAATCCCGAATCCTCAATCCTGAATCCTCAAGCTTCAGCCCTCGGTCCTCAACAATCAGTTGTCAATCCCCAATCCTCAATAGAATATCCTCAATTCAGAGTTTTCAATACTCATTACTCAATTTGCAATCTTCAGATCTCTATCCACAAACATCAATTCTCATCACTCAACCCTCAATACTCAGTCACCAATCCTCAAGCTTCAAACCTAAATCCCCAATCCTCAATCATCAATCCTCAATCTTCAATCCTCAATACTCAATCTTCAATCCTCAACACTCAATCCTCAATCCTCAATCACCAATCCTCAATCCTCAATCCTCAATCCTCAATCGTCAATCTTCAATCCTCAATCCTCAATCCTTAATCCTCAGTCCCCAAACCTCAATCCTGAATCCTCAATCCTGAATCCTCAATCTTCGGCCCTCAGTCCTCAACAATCAGTTGTCAATCCTCAATCCTCAATAGAATATCCTCAGTTCAGAGTTTTCAATTCGCAATACACAATCTGCAATCTTCAAATCTCTATCCACAAACATCAATTCTCATCACTCAACACTCAACACTCAGTCCCCAATCCTCAATCTTCAATCCTCAATCCTCAATCCTCAATCGTCAATCTTCAATCCTCAATACACAATCTTCAATCCTCAATACTCAATCTGCAATACTCAATCCTCAGTACCTCAATCCTCAATCCTCATTCTTCAATCCTCAGTACCGAATCCACAATCTTCAATCCTCAATCCTCAATCCTCAATTCTCAATCCTGAATCCTCAATCCTCATTCTTCAATCCTCAATACCCAATCCTCAATCTTCAATCCTCAATCCTCAATCCTCAAGTCTCAATCCTCAATCCTCAGTCCTCAGTCCTTAAACCTCAATCCTCAACCCTCAGCCCTCATCCTCAATCCTCAATCATCACTCCTCAATCCTCACTCTTCAATCCTCAATACTCAATCTTCAACCCTCAATCCTCAGTCCTCAAACCTCAATTCTGAATACTCAATCCTGAATCCTCAATCCTCGGCCCTGAGTCCTCAACAATCAGTTGTCAATCCTCAATACTCAATAGTATATCCTCAATTCACAGATTTCAATACTCAATACTCAATCTGCAATCATCAAACCTCTATCCACAAACATCGAATCTCATCACTCAACCCTCAACACTCTGTCCCCAATATTCAGTCCTCAATCCTCAATCCTCAATCCACAATCGTCAATCTACAATCCTCAATACTCAATCTTCAATCCTCAGTCCTCAATCCTCAATCCTCAATCCTCATTCTTCCATCCTCGATACCCAATCCTCAATCTTCAATCCTCAATCCTCAATCCTCAATTCTGAATCCTCAATCCTCAATTTTCAATCCGCATTCTTCAATCCTCAATACCCAATACTCAATCTTCAATCCTCAATCCTCAATTCTCAATCCTCAATCCTCAATCCTCAATGCTCAATCCTCTATCCTCAATCCTCAATCCTGAATCGTCAGACTTCAATCCTCAATACTCATTCTTCAATCCTCAATCCTCAGACCTCATTCTTCAATCCTCAAAGGCAATCTTCAATCTTCAATCATCAATCCTCAATCCTCAATCCTCAATCCTCAATCCTCAGTCGGCAACCTCCAATCGTGAATACTCAATCTTCAATCCTCAATCCTCAATACACAATCCTCAATCCTCATGCTTCAATCCTCAATACCCAATCCTCAATCTTTATTACTCAATCCTCAATCCTGAATTCTCATTCCTCAATCCTCAGTCCTCAGTCCTCAATCGACTGCCTTCAATTCTCAATACTCAATCTTCAATCCTCAATCCTCAATACCCAATCCTCAATCTTCAATCCTCAATCCTCAATCCTCAATTCTGAATCCTCAATCCTCAATTTTCAATCCTCATTCTTCAATCCTCAATACCCAATACTCAATCTTCAATCCTCGATCCTCAATCCTCAATCCTCAGTCCCAAATCCTCAATCCTGAATCCTCAATCCTGAATCCTCAATCTTCGGCCCTCAGTCCTCAACAATCAGTTGTCAATCCTCAATCCTCAATAGAATATCCTCAGTTCAGAGTTTTCAATACGCAATGCTCAATCTGCAATCCTCAAATCTCTATCCACAAACATCAATTCTCATCACTCAACACTCAACACTCAGTCCCCAATCCTCAATCTTCAATCCTCAATCCTCAATCCTCAATCCTCAATCCTCAATCTTCAATCCTCAATACTCAAACTTCAATGCTCAATCCTCAATCCTCAATCCTCAATCTTCATTCCTCAATCCTCAATCCTCAATCCTCAATCCTCATACTTCAGTCCTCAATACCCAATCCTCAATCTTCAATCCTCAATCCTCAACCCTCAATTCTGGATCCTCAATCCTCAATCCTCAATCCTCAATCCTCAAACCTCAATCGTCAGTCTTCAATCCTCAATACTCAATCTTCAATCCTCAATCCTCAATCCTCAATCCTCAATCCTCATTCTTCAATCCTCAATACCCAATCCTCAATCTTCAATCCTCAATCCTCAATCCTCAATTCTCAATCCTCAATCATCAGTCCTCAGTCCTCAAACCTCAATCCTGATTCCTCAATTTTCAATCCTCGATCCTCAATCCTCAATCCTCAGTCCGAAATCCTCAATCTTCAATCCATAATCCTCAACCCTCAACCTTCAATCCTCTGTCCTCAATCCTCAATCATCAGTCCTCAAACCTCAATCCTCAATCGTCAGTCTTCAATCCTCAATAGTCAATCTTCAATCCTCAATCCTCAGTCCTCAATACTCAATCGTCAATCTTCAATCCTCAATACTCAATCTACAATCCTCAATCCTCAATCCTCAATCCTCATTCTTCCATCCTCAATACCCAATCCTCAATTTTCAATCCTCAATCCTCAATCCTCAATCCTGAATCCTCAATCCTCAATTTTCAATCCTCATTCTTCAATCCTCAATACCCAATACTCAATCTTCAATCCTCAATCGTCAATCCTCAATCCTCAATTCTCAATCCTCAACACTCAGTCCTCAGTCCTCAAACCCTCAATCCTCAACCCTCAGCCCTCATCGTCAATCCTCAAGACTCAATCCTCAATCCTCAATCCTCAGTCTTCAATCCTCAATACTCAATCTTCAATCCTCAATCCTCTGTCGTCAAACCTCAATGCTGAATACTCAATCCTGAATCCTCAATCTTCGGCCCTGAGTCCACAACAATCAGTTGTCAATCCTCAATACTCAATAGTATATTCTCAATTCACAGCTTTCAATACTCAATACTCAATCTGCAATCATCAAACTTCTATCCACAAACTACAAACCTCATCACTCAACCCTCAACGCTCTGTCCCCAATATTCAGTCCGCAATCCTCGATCCTCAATCCTCAATCGTCAATCTACAATCCTCAATACTCAATCTTCAATCCTCAGTCCTCAATCCTCAATCCTCAATCCTCATTCTTCCATCCTCAATACCCAATCCTCAATCTTCAATCCTCAATCCTCAATCCTCAATTCTGAATCCTCAATCCTCAATTTTCAATCCGCATTCTTCAATCCTCAATACCCAATACTCAATCTTCAATCCTCAATCCTCAATCCTCAATCCTCAGTCCTCAGTCCTCAAACCTCAATCCTCTATCCTCAATCCTCAATCCTCAATCGTCAGACTTCAATCCTCAATACTCATTCTTCAATCCTCAATCCTCAATCCTCAATCCTCAGTCCTCAATTCTCAATCGTCAGTCTTCAATCCTCAATACTCAATCTTCAATCCCCAATCCTCAATCCTCAATCCTCAATCCTCATTCTTCAATCCTCAACCCTCAGCCCTCATCCTCAATCCTCAATCCTCAATCTTCAATCCTCAATCCTCAATCCTCAATACCCAATCTTCAATCCTCAATCCTCAGTCCTCAAACCACAATTCTGAAACCTCAATCCTGAATCCTCAATCTTCAATCCTCAATCCCCAATCCTCAATCTTCAATCCTCAATCCTCAATCCTCAATCCTCAATCCTCAATCCTCAATTTTCAATCCTCGATCCTCAATCCACAATCCTCAGTACCAAATGCTCAATCTTCAATCCTCAATCCTCAACCCTCAATCTTCAATCCTCGATACTCAATCTTCAATCCTCAATCCTCAATCCTCAATCCTCAATACTCAATCTTCAATCCTCAATAACCAATACTCAATCTTCAATCCTCAATCCTCAATCCTCAATTCTCGATCCTCAATCCTCAATCCTCAATCGTCAATTCTCAATCCTCAATCCTCAGTCCTCAGTCCTCAATACACAATCTTCAATCCTCAATCTTCAATCCTCAATCCTCAATCCCCATTCCTCAATCCTCAATACCCAGTCCTCAATCTTCAATCCTCAATCCTCAATCCTCAATTCTCAATCCTCAATCCTCAGTCCTCAGTCCTCAACCCTCAATCCTCAACCCTCAGCCCTCATCCTCAATCCCAAATCCTCAATCTTCAATCCTCAATCCTCAATCGTCAATCTTCAATCCTCAATACTCAATCTTCAATCCTCAATCCTCAGTCCTCAAACATCAATTCCGAATCCTCAATCCTCAATCGTCAATCTTCAATCCTCAATCCTCAATCCTCAATCCTCTGTCCCCAAACCTCAATCCTCAATCTTCAATCCTCAATTCTCAATCTTCAATCCTCAATCCTCAATACTCAATCCTCAATCCTCAATCCTCAATCGTCAGCCTTCAATCCTCAATACTCAATCTTCAATCCTCAACCCTCAATCCTCAATCCTCAATCCTCAATCTTCAATCCTCAATACCCAATCCTCAATCTTGAATCCTCAATCCTCAATCCTCAATTCTCAATTCTCAATCCTCAATCCTCAGCCCACAGACCTCAAACCTCAATCCTCAACCCTCAGCCCTCATCCTCAACCCTCAATCCTCAATCCTCAATCACCAATCCTCAATCCTGAATCCTCAATCCTCAATCGTAAATCTTCAATCCTCAATCCTCAATCCTAAATCCTCAGTCCCCAAACCTCAATCCTCAATTTCAATCCTCAATTCTCAATCTTCAGTCCTCAATCCTCAATCCTCAATCCTCAATCTTCATTCCTCAATCCTCAATCATCAATCCTCAATCCTCATTCTGCAATCATCTGTACCGAATACTCAATCTTCAATCCTGAATTCACAATCCTCAATCCTCAGTCCTCAGTCCTCAAACCTCAATCCTCAACCCTCAGCACTCATCCTCAATACTCAATCCTTAATCCTCAATCCTCAATCTTCAATCCTCAATACTCAAACTTCAATCCTCAATCCTCAATCCTCAATCCTCAATCCTCATTCCTCAATACTCAATCTTCAACCCTCAATCCTCAATCCTCAATCCTCAATACTCAATCTTCAATCCTCAGTAACCAATACTCAATCTTCAATCCTCAATCCTCAATCCTCAATTCTCGATCCTCAATCCTCAATCCTCAATCGTCAATTCTCAATCCTCAATCCTCAGTCCTCAGTCCTCAATACACAATCTTCAATCCTCAATCTTCAATCCTCAATCCTCAATCCCCATTCCTCAATCCTCAATACCCAGTCCTCAATCTTCAATCCTCAATCCTCAATCCTCAATTCTCAATCCTCAATCCTCAGTCCTCAGTCCTCAACCCTCAATCCTCAACCCTCAGCCCTCATCCTCAATCCCCAATCCTCAATCTTCAATCCTCAATCCTCAATCGTCAATCTTCAATCCTCAATACTCTATCTTCAATCCTCAATCCTCAGTCCTCAAACATCAATTCCGAATCCTCAATCCTGAATCCTCAATCCTCAATCGTCAATCTTCAATCCTCAATCCTCAATCCTCAATCCTCAGTCCCCAAACCTCAATCCTCAATCTTCAATCCTCAATTCTCAATCTTCAATCCTCAATCCTCAATACTCAATCCTCAATCCTCAATCCTCAATCGTCAGCCTTCAATCCTCAATACTCAATCTTCAATCCTCAACCCTCAATCCTCAATCCTCAATCCTCAATCTTCAATCCTCAATACCCAATCCTCAATCTTGAATCCTCAATCCTCAATCCTCAATTCTCAATCCTCAATCCTCAATCCTCAGCCCACAGACCTCAAACCTCAATCCTCAACCCTCAGCCCTCATCCTCAACCCTCAATCCTCAATCCTCAATCACCAATCCTCAATCCTGAATCCTCAATCCTCAATCGTCAATCTTCAATCCTCAATCCTCAATCCTAAATCCTCAGTCCCCAAACCTCAATCCTCAATTTCAATCCTCAATTCTCAATCTTCAGTCCTCAATCCTCAATCCTCAATCCTCAATCCTCAATCCTCAATCCTCAATATTTAATCCTCGATCCTCAATCCACAATCCTCAGTACCAAATGCTCAATCTTCAATCCTCAATCCTCAACCCTCAATCTTCAATCCTCGATACTCAATCTTCAATCCTCAATCCTCAATCCTCAATCCTCAATCCTCATTCTTCGATCCTCAATACCCAATCCTCAATCTTCAATCCTCAATCCTCAATCCTCAATTCTCAATCCTCAATTCTCAACCGTCAATGTTCAATCCGCAACACCCAATCGTCAATCTTCAAACCTCAATCCTCAATCCTCAATCCTCAATCCTCGACCGTCAATGTTCAATCCGCAACACCCAATCCTCAATCTTCAATCCTCAATACTCACTCTTCAATCCTCAATCCTCAATCCTCGATCCTCAATCCTCAATCCTCAATCGTCTATCACCAATCCTGAATACTCAATCTTCAATCCTCAATCCTCAATACTCAATCCTCAATCCTCATTCTTCAATCCTCAACACCCAATCCTCAATCTTCAATCCTCAATCATCAATCCTGAATTCTCAATCCTCAATCCTCAGTCCTCAGTCCTCAAACCTCAATCCTCAACCCTCAGCCCTCATCCTCAATCCTCAATCCTCAATCCTCAATCCTCAATCTTCAATCCTCAATACTCAAACTTCAATCCTCAATCCTCAACCCTCAATCCTCAATCCTCAATCCTCAATCCTCAATCGTCAGTCTTCAATCCTCAATACTCAATCTTCAATCCTCAATCCTCAATCCTCAATCCACAATCCTCAATTCTCGATCCTCAATACTCAATCCTGAATCGTCAATTCTCAATCCTCAATCCTCAGTCCTCAGTCCTCAATACACAATCTTCAATCCTCAATCTTCAATCCTCAATCCTCAATCCCCATTCCTCAATCCTCAATTCCCAGTCCTCAATCATCAATCCTCAATCCTCAGTCCTCAATTCTCAATCCTGAATCCTCAGTCCTCAGTCCTCAAACCTCAATCCTCAACCCTCAGCCCTCATCCTCAATCCTCAATCCTCAATCTTCAGTCCTCAATCCTCAATCCTCAATAACCAATCTTCAATCCTCAATCCTCAGTCCTCAAACCACAATTCTGAAACCTCAATCCTGAATCCTCAATCTTCAATCCTCAATCCCCAATCCTCAATCTTCAATCCTCAATCCTCAATCCTCAATCCTCAATCCTCAATCTTCAATCCTCAATACTCAATATTCAATCCTCTATCCTCAATCCTCAATCCTCAATCCTCAATCCTCAATCCTCAATTTTCAATCCTCAATACTCAATCTGCAATCCTCAATCCTCAATACCTCAATCTTCAATCCTCAGCCCTCAAACATCAATTCCGAATCCTCAATCCTGAATCCTCAATCTTCGGCACTCAGTCCTCAACAATCAGTTGTCAATCCTCAATCCTCAATAGAATATCCCCAGTTCAGAGTTTTCAATACGCAATACTCAATCTGCAATCGTCAAATCTCTATGCACAAACATCAATTCTCATCACTCAAGCCTCAACACTCAGTCCCAAATCCGCAACTTTCAATCCTCAATCCTCAATCCTCAATCCTCAATCCTCAATATTCAATCCTCAATACTCAATCTTCAATCCTCAATCCTCAATCCTCAATCCTCAATCTTCATTCCTCAATCCTCAATCCTCAATCCTCAATCCTCATTCTGCAATCATCTGTACCGAATACTCAATCTTCAGTCCTGAATTCACAATCCTCAATCCTCAGTCCTCAGTCCTCAAACCTCAATCCACAACCCTCAGCACTCGTCCTCAATACTCAATCCTTAATCCTCAATCCTCAATCTTCAATCCTCAATACTCAAACTTCAATCCTCAATCCTCAATCCTCAATCCTCAATCCTCATTCCTCAATCGTCGGTCTTCAATCCTCAATACTCAATCTTCAACCCTCAATCCTCAATCCTCAATCCTCAATACTCAATCTTCAATCCTCAATAACCAATACTCAATCTTCAATCCTCAATCCTCAATCCTCAATTCTCGATCCTCAATCCTCAATCCTCAATCGTCAGTTCTCAATCCTCAATCCTCAGTCCTCAGTCCTCAATACACAATCTTCAATCCTCAATCTTCAATCCTCAATCCTCAATCCCCATTCCTCAATCCTCAATACCCAGTCCTCAATCTTCAATCCTCAATCCTCAATCCTCAATTCTCAATCCTCAATCCTCAGTCCTCAGTCCTCAACCCTCAATCCTCAACCCTCAGCCCTCATCCTCAATCCCCAATCCTCAATCTTCAATCCTCAATCCTCAATCGTCAATCTTCAATCCTCAATACTCAATCTTCAATCCTCAATCCTCAGTCCTCAAACATCAATTCCGAATCCTCAATCCTGAATCCTCAATCCTCAATCGTCAATCTTCAATCCTCAATCCTCAATCCTCAATCCTCAGTCCCCAAACCTCAATCCTCAATCTTCAATCCTCAATTCTCAATCTTCAATCCTCAATCCTCAATACTCAATCCTCAATCCTCAATCCTCAATCGTCAGCCTTCAATCCTCAATACTCAATCTTCAATCCTCAACCCTCAATCCTCAATCCTCAATCCTCAATTTTCAATCCTCAATACCCAATCCTCAATCTTGAATCCTCAATCCTCAATCCTCAATTCTCAATCCTCAATCCTCAATCCTCAGCCCACAGACCTCAAACCTCAATCCTCAACCCTCAATCCTCAATCCTCAATCACCAATCCTCAATCCTGAATCCTCAATCCTCAATCGTCAATCTTCAATCCTCAATCCTCAATCCTAAATCCTCAGTCCCCAAACCTCAATCCTCAATTTCAATCCTCAATTCTCAATCTTCAGTCCTCAATCCTCAATCCTCAATCCTCAATCCTCAATCCTCAATCCTCAATATTCAATCCTCGATCCTCAATCCACAATCCTCAGTACCAAATGCTCAATCTTCAATCCTCAATCCTCAACCCTCAATCTTCAATCCTCGATACTCAATCTTCAATCCTCAATCCTCAATCCTCAATCCTCAATCCTCATTCTTCGATCCTCAATACCCAATCCTCAATCTTCAATCCTCAATCCTCAATCCTCAATTCTCAATCCTCAATTCTCAACCGTCAATGTTCAATCCGCAACACCCAATCCTCAATCTTCAAACCTCAATCCTCAATCCTCAATCCTCAATCCTCAATCCTCGACCGTCAATGTTCAATCCGCAACACCCAATCCTCAATCTTAAATCCTCAATACTCACTCTTCAATCCTCAATCCTCAATCCTCGATCCTCAATCCTCAATCCTCAATCGTCTATCACCAATCCTGAATACTCAATCTTCAATCCTCAATCCTCAATACTCAATCCTCAATCCTCATTCTTCAATCCTCAACACCCAATCCTCAATCTTCAATCCTCAATCATCAATCCTGAATTCTCAATCCTCAATCCTCAGTCCTCAGTCCTCAAACCTCAATCCTCAACCCTCAGCCCTCATCCTCAATCCTCAATCCTCAATCCTCAATCCTCAATCTTCAATCCTCAATACTCAAACTTCAATCCTCAATCCTCAATCCTCAATCCTCAATCCTCAATCCTCAATCCTCAATCGTCAGTCTTCAATCCTCAATACTCAATCTTCAATCCTCAATCCTCAATCCTCAATCCACAATCCTCAATTCTCGATCCTCAATACTCAATCCTGAATCGTCAATTCTCAATCCTCAATCCTCAGTCCTCAGTCCTCAATACACAATATTCAATCCTCAATCTTCAATCCTCAATCCTCAATCCCCATTCCTCAATCCTCAATTCCCAGTCCTCAATCATCAATCCTCAATCCTCAGTCCTCAATTCTCAATCCTGAATCCTCAGTCCTCAGTCCTCAAACCTCAATCCTCAACCCTCAGCCCTCATCCTCAATCCTCAATCCTCAATCTTCAATCCTCAATCCTCAATCCTCAATACCCAATCTTCAATCCTCAATCCTCAGTCGTCATACCACAATTCTGAAACCTCAATCCTGAATCCTCAATCTTCAATCCTCAATCCCCAATCCTCAATCTTCAATCCTCAATCCTCAATCCTCAATCCTCAATCCTCAATCTTCAATCCTCAATACTCAATATTCAATCCTCTATCCTCAATCCTCAATCCTCAATCCTCAATCCTCAATTTTCAATCCTCAATACTCAATCTGCAATCCTCAATCCTCAATACCTCAATCCTCAATCCTCAGCCCTCAAACATCAATTCCGAATCCTCAATCCTGAATCCTCAATCTTCGGCACTCAGTCCTCAACAATCAGTTGTCAATCCTCAATCCTCAATAGAATATTCCCACTTCAGAGTTTTCAATACGCAATACTCAATCTGCAATCGTCAAATCTCTATGCACAAACATCAATTCTCATCACTCAAGCTTCAACACTCAGTCCCAAATCCGCAACTTTCAATCCTCAATCCTCAATCCTCAATCCTCAATCCTCAATCTTCAATCCTCAATACTCAATCTTCAATCCTCAATCCTCAATCCTCAATCCTCAATCTTCATTCCTCAATCCTCAATCCTCAATCCTCAATCCTCATTCTGCAATCATCTGTACCGAATACTCAATCTTCAATCCTGAATTCTCAGTCCTCAATCCTCAGTCCTCAGTCCTCAAACCTCAATCCTCAACCCTCAGCACTCATCCTCAATACTCAATCCTTAATCCTCAATCCTCAATCTTCAATCCTCAATACTCAAACTTCAATCCTCAATCCTCAATCCTCAATCCTCAATCCTCATTCCTCAATCGTCGGTCTTCAATCCTCAATACTCAATCTTCAACCCTCAATCCTCAATCCTCAATCCTCAATACTCAATCTTCAATCCTCAATAACCAATACTCAATCTTCAATCCTCAATCCTCAATCCTCAATTCTCGATCCTCAATCCTCAATCCTCAATCGTCAATTCTCAATCCTCAATCCTCAGTCCTCAGTCCTCAATACACAATCTTCAATCCTCAATCTTCAATCCTCAATCCTCAATCCCCATTCCTCAATCCTCAATACCCAGTCCTCAATCTTCAATCCTCAATCCTCAATCCTCAATTCTCAATCCTCAATCCTCAGTCCTCAGTCCTCAACCCTCAATCCTCAACCCTCAGCCCTCATCCTCAATCCCCAATCCTCAATCTTCAATCCTCAATCCTCAATCGTCAATCTTCAATCCTCAATACTCAATCTTCAATCCTCAATCCTCAGTCCTCAAACATCAATTCCGAATCCTCAATCCTGAATCCTCAATCCTCAATCGTCAATCTTCAATCCTCAATCCTCAATCCTCAATCCTCAGTCCCCAAACCTCAATCCTCAATCTTCAATCCTCAATTCTCAATCTTCAATCCTCAATCCTCAATACTCAATCCTCAATCCTCAATCCTCAATCGTCAGCCTTCAATCCTCAATACTCAATCTTCAATCCTCAACCCTCAATCCTCAATCCTCAATCCTCAATCTTCAATCCTCAATACCCAATCCTCAATCTTGAATCCTCAATCCTCAATCCTCAATTCTCAATCCTCAATCCTCAATCCTCAGCCCACAGACCTCAAACCTCAATCCTCAACCCTCAGCCCTCATCCTCAATGCTCAATCCTCAATCCTCAATCCTCAATCCTCAATCTTCAATCCTCAATACTCAATCTTCAATCCTCAATACTCGATACTCAATCCTCAATCCTCATTCTTCAATCCTCAACACCCAATCCTCAATCTTCAATCCTCAATCCTCAATCCTGAATTCTCAATCCTCAATCTTCAGTCCTCAGTCCTCAAACCTCAATCCTCAACCCTCAGCCCTCATCCTCAATCCTCAATCCTCAATCCTCAATCCTCAATCTTCAATCCTCAATACTCAAACTTCAATCCACAATCCTCAATCCTCAATCCTCAATCCTCAATCCTCAATCGTCAGTCTTCAATCCTCAATACTCAATCTTCAATCCTCAATCCTCAATCCTCAATCCTCAATACTCAATCTTCAATCCTCAGTAACCAATACTCAATCTTCAATCCTCAATCCTCAATCCTCAATCTCCATTCCTCAATCCTCAATCCTCAATCCTCAATCCTCATTCTGCAATCATCTGTACCGAATACTCAATCTTCAATCCTGAATTCTCAGTCCTCAATCCTCAGTCCTCAGTCCTCAAACCTCAATCCTCAACCCTCAGCACTCATCCTCAATACTCAATCCTTAATCCTCAATCCTCAATCTTCAATCCTCAATACTCAAACTTCAATCCTCAATCCTCAATCCTCAATCCTCAATCCTCATTCCTCAATCGTCGGTCTTCAATCCTCAATACTCAATCTTCAACCCTCAATCCTCAATCCTCAATCCTCAATACTCAATCTTCAATCCTCAATAACCAATACTCAATCTTCAATCCTCAATCCTCAATCCTCAATTCTCGATCCTCAATCCTCAATCCTCAATCGTCAATTCTCAATCCTCAATCCTCAGTCCTCAGTCCTCAATACACAATCTTCAATCCTCAATCTTCAATCCTCAATCCTCAATCCCCATTCCTCAATCCTCAATACCCAGTCCTCAATCTTCAATCCTCAATCCTCAATCCTCAATTCTCAATCCTCAATCCTCAGTCCTCAGTCCTCAACCCTCAATCCTCAACCCTCAGCCCTCATCCTCAATCCCCAATCCTCAATCTTCAATCCTCAATCCTCAATCGTCAATCTTCAATCCTCAATACTCAATCTTCAATCCTCAATCCTCAGTCCTCAAACATCAATTCCGAATCCTCAATCCTGAATCCTCAATCCTCAATCGTCAATCTTCAATCCTCAATCCTCAATCCTCAATCCTCAGTCCCCAAACCTCAATCCTCAATCTTCAATCCTCAATTCTCAATCTTCAATCCTCAATCCTCAATACTCAATCCTCAATCCTCAATCCTCAATCGTCAGCCTTCAATCCTCAATACTCAATCTTCAATCCTCAACCCTCAATCCTCAATCCTCAATCCTCAATCTTCAATCCTCAATACCCAATCCTCAATCTTGAATCCTCAATCCTCAATCCTCAATCCTCAATCCTCAATCCTCAATCCTCAATCTTCAATCCTCAATACCCAATCCTCAATCTTCAATCCTCAATCCTCAATCCTCAATTCTCGATCCTCAATCCTCAATCCTCAATCCTCAATCCTCAATCCTCAATCGTCAGCCTTCAATCCTCAATACTCAATCTTCAAATCTCAATCCTCAATCCTCAATCATCAATCCTCATTCTTCAATCCTCAATACCCAATCCTCAATCTTCAATCCTCAATCCTCAATCCTCAATTCTCAATCCTCAATCCTCAGTCCTCAGTCCTCAAACCTCAATCCTCAACCCTCAGCCCTCATCCTCAATCCTCAATCCTCAATAGTCAATCCTCAATACTCAATCCTCAATACTCAATCTTCAATCCTCAATCCTTAATCCTCAATCCTCAGCCCTCAATGTTCAATCCGCAATAACTAATCGTCAAACTTCAATCCTCAATCCTCAATCCTCAATCCTCAATCCTCAATCCTCAGCCCTCAAACCTCAATCCTGAATCCTCAATCCTGAATCCTCAAACTTCATCCCTCAGTCCTCAACAATCAGTTGTCAATCCTCCATCCTCAATAGAATATCATCAATTCACAGCATTCAATACTCAATACTCAACCTGCAATCTTCAAATCTCTATCCACAAACATCAATTCTCATCACTCAACCCTCAACGCTCAGTCCCCAATCCCCAATCTTCAATCCTCAATCCTCAACACTCAGACCCCAATCCTCAATCTTCAATCCTCAATACTCAATCTTCAATCCTCAATCCTCAATCGTCAGTCTTCAATGTTCAATACTCAATCTTCAATTCTCAATCCTCAATCCTCAATCCCCATTCTTCAATCCTCTATACCCATTCCTCAATCTTCAATCGTCAATCCTCAATCCTCAATTCTCAATCCTCAATCCTCAGTCCTCAGTCCTCAAACCTCAATCCTCAACCCTCAGCCCTCATCCTCAATCCTCAATCCTCAATCCTCAATCGTCAGTCTTCAATCCTCAATACTCAATCTTCAATCCTCAATCCTCAACCCTCAATCCTCAATCCTCTATCTTCAATCCTCAATACCCAATCCTCAATCTTCAATCCTCAATCATCAATCCTCAATTCTCGATCCTCAATCCTCAATCCTCAATCCTCAATCCTCAATCCTCAATCGTCATCCTTCAATCCTCAATACTCAATCTTCAATCCTCAATCCTCAATCCTCAATCATCAATCCTCATTCTTCAATCCTCAATACCCAATCCTCAATCTTCAATCCTCAATCCTCAATCCTCAATTCTCAATCCTCAATCCTCAGTCCTCAGTCCTCAAACCTCAATCCTCAACCCTCAGCCCTCATCCTCAATCCTCAATCCTCAATATTCAATCCTCAATACTCAATCCTCAATACTCAATCTTCAATCCTCAATTCTTAATCCTCAATCCTCAGCCCTCAATGTTCAATCCGCAATAACTAATCCTCAAACTTCAATCCTCAATCCTCTATCCTCAGTCCTCAGTCCTCAAACCTCAATCCTCAACCCTCAGCCCTCATCCTCAATCCTCAATCCTCAATCCTCAATCCTCAATCGTCAGTCTTCAATCCTCAATACTCAATCTTCAATCCTCAATCCTC
The DNA here is from genome assembly GCF_051401765.1 of Calliopsis andreniformis. Classification (NCBI taxonomy): domain Eukaryota; kingdom Metazoa; phylum Arthropoda; class Insecta; order Hymenoptera; family Andrenidae; genus Calliopsis; species Calliopsis andreniformis. Next base: position 154,104 of record NW_027480504.1, read on the forward strand.
AATCCTCAATCCTCAATCCTCGATCTTCAATCCTCAATACCCAATCCTCAATCTTCAATCCTCAATCCTCAATCCTCAATCCTCAATTCTCGATCCTCAATTCTCAATCCTCAATCCTCAATTCTCAATCCTCAATCCTCAGTCTTCTGTCCTCAATACACAATCTTCAGTCCTCAATCCTCAATCCTCAATCCCCAATCCTCATTCTTCAATCCTCAATACCCAATCTTCAATCTTCAATCCTCAATCCTCAATCCTCAATTCCCAATCCTCAATCCTCAATCCTCAGTCCTCAGTCCTCAAACCTCAATCCTCAACCCTCAGCCCTCATCCTCAATCCTCAATCCTCAATATTCAATCCTCAATACTCAATCCTCAATACTCAATCTTCAATCCTCAATTCTTAATCCTCAATCCTCAGCCCTCAATGTTCAATCCGCAATAACTAATCCTCAAACTTCAATCCTCAATCCTCAATCCTCAGTCCTCAGTCCTCAAACCTCAATCATCAACCCTCAGCCCTCATCCTCAATCCTCAATCCTCAATCCTCAATCGTCAATCGTCAGTCTTCAATCCTCAATACTCAATCTTCAATCCTCAATCCTCAATCCTCAATCCTCAATCCTCGATCTTCAATCCTCAATACCCAATCCTCAATCTTCAATCCTCAATCCTCAATCCTCAATCCTCAATTCTCGATCCTCAATTCTCAATCCTCAATCCTCAATTCTCAATCCTCAATCCTCAGTCTTCTGTCCTCAATACACAATCTTCAGTCCTCAATCCTCAATCCTCAATCCCCAATCCTCATTCTCCAATCCTCAATACCCAATCTTCAATCTTCAATCCTCAATCCTCAATCCTCAATTCCCAATCCTCAATCCTCAGTCTTCAGTCCTCAATACACAATCTTCAGTCCTCAATCCTCAATCCTCAATCCCCAATCCTCATTCTTCAATCCTCAATACCCAATCTTCAATCTTCAATCCTCAATCCTCAATCCTCAATTCCCAATCCTCAATCCTCATTCTTCAATCCTCAATACCCAATCCTCAATCTTCAATCCTCAACCCTCAGTCCTGAATTCTCAGTCCTCAATCCTCAGTCCTCAGTCATCAAACCTCAATCCTCAACACTCAGCCCTAATCCTCAATCCTCAATCCTCAATCCTCAATCCTCAATCCTCAATCTTCAATCCTCAATACTCAATCTTCAATCCTCAATCCTCAATCCTCAATCCTCAACCTTCATTCCTCAATCCTCAATCCTCAATACTCAATCCTCATTCTTCAATCATCTGTACCGAATACTCAATCTTCAATCCTGAATTCTCAATCCTCAATCCTCAGTCCTCAGTCCTCAAACCTCAATCCTCAACCCTCAGCCCTCATCCTCAATCCTCAATCCTCAATCCTCAATCCTCAATCTTCAATCCTCAATACACAAACTTCAATCCTCAATCCTCAATCCTCAATCCTCAATCCTCATTCCTCAATCGTCGGTCTTCAATCCTCAATACTCAATCTTCAATCCTCAATCCTCAATCCTCAATCCTCAATACTCAATCTTCAATCCTCAATAACCAGTACTCAATCTTCAATCCTCAATCCTCAATTCTCGATCCTCAATCCTCAATCCTCAATCGTCAATTCTCAATCCTCAATCCTCAGTCCTCTGTCCTCAATACACAATCTTCAATCCTCAATCTTCAATCCTCAATCCTCAATCCCCATTCCTCAATCCTCAATACCCAGTCCTCAATCTTCAATCCTCAATCCTCAATCCTCAATTCTCAATACTCAATCCTCAGTCCTCAGTCCTCAACCCTCAATCCTCAACCCTCAGCCCTCATCCTCAATCCTCAAACCTCAATCTTCAATCCTCAATCCTCAATCCTCAATACCCAAACCTCAATCTTCAATCCTCAATCCTCAATCCTCAATCCTCAATTCTCGATCCTCAATTATCAATCCTCAATCCTCAATTCTCAATCCTCAATCCTCAGTCTTCAGTCCTCAATACACAATCTTCAGTCCTCAATCCTCAATCCCCAATCCTCAATCCTCATTCTTCAATCCTCAATACCCAATCTTCAATCTTCAATCCTCAATCCTCAATCCTCAATTCTCAACCCTCAATCCTCAGTCCTCAGTCCTCAAACCTCAATCCTCAACCCTCAGCCCTCATCCTCAATCCTCAATCCTCAATTCTCAATCCTCAATCCTCAATCCTCAGTCCTCAAACCTCAATCCTCAACACTCAGCCCTCATCGTCAGTCCTCAATACTCAATCCTCAATCGTCAGCCTTCAATCCTCAATACTCAATCTTCAATCCTCAATCCTCAATCCTCAATCCTCAATCCTCATTCTTCAATCCTCAATACCCAATCCTCAATCTTCAATCCTCAACCCTTAATCTTCAATTCTCAATCCTCAATCCTCAGTCCTCAGTCCTCAAACCTCAATCCTCAACACTCAGCCCTCATCCTCAATCCTCAATCCTCAATCCTCAATCCTCAATCCTCAATCTTCAATCCTCAATACTCAATCTTCAATCCTCAATCCTCAATCCTCAATCCTCAACCTTCATTCCCCAATCCTCAATCCTCAACACTCAATCCTCATTCTTCAATCATCTGTACCGAATACTCAATCTTCAATCCTGAATTCTCAATCCTCAATCCTCAGTCCTCAGTCCTCAAACCTCAATCCTCAACCCTCAGCCCTCATCGTCAATCCTCAATCCTCAATCCTCAATCCTCAATCTTCAATCCTCAATACTCAAACTTCAATCCTCAATCCTCAATCCTCAATCCTCAATCCTCATTCCTCAATCGTCGGTCTTCAATCCTCAATACTCAATCTTCAATCCTCAATCCTCAATCCTCAATCATCAATCCGCATTCTTCAATCCTCAATACCCAATCCTCAATCTTCAATCCTCAATCCTCAATCCTCAATTCTCAATCCTCAATCCTCAGTCCTCAGTCCTCAAACCTCAATCCTCAACCCTCAGCCCTCATCCTCAATCCTCAATCCTCAATATTCAATCCTCAATACTCAATCCTCAATACTCAATCTTCAATCCTCAATAATTAATCCTCAATCCTCAGCCCTCAATGTTCAATCCACAATAACTAATCCTCAAACTTCAATCCTCAATCCTCAATCCTCAGTCCTCAGTCCTCAAACCTCAATCCTCAACCCTCAGCCCTCATCCTCAATCCTCAATCCTCAATCCTCAATCCTCAATCGTCAGTCTTCAATCCTCAATACTCAATCTTCAATCCTCAATCCTCAATCCTCAATCCTCAATCCTCGATCTTCAATCCTCAATACCCAATCCTCAATCTTCAATCCTCAATCCTCAATCCTCAATCCTCAATTCTCGATCCTCAATTCTCAATCCTCAATCCTCAATTCTCAATCCTCAATCCTCAGTCTTCTGTCCTCAATACACAATCTTCAGTCCTCAATCCTCAATCCTCAATCCCCAATCGTCATTCTTCAATCCTCAATACCCAATCTTCAATCTTCAATCCTCAATCCTCAATCCTCAATTCCCAATCCTCAATCCTCAATCCTCAGTCCTCAGTCCTCAAACCTCAATCCTCAACCCTCAGCCCTCATCCTCAATCCTCAATCCTCAATATTCAATCCTCAATACTCAATCCTCAATACTCAATCTTCAATCCTCAATTCTTAATCCTCAATCCTCAGCCCTCAATGTTCAATCCGCAATAACTAGTCCTCAAACTTCAATCCTCAATCCTCAATCCTCAGTCCTCAGTCCTCAAACCTCAATCCTCAACCCTCAGCCCTCATCCTCAATCCTCAATCCTCAATCCTCAATCCTCAATCGTCAGTCTTCAATCCTCAATACTCAATCTTCAATCCTCAATCCTCAATCCTCAATCCTCAATCCTCGATCTTCAATCCTCAATACCCAATCCTCAATCTTCAATCCTCAATCCTCAATCCTCAATCCTCAATTCTCGATCCTCAATTCTCAATCCTCAATCCTCAATTCTCAATCCTCAATCCTCAGTCTTCTGTCCTCAATACACAATCTTCAGTCCTCAATCCTCAATCCTCAATCCCCAATCCTCATTCTTCAATCCTCAATACCCAATCTTCAATCTTCAATCCTCAATCCTCAATCCTCAATTCCCAATCCTCAATCCTCAGTCTTCAGTCCTCAATACACAATCTTCAGTCCTCAATCCTCAATCCTCAATCCCCAATCCTCATTCTTCAATCCTCAATACCCAATCTTCAATCTTCAATCCCCAATCCTCAATCCTCAATTCCCAATCCTCAATCCTCATTCTTCAATCCTCAATACCCAATCCTCAATCTTCAATCCTCAACCATCAGTCCTCAATTCTCAGTCCTCAATCCTCAGTCCTCAGTCATCAAACCTCAATCCTCAACACTCAGCCCTAATCCTCAATCCTCAATCCTCAATCCTCAATCCTCAATCCTCAATCTTCAATCCTCAATACTCAATCTTCAATCCTCAATCCTCAATCCTCAATCCTCAACCTTCATTCCTCAATCCTCAATCCTCAATACTCAATCCTCATTCTTCAATCATCTGTACCGAATACTCAATCTTCAATCCTGAATTCTCAATCCTCAATCCTCAGTCCTCAGTCCTCAAACCTCAATCCTCAACCCTCAGCCCTCATCCTCAATCCTCAATCCTCAATCCTCAATCCTCAATCTTCAATCCTCAATACTCAAACTTCAATCCTCAATCCTCAATCCTCAATCCTCAATCCTCATTCCTCAATCGTCGGTCTTCAATCCTCAATACTCAATCTTCAATCCTCAATCCTCAATCCTCAATCCTCAATACTCAATCTTCAATCCTCAATAACCAGTACTCAATCTTCAATCCTCAATCCTCAATTCTCGATCCTCAATCCTCAATCCTCAATCCTCAATCGTCAATTCTCAATCCTCAATCCTCAGTCCTCAGTCCTCAATACACAATCTTCAATCCTCAATCTTCAATCCTCAATCCTCAATCCCCATTCCTCAATCCTCAATACCCAGTCCTCAATCTTCAATCCTCAATCCTCAATCCTCAATTCTCAATACTCAATCCTCAGTCCTCAGTCCTCAACCCTCAACCCTCAACCCTCAGCCCTCATCCTCAATCCTCAAACCTCAATCTTCAATCCTCAATCCTCAATCCTCAATACCCAAACCTCAATCTTCAATCCTCAATCCTCAATCCTCAATCCTCAATTCTCGATCCTCAATTATCAATCCTCAATCCTCAATTCTCAATCCTCAATCCTCAGTCTTCAGTCCTCAATACACAATCTTCAGTCCTCAATCCTCAATCCTCAATCCTCAATCCTCATTCTTCAATCCTCAATACCCAATCTTCAATCTTCAATCCTCAATCCTCAATCCTCAATTCTCAACCCTCAATCCTCAGTCCTCAGTCCTCAAACCTCAATCCTCAACCCTCAGCCCTCATCCTCAATCCTCAATCCTCAATTCTCAATCCTCAATCCTCAATCCTCAGTCCTCAAACCTCAATCCTCAACCCTCAGCCCTCATCGTCAGTCCTCAATACTCAATCCTCAATCGTCAGCCTTCAATCCTCAATACTCAATCTTCAATCCTCAATCCTCAATCCTCAATCCTCAATCCTCATTCTTCAATCCTCAATACCCAATCCTCAATCTTCAATCCTCAACCCTTAATCCTCAATTCTCAATCCTCAATCCTCAGTCCTCAGTCCTCAAACCTCAATCCTCAACACTCAGCCCTCATCCTCAATCCTCAATCCTCAATCCTCAATCCTCAATCCTCAATCCTCAATCTTCAATCCTCAATACTCAATCTTCAATCCTCAATCCTCAATCATCAATCCTCAACCTTCATTCCTCAATCCTCAATCCTCAATACTCAATCCTCATTCTTCAATCATCTGTACCGAATACTCAATCTTCAATCCTGAATTCTCAATCCTCAATCCTCAGTCCTCAGTCCTCAAACCTCAATCCTCAACCCTCAGCCCTCATCGTCAATCCTCAATCCTCAATCCTCAATCCTCAATCTTCAATCCTCAATACTCAAACTTCAATCCTCAATCCTCAATCCTCAATCCTCAATCCTCAATCCTCAATCGTCAGCCTTCAATCCTCAATACTCAATCTTCAAATCTCAATCCTCAATCCTCAATCATCAATCCTCATTCTTCAATCCTCAATACCCAATCCTCAATCTTCAATCCTCAATCCTCAATCCTCAATTCTCAATCCTCAATCCTCAGTCCTCAGTCCTCAAACCTCAATCCTCAACCCTCAGCCCTCATCCTCAATCCTCAATCCTCAATAGTCAATCCTCAATACTCAATCCTCAATACTCAATCTTCAATCCTCAATCCTTAATCCTCAATCCTCAGCCCTCAATGTTCAATCCGCAATAACTAATCGTCAAACTTCAATCCTCAATCCTCAATCCTCAATCCTCAATCCTCAATCCTCAACCCTCAAACCTCAATCCTGAATCCTCAATCCTGAATCCTCAATCTTCATCCCTCAGTCCTCAACAATCAGTTGTCAATCCTCCATCCTCAATAGAATATCATCAATTCACAGCATTCAATACTCAATACTCAACCTGCAATCTTCAAATCTCTATCCACAAACATCAATTCTCATCACTCAATCCTCAACGCTCAGTCCCCAATCCCCAATCTTCAATCCTCAATCCTCAACACTCAGACCCCAATCCTCAATCTTCAATCCTCAATACTCAATCTTCAATCCTCAATCCTCAATCGTCAGTCTTCAATGTTCAATACTCAATCTTCAATTCTCAATCCTCAATCCTCAATCCCCATTCTTCAATCCTCTATACCCATTCCTCAATCTTCAATCGTCAATCCTCAATCCTCAATTCTCAATCCTCAATCCTCAGTCCTCAGTCCTCAAACCTCAATCCTCAACCCTCAGCCCTCATCCTCAATCCTCAATCCTCAATCCTCAATCGTCAGTCTTCAATCCTCAATACTCAATCTTCAATCCTCAATCCTCAACCCTCAATCCTCAATCCTCTATCTTCAATCCTCAATACCCAATCCTCAATCTTCAATCCTCAATCATCAATCCTCAATTCTCGATCCTCAATCCTCAATCCTCAATCCTCAATCCTCAATCCTCAATCGTCATCCTTCAATCCTCAATACTCAATCTTCAATCCTCAATCCTCAATCCTCAATCATCAATCCTCATTCTTCAATCCTCAATACCCAATCCTCAATCTTCAATCCTCAATCCTCAATCCTCAATTCTCAATCCTCAATCCTCAGTCCTCAGTCCTCAAACCTCAATCCTCAACCCTCAGCCCTCATCCTCAATCCTCAATCCTCAATATTCAATCCTCAGTACTCAATCCTCAATACTCAATCTTCAATCCTCAATTCTTAATCCTCAATCCTCAGCCCTCAATGTTCAATCCGCAATAACTAATCCTCAAACTTCAATCCTCAATCCTCTATCCTCAGTCCTCAGTCCTCAAACCTCAATCCTCAACCCTCAGCCCTCATCCTCAATCCTCAATCCTCAATCCTCAATCCTCAATCGTCAGTCTTCAATCCTCAATACTCAATCTTCAATCCTCAATCCTCAATCCTCAATCCTCAATCCTCGATCTTCAATCCTCAATACCCAATCCTCAATCTTCAATCCTCAATCCTCAATCCTCAATCCTCAATTCTCGATCCTCAATTCTCAATCCTCAATCCTCAATTCTCAATCCTCAATCCTCAGTCTTCTGTCCTCAATACACAATCTTCAGTCCTCAATCCTCAATCCTCAATCCCCAATCCTCATTCTTCAATCCTCAATACCCAATCTTCAATCTTCAATCCTCAATCCTCAGTCCTCAATTCCCAATCCTCAATCCTCAATCCTCAGTCCTCAGTCCTCAAACCTCAATCCTCAACCCTCAGCCCTCATCCTCAATCCTCAATCCTCAATATTCAATCCTCAATACTCAATCCTCAATACTCAATCTTCAATCCTCAATTCTTAATCCTCAATCCTCAGCCCTCAATGTTCAATCCGCAATAACTAATCCTCAAACTTCAATCCTCAATCCTCAATCCTCAGTCCTCAGTCCTCAAACCTCAATCCTCAACCCTCAGCCCTCATCCTCAATCCTCAATCCTCAATCCTCAATCCTCAATCGTCAGTCTTCAATCCTCAATACTCAATCTTCAATCCTCAATCCTCAATCCTCAATCCTCAATCCTCGATCTTCAATCCTCAATACCCAATCCTCAATCTTCAATCCTCAATCCTCAATCCTCAATCCTCAATTCTCGATCCTCAATTCTCAATCCTCAATCCTCAATTCTCAATCCTCAATCCTCAGTCTTCTGTCCTCAATACACAATCTTCAGTCCTCAATCCTCAATCCTCAATCCCCAATCCTCATTCTCCAATCCTCAATACCCAATCTTCAATCTTCAATCCTCAATCCTCAATCCTCAATTCCCAATCCTCAATCCTCAGTCTTCAGTCCTCAATACACAATCTTCAGTCCTCAATCCTCAATCCTCAATCCCCAATCCTCATTCTTCAATCCTCAATACCCAATCTTCAATCTTCAATCCTCAATCCTCAATCCTCAATTCCCAATCCTCAATCCTCATTCTTCAATCCTCAATACCCAATCCTCAATCTTCAATCCTCAACCCTCAGTCCTCAATTCTCAGTCCTCAATCCTCAGTCCTCAGTCATCAAACCTCAATCCTCAACACTCAGCCCTAATCCTCAATCCTCAATCCTCAATCCTCAATCCTCAATCCTCAATCTTCAATCCTCAATACTCAATCTTCAATCCTCAATCCTCAATCCTCAATCCTCAACCTTCATTCCTCAATCCTCAATCCTCAATACTCAATCCTCATTCTTCAATCATCTGTACCGAATACTCAATCTTCAATCCTGAATTCTCAATCCTCAATCCTCAGTCCTCAGTCCTCAAACCTCAATCGTCAACCCTCAGCCCTCATCCTCAATCATCAATCCTCAATCCTCAATCCTCAATCTTCAATCCTCAATACTCTAACTTCAATCCTCAATCCTCAATCCTCAATCCTCAATCCTCATTCCTCAATCGTCGGTCTTCAATCCTCAATACTCAATCTTCAATCCTCAATCCTCAATCCTCAATCCTCAATACTCAATCTTCAATCCTCAATAACCAGTACTCAATCTTCAATCCTCAATCCTCAATTCTCGATCCTCAATCCTCAATCCTCAATCGTCAATTCTCAATCCTCAATCCTCAGTCCTCAGTCCTCAATACACAATCTTCAATCCTCAATCTTCAATCCTCAATCCTCAATCCCCATTCCTCAATCCTCAATACCCAGTCCTCAATCTTCAATCCTCAATCCTCAATCCTCAATTCTCAATACTCAATCCTCAGTCCTCAGTCCTCAACCCTCAATCCTCAACCCTCAGCCCTCATCCTCAATCCTCAAACCTCAATCTTCAATCCTCAATCCTCAATCCTCAATACCCAAACCTCAATCTTCAATCCTCAATCCTCAATCCTCAATCCTCAATTCTCGATCCTCAATTATCAATCCTCAATCCTCAATTCTCAATCCTCAATCCTCAGTCTTCAGTCCTCAATACACAATCTTCAGTCCTCAATCCTCAATCCTCAATCCTCAATCCTCATTCTTCAATCCTCAATACCCAATCTTCAATCTTCAATCCTCAATCCTCAATCCTCAATTCTCAACCCTCAATCCTCAGTCCTCAGTCCTCAAACCTCAATCCTCAACACTCAGCCCTCATCCTCAATCCTCAATCCTCAATTCTCAATCCTCAATCCTCAATCCTCAGTCCTCAAACCTCAATCCTCAACCCTCAGCCCTCATCGTCAGTCCTCAATACTCAATCCTCAATCGTCAGCCTTCAATCCTCAATACTCAATCTTCAATCCTCAATCCTCAATCCTCAATCCTCAATCCTCATTCTTCAATCCTCAATACCCAATCCTCAATCTTCAATCCTCAACCCTTAATCTTCAATTCTCAATCCTCAATCCTCAGTCCTCAGTCCTCAAACCTCAATCCTCAACACTCAGCCCTCATCCTCAATCCTCAATCCTCAATCCTCAATCCTCAATCCTCAATCTTCAATCCTCAATACTCAATCTTCAATCCTCAATCCTCAATCCTCAATCCTCAACCTTCATTCCCCAATCCTCAATCCTCAACACTCAATCCTCATTCTTCAATCATCTGTACCGAATACTCAATCTTCAATCCTGAATTCTCAATCCTCAATCCTCAGTCCTCAGTCCTCAAACCTCAATCCTCAACCCTCAGCCCTCATCGTCAATCCTCAATCCTCAATCCTCAATCCTCAATCTTCAATCCTCAATACTCAAACTTCAATCCTCAATCCTCAATCCTCAATCCTCAATCCTCATTCCTCAATCGTCGGTCTTCAATCCTCAATACTCAATCTTCAATCCTCAATCCTCAATCCTCAATCCTCAATACTCAATCTTCAATCCTCAATAACCAGTACTCAATCTTCAATCCTCAATCCTCAATTCTCGATCCTCAATCCTCAATCCTCAATCCTCAATCGTCAATTCTCAATCCTCAATCCTCAGTCCTCAGTCCTCAATACACAATCTTCAATCCTCAATCTTCAATCCTCAATCCTCAATCCCCATTCCTCAATCCTCAATACCCAGTCCTCAATCTTCAATCCTCAATCCTCAATCCTCAATTCTCAATACTCAATCCTCAGTCCTCAGTCCTCAACCCTCAACCCTCAACCCTCAGCCCTCATCCTCAATCCTCAAACCTCAATCTTCAATCCTCAATCCTCAATCCTCAATACCCAAACCTCAATCTTCAATCCTCAATCCTCAATCCTCAATCCTCAATTCTCGATCCTCAATTATCAATCCTCAATCCTCAATTCTCAATCCTCAATCCTCAGTCTTCAGTCCTCAATACACAATCTTCAGTCCTCAATCCTCAATCCTCAATCCTCAATCCTCATTCTTCAATCCTCAATACCCAATCTTCAATCTTCAATCCTCATTCCTCAATCCTCAATTCTCAACCCTCAATCCTCAGTCCTCAGTCCTCAAACCTCAATCCTCAACCCTCAGCCCTCATCCTCAATCCTCAATCCTCAATTCTCAATCCTCAATCCTCAATCCTCAGTCCTCAAACCTCAATCCTCAACCCTCAGCCCTCATCGTCAGTCCTCAATACTCAATCCTCAATCGTCAGCCTTCAATCCTCAATACTCAACCTTCAATCCTCAATCCTCAATCCTCAATCCTCAATCCTCATTCTTCAATCCTCAATACCCAATCCTCAATCTTCAATCCTCAACCCTTAATCCTCAATTCTCAATCCTCAATCCTCAGTCCTCAGTCCTCAAACCTCAATCCTCAACACTCAGCCCTCATCCTCAATCCTCAATCCTCAATCCTCAATCCTCAATCCTCAATCCTCAATCTTCAATCCTCAATACTCAATCTTCAATCCTCAATCCTCAATCATCAATCCTCAACCTTCATTCCTCAATCCTCAATCCTCAATACTCAATCCTCATTCTTCAATCATCTGTACCGAATACTCAATCTTCAATCCTGAATTCTCAATCCTCAATCCTCAGTCCTCAGTCCTCAAACCTCAATCCTCAACCCTCAGCCCTCATCGTCAATCCTCAATCCTCAATCCTCAATCCTCAATCTTCAATCCTCAATACTCAAACTTCAATCCTCAATCCTCAATCCTCAATCCTCAATCCTCAATCCTCAATCGTCAGCCTTCAATCCTCAATACTCAATCTTCAAATCTCAATCCTCAATCCTCAATCATCAATCCTCATTCTTCAATCCTCAATACCCAATCCTCAATCTTCAATCCTCAATCCTCAATCCTCAATTCTCAATCCTCAATCCTCAGTCCTCAGTCCTCAAACCTCAATCCTCAACCCTCAGCCCTCATCCTCAATCCTCAATCCTCAATAGTCAATCCTCAATACTCAATCCTCAATACTCAATCTTCAATCCTCAATCCTTAATCCTCAATCCTCAGCCCTCAATGTTCAATCCGCAATAACTAATCGTCAAACTTCAAACCTCAATCCTCAATCCTCAATCCTCAATCCTCAATCCTCAACCCTCAAACCTCAATCCTGAATCCTCAATCCTGAATCCTCAATCTTCATCCCTCAGTCCTCAACAATCAGTTGTCAATCCTCCATCCTCAATAGAATATCATCAATTCACAGCATTCAATACTCAATACTCAACCTGCAGTCTTCAAATCTCTATCCACAAACATCAATTCTCATCACTCAATCCTCAACGCTCAGTCCCCAATCCCCAATCTTCAATCCTCAATCCTCAACACTCAGACCCCAATCCTCAATCTTCAATCCTCAATACTCAATCTTCAATCCTCAATCCTCAATCGTCAGTCTTCAATGTTCAATACTCAATCTTCAATTCTCAATCCTCAATCCTCAATCCCCATTCTTCAATCCTCTATACCCATTCCTCAATCTTCAATCGTCAATCCTCAATCCTCAATTCTCAATCCTCAATCCTCAGTCCTCAGTCCTCAAACCTCAATCCTCAACCCTCAGCCCTCATCCTCAATCCTCAATCCTCAATCCTCAATCGTCAGTCTTCAATCCTCAATACTCAATCTTCAATCCTCAATCCTCAACCCTCAATCCTCAATCCTCTATCTTCAATCCTCAATACCCAATCCTCAATCTTCAATCCTCAATCATCAATCCTCAATTCTCGATCCTCAATCCTCAATCCTCAATCCTCAATCCTCAATCCTCAATCGTCATCCTTCAATCCTCAATACTCAATCTTCAATCCTCAATCCTCAATCCTCAATCATCAATCCTCATTCTTCAATCCTCAATACCCAATCCTCAATCTTCAATCCTCAATCCTCAATCCTCAATTCTCAATCCTCAATCCTCAGTCCTCAGTCCTCAAACCTCAATCCTCAACCCTCAGCCCTCATCCTCAATCCTCAATCCTCAATATTCAATCCTCAATACTCAATCCTCAATACTCAATCTTCAATCCTCAATTCTTAATCCTCAATCCTCAGCCCTCAATGTTCAATCCGCAATAACTAATCCTCAAACTTCAATCCTCAATCCTCTATCCTCAGTCCTCAGTCCTCAAACCTCAATCCTCAACCCTCAGCCCTCATCCTCAATCCTCAATCCTCAATCCTCAATCCTCAATCGTCAGTCTTCAATCCTCAATACTCAATCTTCAATCCTCAATCCTCAATCCTCAATCCTCAATCCTCGATCTTCAATCCTCAATACCCAATCCTCAATCTTCAATCCTCAATCCTCAATCCTCAATCCTCAATTCTCGATCCTCAATTCTCAATCCTCAATCCTCAATTCTCAATCCTCAATCCTCAGTCTTCTGTCCTCAATACACAATCTTCAGTCCTCAATCCTCAATCCTCAATCCCCAATCCTCATTCTTCAATCCTCAATACCCAATCTTCAATCTTCAATCCTCAATCCTCAATCCTCAATTCCCAATCCTCAATCCTCAATCCTCAGTCCTCAGTCCTCAAACCTCAATCCTCAACCCTCAGCCCTCATCCTCAATCCTCAATCCTCAATATTCAATCCTCAATACTCAATCCTCAATACTCAATCTTCAATCCTCAATTCTTAATCCTCAATCCTCAGCCCTCAATGTTCAATCCGCAATAACTAATCCTCAAACTTCAATCCTCAATCCTCAATCCTCAGTCCTCAGTCCTCAAACCTCAATCCTCAACCCTCAGCCCTCATCCTCAATCCTCAATCCTCAATCCTCAATCCTCAATCGTCAGTCTTCAATCCTCAATACTCAATCTTCAATCCTCAATCCTCAATCCTCAATCCTCAATCCTCGATCTTCAATCCTCAATACCCAATCCTCAATCTTCAATCCTCAATCCTCAATCCTCAATCCTCAATTCTCGATCCTCAATTCTCAATCCTCAATCCTCAATTCTCAATCCTCAATCCTCAGTCTTCTGTCCTCAATACACAATCTTCAGTCCTCAATCCTCAATCCTCAATCCCCAATCCTCATTCTCCAATCCTCAATACCCAATCTTCAATCTTCAATCCTCAATCCTCAATCCTCAATTCCCAATCCTCAATCCTCAGTCTTCAGTCCTCAATACACAATCTTCAGTCCTCAATCCTCAATCCTCAATCCCCAATCCTCATTCTTCAATCCTCAATACCCAATCTTCAATCTTCAATCCTCAATCCTCAATCCTCAATTCCCAATCCTCAATCCTCATTCTTCAATCCTCAATACCCAATCCTCAATCTTCAATCCTCAACCCTCAGTCCTCAATTCTCAGTCCTCAATCCTCAGTCCTCAGTCATCAAACCTCAATCCTCAACACTCAGCCCTAATCCTCAATCCTCAATCCTCAATCCTCAATCCTCAATCCTCAATCTTCAATCCTCAATACTCAATCTTCAATCCTCAATCCTCAATCCTCAATCCTCAACCTTCATTCCTCAATCCTCAATCCTCAATACTCAATCCTCATTCTTCAATCATCTGTACCGAATACTCAATCTTCAATCCTGAATTCTCAATCCTCAATCCTCAGTCCTCAGTCCTCAAACCTCAATCGTCAACCCTCAGCCCTCATCCTCAATCCTCAATCCTCAATCCTCAATCCTCAATCTTCAATCCTCAATACTCTAACTTCAATCCTCAATCCTCAATCCTCAATCCTCAATCCTCATTCCTCAATCGTCGGTCTTCAATCCTCAATACTCAATCTTCAATCCTCAATCCTCAATCCTCAATCCTCAATACTCAATCTTCAATCCTCAATAACCAGTACTCAATCTTCAATCCTCAATCCTCAATTCTCGATCCTCAATCCTCAATCCTCAATCGTCAATTCTCAATCCTCAATCCTCAGTCCTCAGTCCTCAATACACAATCTTCAATCCTCAATCTTCAATCCTCAATCCTCAATCCCCATTCCTCAATCCTCAATACCCAGTCCTCAATCTTCAATCCTCAATCCTCAATCCTCAATTCTCAATACTCAATCCTCAGTCCTCAGTCCTCAACCCTCAATCCTCAACCCTCAGCCCTCATCCTCAATCCTCAAACCTCAATCTTCAATCCTCAATCCTCAATCCTCAATACCCAAACCTCAATCTTCAATCCTCAATCCTCAATCCTCAATCCTCAATTCTCGATCCTCAATTATCAATCCTCAATCCTCAATTCTCAATCCTCAATCCTCAGTCTTCAGTCCTCAATACACAATCTTCAGTCCTCAATCCTCAATCCTCAATCCTCAATCCTCATTCTTCAATCCTCAATACCCAATCTTCAATCTTCAATCCTCAATCCTCAATCCTCAATTCTCAACCCTCAATCCTCAGTCCTCAGTCCTCAAACCTCAATCCTCAACACTCAGCCCTCATCCTCAATCCTCAATCCTCAATTCTCAATCCTCAATCCTCAATCCTCAGTCCTCAAACCTCAATCCTCAACCCTCAGCCCTCATCGTCAGTCCTCAATACTCAATCCTCAATCGTCAGCCTTCAATCCTCAATACTCAATCTTCAATCCTCAATCCTCAATCCTCAATCCTCAATCCTCATTCTTCAATCCTCAATACCCAATCCACAATCTTCAATCCTCAACCCTTAATCTTCAATTCTCAATCCTCAATCCTCAGTCCTCAGTCCTCAAACCTCAATCCTCAACACTCAGCCCTCATCCTCAATCCTCAATCCTCAATCCTCAATCCTCAATCCTCAATCTTCAATCCTCAATACTCAATCTTCAATCCTCAATCCTCAATCCTCAATCCTCAACCTTCATTCCCCAATCCTCAATCCTCAACACTCAATCCTCATTCTTCAATCATCTGTACCGAATACTCAATCTTCAATCCTGAATTCTCAATCCTCAATCCTCAGTCCTCAGTCCTCAAACCTCAATCCTCAACCCTCAGCCCTCATCGTCAATCCTCAATCCTCAATCCTCAATCCTCAATCTTCAATCCTCAATACTCAAACTTCAATCCTCGATCCTCAATCCTCAATCCTCAATCCTCATTCCTCAATCGTCGGTCTTCAATCCTCAATACTCAATCTTCAATCCTCAATCCTCAATCCTCAATCATCAATCCTCATTCTTCAATCCTCAATACCCAATCCTCAATCTTCAATCCTCAATCCTCAATCCACAATTCTCAATCCTCAATCCTCAGTCCTCAGTCCTCAAACCTCAATCCTCAACCCTCAGCCCTCATCCTCAATCCTCAATCCTCAATATTCAATCCTCAATACTCAATCCTCAATACTCAATCTTCAATCCTCAATTCTTAATCCTCAATCCTCAGCCCTCAATGTTCAATCCACAATAACTAATCCTCAAACTTCAATCCTCAATCCTCAATCCTCAGTCCTCAGTCCTCAAACCTCAATCCTCAACCCTCAGCCCTCATCCTCAATCCTCAATCCTCAATCCTCAATCCTCAATCGTCAGTCTTCAATCCTCAATACTCAATCTTCAATCCTCAATCCTCAATCCTCAATCCTCAATCCTCGATCTTCAATCCTCAATACCCAATCCTCAATCTTCAATCCTCAATCCTCAATCCTCAATCCTCAATTCTCGATCCTCAATTCTCAATCCTCAATCCTCAATTCTCAATCCTCAATCCTCAGTCTTCTGTCCTCAATACACAATCTTCAGTCCTCAATCCTCAATCCTCAATCCCCAATCGTCATTCTTCAATCCTCAATACCCAATCTTCAATTTTCAATCCTCAATCCTCAATCCTCAATTCCCAATCCTCAATCCTCAATCCTCAGTCCTCAGTCCTCAAACCTCAATCCTCAACCCTCAGCCCTCATCCTCAATCCTCAATCCTCAATATTCAATCCTCAATACTCAATCCTCAATACTCAATCTTCAATCCTCAATTCTTAATCCTCAATCCTCAGCCCTCAATGTTCAATCCGCAATAACTAATCCTCAAACTTCAATCCTCAATCCTCAATCCTCAGTCCTCAGTCCTCAAACCTCAATCCTCAACCCTCAGCCCTCATCCTCAATCCTCAATCCTCAATCCTCAATCCTCAATCGTCAGTCTTCAATCCTCAATACTCAATCTTCAATCCTCAATCCTCAATCCTCAATCCTCAATCCTCGATCTTCAATCCTCAATACCCAATCCTCAATCTTCAATCCTCAATCCTCAATCCTCAATCCTCAATTCTCGATCCTCAATTCTCAATCCTCAATCCTCAATTCTCAATCCTCAATCCTCAGTCTTCTGTCCTCAATACACAATCTTCAGTCCTCAATCCTCAATCCTCAATCCCCAATCCTCATTCTTCAATCCTCAATACCCAATCTTCAATCTTCAATCATCAATCCTCAATCCTCAATTCCCAATCCTCAATCCTCAATCCTCAGTCCTCAGTCCTCAAACCTCAATCCTCAACCCTCAGCCCTCATCCTCAATCCTCAATCCTCAATATTCAATCCTCAATACTCAATCCTCAATACTCAATCTTCAATCCTCAATTCTTAATCCTCAATCCTCAGCCCTCAATGTTCAATCCGCAATAACTAATCCTCAAACTTCAATCCTCAATCCTCAATCCTCAGTCCTCAGTCCTCAAACCTCAATCCTCAACCCTCAGCCCTCATCCTCAATCCTCAATCCTCAATCCTCAATCCTCAATCGTCAGTCTTCAATCCTCAATACTCAATCTTCAATCCTCAATCCTCAATCCTCAATCCTCAATCCTCGATCTTCAATCCTCAATACCCAATCCTCAATCTTCAATCCTCAATCCTCAATCCTCAATCCTCAATTCTCGATCCTCAATTCTCAATCCTCAATCCTCAATTCTCAATCCTCAATCCTCAGTCTTCTGTCCTCAATACACAATCTTCAGTCCTCAATCCTCAATCCTCAATCCCCAATCCTCATTCTTCAATCCTCAATACCCAATCTTCAATCTTCAATCCTCAATCCTCAATCCTCAATTCCCAATCCTCAATCCTCAGTCTTCAGTCCTCAATACACAATCTTCAGTCCTCAATCCTCAATCCTCAATCCCCAATCCTCATTCTTCAATCCTCAATACCCAATCTTCAATCTTCAATCCCCAATCCTCAATCCTCAATTCCCAATCCTCAATCCTCATTCTTCAATCCTCAATACCCAATCCTCAATCTCCAATCCTCAACCATCAGTCCTCAATTCTCAGTCCTCAATCCTCAGTCCTCAGTCATCAAACCTCAATCCTCAACACTCAGCCCTAATCCTCAATCCTCAATCCTCAATACTCAATCCTCAATCCTCAATCTTCAATCCTCAATACTCAATCTTCAATCCTCAATCCTCAATCCTCAATCCTCAACCTTCATTCCTCAATCCTCAATCCTCAATACTCAATCCTCATTCTTCAATCATCTGTACCGAATACTCAATCTTCAATCCTGAATTCTCAATCCTCAATCCTCAGTCCTCAGTCCTCAAACCTCAATCCTCAACCCTCAGCCCTCATCCTCAATCCTCAATCCTCAATCCTCAATCCTCAATCTTCAATCCTCAATACTCAAACTTCAATCCTCAATCCTCAATCCTCAATCCTCAATCCTCATTCCTCAATCGTCGGTCTTCAATCCTCAATACTCAATCTTCAATCCTCAATCCTCAATCCTCAATCCTCAATACTCAATCTTCAATCCTCAATAACCAGTACTCAATCTTCAATCCTCAATCCTCAATTCTCGATCCTCAATCCTCAATCCTCAATCCTCAATCGTCAATTCTCAATCCTCAATCCTCAGTCCTCAGTCCTCAATACACAATCTTCAATCCTCAATCTTCAATCCTCAATCCTCAATCCCCATTCCTCAATCCTCAATACCCAGTCCTCAATCTTCAATCCTCAATCCTCAATCCTCAATTCTCAATACTCAATCCTCAGTCCTCAGTCCTCAACCCTCAACCCTCAACCCTCAGCCCTCATCCTCAATCCTCAAACCTCAATCTTCAATCCTCAATCCTCAATCCTCAATACCCAAACCTCAATCTTCAATCCTCAATCCTCAATCCTCAATCCTCAATTCTCGATCCTCAATTATCAATCCTCAATCCTCAATTCTCAATCCTCAATCCTCAGTCTTCAGTCCTCAATACACAATCTTCAGTCCTCAATCCTCAATCCTCAATCCTCAATCCTCATTCTTCAATCCTCAATACCCAATCTTCAATCTTCAATCCTCAATCCTCAATCCTCAATTCTCAACCCTCAATCCTCAGTCCTCAGTCCTCAAACCTCAATCCTCAACCCTCAGCCCTCATCCTCAATCCTCAATCCTCAATTCTCAATCCTCAATCCTCAATCCTCAGTCCTCAAACCTCAATCCTCAACCCTCAGCCCTCATCGTCAGTCCTCAATACTCAATCCTCAATCGTCAGCCTTCAATCCTCAATACTCAATCTTCAATCCTCAATCCTCAATCCTCAATCCTCAATCCTCATTCTTCAATCCTCAATACCCAATCCTCAATCTTCAATCCTCAACCCTTAATCCTCAATTCTCAATCCTCAATCCTCAGTCCTCAGTCCTCAAACCTCAATCCTCAACACTCAGCCCTCATCCTCAATCCTCAATCCTCAATCCTCAATCCTCAATCCTCAATCTTCAATCCTCAATACTCAATCTTCAATCCTCAATCCTCAATCATCAATCCTCAACCTTCATTCCTCAATCCTCAATCCTCAATACTCAATCCTCATTCTTCAATCATCTGTACCGAATACTCAATCTTCAATCCTGAATTCTCAATCCTCAATCCTCAGTCCTCAGTCCTCAAACCTCAATCCTCAACCCTCAGCCCTCATCGTCAATCCTCAATCCTCAATCCTCAATCCTCAATCTTCAATCCTCAATACTCAAACTTCAATCCTCAATCCTCAATCCTCAATCCTCAATCCTCATTCCTCAATCGTCGGTCTTCAATCCTCAATACTCAATCTTCAATCCTCAATCCTCAATCCTCAATCATCAATCCTCATTCTTCAATCCTCAATACCCAATCCTCAATCTTCAATCCTCAATCCTCAATCCTCAATTCTCAATCCTCAATCCTCAGTCCTCAGTCCTCAAACCTCAATCCTCAACCCTCAGCCCTCATCCTCAATCCTCAATCCTCAATATTCAATCCTCAATACTCAATCCTCAATACTCAATCTTCAATCCTCAATTCTTAATCCTCAATCCTCAGCCCTCAATGTTCAATCCACAATAACTAATCCTCAAACTTCAATCCTCAATCCTCAATCCTCAGTCCTCAGTCCTCAAACCTCAATCCTCAACCCTCAGCCCTCATCCTCAATCCTCAATCCTCATCCTCAATCCTCAATCGTCAGTCTTCAATCCTCAATCCTCAATCGTCAGTCTTCAATCCTCAATACTCAATCTTCAATCCTCAATCCTCAATCCTCAATCCTCAATCCTCGATCTTCAATCCTCAATACCCAATCCTCAATCTTCAATCCTCAATCCTCAATCCTCAATCCTCAATTCTCGATCCTCAATTCTCAATCCTCAATCCTCAATTCTCAATCCTCAATCCTCAGTCTTCTGTCCTCAATACACAATCTTCAGTCCTCAATCCTCAATCCTCAATCCCCAATCCTCATTCTTCAATCCTCAATACCCAATCTTCAATCTTCAATCATCAATCCTCAATCCTCAATTCCCAATCCTCAATCCTCAATCCTCAGTCCTCAGTCCTCAAACCTCAATCCTCAACCCTCAGCCCTCATCCTCAATCCTCAATCCTCAATATTCAATCCTCAATACTCAATCCTCAATACTCAATCTTCAATCCTCAATTCTTAATCCTCAATCCTCAGCCCTCAATGTTCAATCCGCAATAACTAATCCTCAAACTTCAATCCTCAATCCTCAATCCTCAGTCCTCAGTCCTCAAACCTCAATCCTCAACCCTCAGCCCTCATCCTCAATCCTCAATCCTCAATCCTCAATCCTCAATCGTCAGTCTTCAATCCTCAATACTCAATCTTCAATCCTCAATCCTCAATCCTCAATCCTCAATCCTCGATCTTCAATCCTCAATACCCAATCCTCAATCTTCAATCCTCAATCCTCAATCCTCAATCCTCAATTCTCGATCCTCAATTCTCAATCCTCAATCCTCAATTCTCAATCCTCAATCCTCAGTCTTCTGTCCTCAATACACAATCTTCAGTCCTCAATCCTCAATCCTCAATCCCCAATCCTCATTCTTCAATCCTCAATACCCAATCTTCAATCTTCAATCCTCAATCCTCAATCCTCAATTCCCAATCCTCAATCCTCAGTCTTCAGTCCTCAATACACAATCTTCAGTCCTCAATCCTCAATCCTCAATCCCCAATCCTCATTCTTCAATCCTCAATACCCAATCTTCAATCTTCAATCCCCAATCCTCAATCCTCAATTCCCAATCCTCAATCCTCATTCTTCAATCCTCAATACCCAATCCTCAATCTTCAATCCTCAACCATCAGTCCTCAATTCTCAGTCCTCAATCCTCAGTCCTCAGTCATCAAACCTCAATCCTCAACACTCAGCCCTAATCCTCAATCCTCAATCCTCAATCCTCAATCCTCAATCCTCAATCTTCAATCCTCAATACTCAATCTTCAATCCTCAATCCTCAATCCTCAATCCTCAACCTTCATTCCTCAATCCTCAATCCTCAATACTCAATCCTCATTCTTCAATCATCTGTACCGAATACTCAATCTTCAATCCTGAATTCTCAATCCTCAATCCTCAGTCCTCAGTCCTCAAACCTCAATCCTCAACCCTCAGCCCTCATCCTCAATCCTCAATCCTCAATCCTCAATCCTCAATCTTCAATCCTCAATACTCAAACTTCAATCCTCAATCCTCAATCCTCAATCCTCAATCCTCATTCCTCAATCGTCGGTCTTCAATCCTCAATACTCAATCTTCAATCCTCAATCCTCAATCCTCAATCCTCAATACTCAATCTTCAATCCTCAATAACCAGTACTCAATCTTCAATCCTCAATCCTCAATTCTCGATCCTCAATCCTCAATCCTCAATCCTCAATCGTCAATTCTCAATCCTCAATCCTCAGTCCTCAGTCCTCAATACACAATCTTCAATCCTCAATCTTCAATCCTCAATCCTCAATCCCCATTCCTCAATCCTCAATACCCAGTCCTCAATCTTCAATCCTCAATCCTCAATCCTCAATTCTCAATACTCAATCCTCAGTCCTCAGTCCTCAACCCTCAACCCTCAACCCTCAGCCCTCATCCTCAATCCTCAAACCTCAATCTTCAATCCTCAATCCTCAATCCTCAATACCCAAACCTCAATCTTCAATCCTCAATCCTCAATCCTCAATCCTCAATTCTCGATCCTCAATTATCAATCCTCAATCCTCAATTCTCAATCCTCAATCCTCAGTCTTCAGTCCTCAATACACAATCTTCAGTCCTCAATCCTCAATCCTCAATCCTCAATCCTCATTCTTCAATCCTCAATACCCAATCTTCAATCTTCAATCCTCAATCCTCAATCCTCAATTCTCAACCCTCAATCCTCAGTCCTCAGTCCTCAAACCTCAATCCTCAACCCTCAGCCCTCATCCTCAATCCTCAATCCTCAATTCTCAATCCTCAATCCTCAATCCTCAGTCCTCAAACCTCAATCCTCAACCCTCAGCCCTCATCGTCAGTCCTCAATACTCAATCCTCAATCGTCAGCCTTCAATCCTCAATACTCAATCTTCAATCCTCAATCCTCAATCCTCAATCCTCAATCCTCATTCTTCAATCCTCAATACCCAATCCTCAATCTTCAATCCTCAACCCTTAATCCTCAATTCTCAATCCTCAATCCTCAGTCCTCAGTCCTCAAACCTCAATCCTCAACACTCAGCCCTCATCCTCAATCCTCAATCCTCAATCCTCAATCCTCAATCCTCAATCTTCAATCCTCAATACTCAATCTTCAATCCTCAATCCTCAATCATCAATCCTCAACCTTCATTCCTCAATCCTCAATCCTCAATACTCAATCCTCATTCTTCAATCATCTGTACCGAATACTCAATCTTCAATCCTGAATTCTCAATCCTCAATCCTCAGTCCTCAGTCCTCAAACCTCAATCCTCAACCCTCAGCCCTCATCGTCAATCCTCAATCCTCAATCCTCAATCCTCAATCTTCAATCCTCAATACTCAAACTTCAATCCTCAATCCTCAATCCTCAATCCTCAATCCTCATTCCTCAATCGTCGGTCTTCAATCCTCAATACTCAATCTTCAATCCTCAATCCTCAATCCTCAATCATCAATCCTCATTCTTCAATCCTCAATACCCAATCCTCAATCTTCAATCCTCAATCCTCAATCCTCAATTCTCAATCCTCAATCCTCAGTCCTCAGTCCTCAAACCTCAATCCTCAACCCTCAGCCCTCATCCTCAATCCTCAATCCTCAATATTCAATCCTCAATACTCAATCCTCAATACTCAATCTTCAATCCTCAATTCTTAATCCTCAATCCTCAGCCCTCAATGTTCAATCCACAATAACTAATCCTCAAACTTCAATCCTCAATCCTCAATCCTCAGTCCTCAGTCCTCAAACCTCAATCCTCAACCCTCAGCCCTCATCCTCAATCCTCAATCCTCAATCCTCAATCCTCAATCGTCAGTCTTCAATCCTCAATACTCAATCTTCAATCCTCAATCCTCAATCCTCAATCCTCAATCCTCGATCTTCAATCCTCAATACCCAATCCTCAATCTTCAATCCTCAATCCTCAATCCTCAATCCTCAATTCTCGATCCTCAATTCTCAATCCTCAATCCTCAATTCTCAATCCTCAATCCTCAGTCTTCTGTCCTCAATACACAATCTTCAGTCCTCAATCCTCAATCCTCAATCCCCAATCGTCATTCTTCAATCCTCAATACCCAATCTTCAATCTTCAATCCTCAATCCTCAATCCTCAATTCCCAATCCTCAATCCTCAATCCTCAGTCCTCAGTCCTCAAACCTCAATCCTCAACCCTCAGCCCTCATCCTCAATCATCAATCCTCAATATTCAATCCTCAATACTCAATCCTCAATACTCAATCTTCAATCCTCAATTCTTAATCCTCAATCCTCAGCCCTCAATGTTCAATCCGCAATAACTAATCCTCAAACTTCAATCCTCAATCCTCAATCCTCAGTCCTCAGTCCTCAAACCTCAATCCTCAACCCTCAGCCCTCATCCTCAATCCTCAATCCTCAATCCTCAATCCTCAATCGTCAGTCTTCAATCCTCAATACTCAATCTTCAATCCTCAATCCTCAATCCTCAATCCTCAATCCTCGATCTTCAATCCTCGATACCCAATCCTCAATCTTCAATCCTCAATCCTCAATCCTCAATCCTCAATTCTCGATCCTCAATTCTCAATCCTCAATCCTCAATTCTCAATCCTCAATCCTCAGTCTTCTGTCCTCAATACACAATCTTCAGTCCTCAATCCTCAATCCTCAATCCCCAATCCTCATTCTTCAATCCTCAATACCCAATCTTCAATCTTCAATCCTCAATCGTCAATCCTCAATTCCCAATCCTCAATCCTCAATCCTCAGTCCTCAGTTCTCAAACCTCAATCCTCAACCCTCAGCCCTCATCCTCAATCCTCAATCCTCAATATTCAATCCTCAATACTCAATCCTCAATACTCAATCTTCAATCCTCAATTCTTAATCCTTAATCCTCAGCCCTCAATGTTCAATCCGCAATAACTAATCCTCAAACTTCAATCCTCAATCCTCAATCCTCAGTCCTCAGTCCTCAAACCTCAATCCTCAACCCTCAGCCCTCATCCTCAATCCTCAATCCTCAATCCTCAATCCTCAATCCTCAATCCTCAATTCCCAATCCTCAATCCTCAGTCTTCAGTCCTCAATACACAATCTTCAGTCCTCAATCCTCAATCCTCAATCCCCAATCCTCATTCTTCAATCCTCAATACCCAATCTTCAATCTTCAATCCTCAAACCTCAATCCTCAATTCCCAATCCTCAATCCTCATTCTTCAATCCTCAATACCCAATCCTCAATCTTCAATCCTCAACCCTCAGTCCTCAATTCTCAGTCCTCAATCCTCAGTCCTCAGTCATCAAACCTCAATCCTCAACACTCAGCCCTAATCCTCAATCCTCAATCCTCAATCCTCAATCCTCAATCCTCAATCTTCAATCCTCAATACTCAATCTTCAATCCTC
The DNA here is from genome assembly GCF_051401765.1 of Calliopsis andreniformis. Classification (NCBI taxonomy): domain Eukaryota; kingdom Metazoa; phylum Arthropoda; class Insecta; order Hymenoptera; family Andrenidae; genus Calliopsis; species Calliopsis andreniformis. The sequence continues at coordinate 179,536 of NW_027480504.1, forward strand.
AATCCTCAATCCTCAATCCTCAACCTTCATTCCTCAATCCTCAATCCTCAATACTCAATCCTCATTCTTCAATCATCTGTACCGAATACTCAATCTTCAATCCTGAATTCGCAATCCTCAATCCTCAGTCCTCAGTCCTCAAACCTCAATCCTCAACCCTCAGCCCTCATCCTCAATCCTCAATCCTCAATCCTCAATCCTCAATCTTCAATCCTCAATACTCAAACTTCAATCCTCAATCCTCAATCCTCAATCCTCAATCCTCATTCCTCAATCGTCGGTCTTCAATCCTCAATACTCAATCTTCAATCCTCAATCCTCAATCCTCAATCCTCAATACTCAATTTTCAATCCTCAATAACCAGTACTCAATCTTCAATCCTCAATCCTCAATTCTCGATCCTCAATCCTCAATCCTCAATCCTCAATCGTCAATTCTCAATCCTCAATCCTCAGTCCTCAGTCCTCAATACACAATCTTCAATCCTCAATCTTCAATCCTCAATCCTCAATCCCCATTCCTCAATCCTCAATACCCAGTCCTCAATCTTCAATCCTCAATCCTCAATCCTCAATTCTCAATACTCAATCCTCAGTCCTCAGTCCTCAACCCTCAATCCTCAACCCTCAGCCCTCATCCTCAATCCTCAAACCTCAATCTTCAATCCTCAATCCTCAATCCTCAATACCCAAACCTCAATCTTCAATCCTCAATCCTCAATCCTCAATCCTCAATCCTCAATCCTCGATCCTCAATTATCAATCCTCAATCCTCAATTCTCAATCCTCAATCCTCAGTCTTCAGTCCTCAATACACAATCTTCAGTCCTCAATCCTCAATCCTCAATCCTCAATCCTCATTCTTCAATCCTCAATACCCAATCTTCAATCTTCAATCCTCAATCCTCAATCCTCAATTCTCAACCCTCAATCCTCAGTCCTCAGTCCTCAAACCTCAATCCTCAACCCTCAGCCCTCATCCTCAATCCTCAATCCTCAATTCTCAATCCTCAATCCTCAATCCTCAGTCGCCAAACCTCAATCCTCAACCCTCAGCCCTCATCGTCAGTCCTCAATACTCAATCCTCAATCGTCAGCCTTCAATCCTCAATACTCAATCTTCAATCCTCAATCCTCAATCCTCAATCCTCAATCCTCATTCTTCAATCCTCAATACCCAATCCTCAATCTTCAATCCTCAACCCTTAATCCTCAATTCTCAATCCTCAATCCTCAGTCCTCAGTCCTCAAACCTCAATCCTCAACACTCAGCCCTCATCCTCAATCCTCAATCCTCAATCCTCAATCCTCAATCCTCAATCTTCAATCCTCAATACTCAATCTTCAATCCTCAATCCTCAATCCTCAATCCTCAACCTTCATTCCTCAATCCTCAATCCTCAATACTCAATACTCATTCTTCAATCATCTGTACCGAATACTCAATCTTCAATCCTGAATTCTCAATCCTCAATCCTCAGTCCTCAGTCCTCAAACCTCAATCCTCAACCCTCAGCCCTCATCGTCAATCCTCAATCCTCAATCCTCAATCCTCAATCTTCAATCCTCAATACTCAAACTTCAATCCTCAATCCTCAATCCTCAATCCTCAATCCTCATTCCTCAATCGTCGGTCTTCAATCCTCAATACTCAATCTTCAATCCTCAATCCTCAATCCTCAATCATCAATCCTCATTCTTCAATCCTCAATACCCAATCCTCAATCTTCAATCCTCAATCCTCAATCCTCAATTCTCAATCCTCAATCCTCAGTCCTCAGTCCTCAAACCTCAATCCTCAAACCTCAGCCCTCATCCTCAATCCTCAATCCTCAATATTCAATCCTCAATACTCAATCCTCAATACTCAATCTTCAATCCTCAATCCTTAATCCTCAATCCTCAATCCTGAATCCTCAATCCTGAATCCTCAATCTTCAACCCTCAGTCCTCAACAATCAGTTGTCAATCCTCCATCCTCAATAGAATATCATCAATTCACAGCTTTCAATACTCAATACTCAACCTGCAATCTTCAAATCTCTATCGACAAACATCAATTCTCATCACTCAACCCTCAACGCTCAGTCCCCAATCCTCAATCTTCAATCCTCAATCCTCAACACTCAGACCCCAATCATCAATCTTCAATCCTCAATACTCAATCTTCAATCCTCAATACTCAATCGTCAGTCTTCAATCTTCAACACTCAATCTTCAATTCTCAATCCTCAATCCTCAATCCTCATTCTTCAATCCTCAATACCCAATCCTCAATCTTCAATCGTCAATCCTCAATCCTCAATTCTCAATCCTCAATCCTCAATCCTCAGTCCTCAGTCCTCAAACCTAAATCCTCAACCCTCAGCCCTCATCCTCAATCCTCAATCCTCAATCCTCAATTCTCAATCCTCAATCCTCAATCCTCAATCGTCAATTCTCAATCCTCAATCCTCAGTCCTCAGTCCTCGATACACAATCTTCAATCCTCAATCTTCAATCCTCAATCCTCAATCCCCATTCCTCAATCCTCAATACCCAGTCCTCAATCTTCAATCCTCAATTCTCAATCCTCAATTCTCAATCCTCAATCCTCAGTCCTCAGTCCTCAACCCTCAATCCTCAACCCTCAGCCCTCATCCTCAATCCTCAAACCTCAATCTTCAATCCTCAATCCTCAATCCTCAATACCCAATCTTCAATCTTCAATCCTCAATCCTCAATCCTCAATTCCCAATCCTCAATCCTCAATCCTCAGTCCTCAGTCCTCAAACCTCAATCCTCAACCCTCAGCCCTCATCCTCAATCCTCAATCCTCAATATTCAATCCTCAATACTCAATCCTCAATACTCAATCTTCAATCCTCAATTCTTAATCCTCAATCCTCAGCCCTCAATGTTCAATCCGCAATAACTAATCCTCAAACTTCAATCCTCAATCCTCAATCCTCAGTCCTCAGTCCTCAAACCTCAATCCTCAACCCTCAGCCCTCATCCTCAATCCTCAATCCTCAATCCTCAATCCTCAATCGTCAGTCTTCAATCCTCAATACTCAATCTTCAATCCTCAATCCTCAATCCTCAATCCTCAATCCTCGATCTTCAATCCTCGATACCCAATCCTCAATCTTCAATCCTCAATCCTCAATCCTCAATCCTCAATTCTCGATCCTCAATTCTCAATCCTCAATCCTCAATTCTCAATCCTCAATCCTCAGTCTTCTGTCCTCAATACACAATCTTCAGTCCTCAATCCTCAATCCTCAACCCCAATCCTCATTCTTCAATCCTCAATACCCAATCTTCAATCTTCAATCCTCAATCCTCAATCCTCAATTCCCAATCCTCAATCCTCAATCCTCAGTCCTCAGTCCTCAAACCTCAATCCTCAACCCTCAGCCCTCATCCTCAATCCTCAATCCTCAATATTCAATCCTCAATACTCAATCCTCAATACTCAATCTTCAATCCTCAATTCTTAATCCTCAATCCTCAGCTCTCAATGTTCAATCCGCAATAACTAATCCTCAAACTTCAATCCTCAATCCTCAATCCTCAGTCCTCAGTCCTCAAACCTCAATCCTCAACCCTCAGCCCTCATCCTCAATCCTCAATCCTCAATCCTCAATCCTCAATCGTCAGTCTTCAATCCTCAATACTCAATCTTCAATCCTCAATCCTCAATCCTCAATCCTCAATCCTCGATCTTCAATCCTCAATACCCAATCCTCAATCTTCAATCCTCAATCCTCAATCCTCAATCCTCAATTCTCGATCCTCAGTTCTCAATCCTCAATCCTCAATTCTCAATCCTCAATCCTTAGTCTTCTGTCCTCAATACACAATCTTCAGTCCTCAATCCTCAATCCTCAATCCCCAATCCTCATTCTTCAATCCTCAATACCCAATCTTCAATCTTCAATCCTCAATCCTCAATCCTCAATTCCCAATCCTCAATCCTCAGTCTTCAGTCCTCAATACACAATCTTCAGTCCTCAATCCTCAATCCTCAATCCCCAATCCTCATTCTTCAATCCTCAATACCCAATCTTCAATCTTCAATCCTCAATCCTCAATCCTCAATTCCCAATCCTCAATCCTCATTGTTCAATCCTCAATACCCAATCCTCAATCTTCAATCCTCAACCCTCAGTCCTCAATTCTCAGTCCTCAATCCTCAGTCCTCAGTCATCAAACCTCAATCCTCAACACTCAGCCCTAATCCTCAATCCTCAATCCTCAATCCTCAATCCTCAATCCTCAATCTTCAATCCTCAATACTCAATCTTCAATCCTCAATCCTCAATCCTCAATCCTCAACCTTCATTCCTCAATCCTCAATCCTCAATACTCAATCCTCATTCTTCAATCATCTGTACCGAATACTCAATCTTCAATCCTGAATTCTCAATCCTCAATCCTCAGTCCTCAGTCCTCAAACCTCAATCCTCAACCCTCAGCCCTCATCCTCAATCCTCAATCCTCAATCCTCAATCCTCATCTTCAATCCTCAATACTCAAACTTCAATCCTCAATCCTCAATCCTCAATCCTCAATCCTCATTCCTCAATCGTCGGTCTTCAATCCTCAATACTCAATCTTCAATCCTCAATCCTCAATCCTCAATCCTCAATACTCAATCTTCAATCCTCAATAACCAGTACTCAATCTTCAATCCTCAATCCTCAATTCTCGATCCTCAATCCTCAATCCTCAATCCTCAATCGTCAATTCTCAATCCTCAATCCTCAGTCCTCAGTCCTCAATACACAATCTTCAATCCTCAATCTTCAATCCTCAATCCTCAATCCCCATTCCTCAATCCTCAATACCCAGTCCTCAATCTTCAATCCTCAATCCTCAATCCTCAATTCTCAATACTCAATCCTCAGTCCTCAGTCCTGAACCCTCAATCCTCAACCCTCAGCCCTCATCCTCAATCCTCAAACCTCAATCTTCAATCCTCAATCCTCAATCCTCAATACCCAAACCTCAATCTTCAATCCTCAATCCTCAATCCTCAATCCTCAATTCTCGATCCTCAATTATCAATCCTCAATCCTCAATTCTCAATCCTCAATCCTCAGTCTTCAGTCCTCAATACACAATCTTCAGTCCTCAATCCTCAATCCTCAATCCTCAATCCTCATTCTTCAATCCTCAATACCCAATCTTCAATCTTCAATCCTCAATCCTCAATCCTCAATTCTCAACCCTCAATCCTCAGTCCTCAGTCCTCAAACCTCAATCCTCAACCCTCAGCCCTCATCCTCAATCCTCAATCCTCAATTCTCAATCCTCAATCCTCAATCCTCAGTCCTCAAACCTCAATCCTCAACCCTCAGCCCTCATCGTCAGTCCTCAATACTCAATCCTCAATCGTCAGCCTTCAATCCTCAATACTCAATCTTCAATCCTCAATCCTCAATCCTCAATCCTCAATCCTCATTCTTCAATCCTCAATACCCAATCCTCAATCTTCAATCCTCAACCCTTAATCCTCAATTCTCAATCCTCAATCCTCAGTCCTCAGTCCTCAAACCTCAATCCTCAACACTCAGCCCTCATCCTCAATCCTCAATCCTCAATCCTCAATCCTCAATCCTCAATCTTCAATCCTCAATACTCAATCTTCAATCCTCAATCCTCAATCATCAATCCTCAACCTTCATTCCTCAATCCTCAATCCTCAATACTCAATCCTCATTCTTCAATCATCTGTACCGAATACTCAATCTTCAATCCTGAATTCTCAATCCTCAATCCTCAGTCCTCAGTCCTCAAACCTCAATCCTCAACCCTCAGCCCTCATCGTCAATCCTCAATCCTCAATCCTCAATCCTCAATCTTCAATCCTCAATACTCAAACTTCAATCCTCAATCCTCAATCCTCAATCCTCAATCCTCATTCCTCAATCGTCGGTCTTCAATCCTCAATACTCAATCTTCAATCCTCAATCCTCAATCCTCAATCATCAATCCTCATTCTTCAATCCTCAATACCCAATCCTCAATCTTCAATCCTCAATCCTCAATCCTCAATTCTCAATCCTCAATCCTCAGTCCTCAGTCCTCAAACCTCAATCCTCAAACCTCAGCCCTCATCCTCAATCCTCAATCCTCAATATTCAATCCTCAATACTCAATCCTCAATACTCAATCTTCAATCCTCAATCCTTAATCCTCAATCCTCAGCCCTCAATGTTCAATCCGCAATAACTAATCCTCAAACTTCAATCCACAATCCTCAATCCTCAATCCTCAATCCTCAATCCTCAGCCCTCAAACCTCAATCCTGAATCCTCAATCCTGAATCCTCAATCTTCAGCCCTCAGTCCTCAACAATCAGTTGTCAATCCTCCATCCTCAATAGAATATCATCAATTCACAGCTTTCAATACTCAATACTCAACCTGCAATCTTCAAATCTCTATCCACAAACATCAATTCTCATCACTCAACCCTCAACGCTCAGTCCCCAAACCTCAATCTTCAATCCTCAATCCTCAACACTCAGACCCCAATCATCAACCTTCAATCCTCAATACTCAATCTTCAATCCTCAATACTCAATCGTCAGTCTTCAATCTTCAACACTCAATCTTCAATTCTCAATCCTCAATCCTCAATCCTCATTCTTCAATCCTCAATACCCAATCCTCAATCTTCAATCGTCAATCCTCAATCCTCAATTCTCAATCCTCAATCCTTAATCCTCAGACCTCAAACATCAATATCCAACCCTCAGTCCTCGTCCTCAATCCACAACCCTCAATCCTCAGTCCTCAATATTCAATCTTCAATACTCAATCTTCAATCCTCAATCCTCAATCCTCAATCCTCAATCCTCAACCCTCAGCCCTCATCCTCAATCCTCAATCCTCAATCCTCAATCCTCAATCCTCAATCCTCAATTCTCGATCCTCAATTCTCAATCCTCAATCCTCAATTCTCAATCCTCAATCCTCAGTCTTCTGTCCTCAATACACAATCTTCAGTCCTCAATCCTCAATCCTCAATCCCCAATCGTCATTCTTCAATCCTCAATACCCAATCTTCAATCTTCAATCCTCAATCCTCAATCCTCAATTCCCAATCCTCAATCCTCAATCCTCAGTCCTCAGTCCTCAAACCTCAATCCTCAACCCTCAGCCCTCATCCTCAATCCTCAATCCTCAATATTCAATCCTCAATACTCAATCCTCAATACTCAATCTTCAATCCTCAATTCTTAATCCTCAATCCTCAGCCCTCAATGTTCAATCCGCAATAACTAATCCTCAAACTTCAATCCTCAATCCTCAATCCTCAGTCCTCAGTCCTCAAACCTCAATCCTCAAACCTCAGCCCTCATCCTCAATCCTCAATCCTCAATCCTCAATCCTCAATCGTCAGTCTTCAATCCTCAATACTCAATCTTCAATCCTCAATCCTCAATCCTCAATCCTCAATCCTCGATCTTCAATCCTCAATACCCAATCCTCAATCTTCAATCCTCAATACTCAATCCTCAATCCTCAATTCTCGATCCTCAATTCTCAATCCTCAATCCTCAATCCTCAATCCTCAGCCCTCAAACCTCAATCCTGAATGCTCAATCCTGAATCCTCAATCTTCAGCCCTCAGTCCTCAACAATCAGTTGTCAATCCTCCATCCTCAATAGAATATCATCAATTCACAGCTTTCAATACTCAATACTCAACCTGCAATCTTCAAATCTCTATCCACAAACATCAATTCTCATCACTCAACCCTCAACGCTCAGTCCCCAATCCTCAATCTTCAATCCTCAATCCTCAACACTCAGACCCCAATCATCAACCTTCAATCCTCAATACTCAATCTTCAATCCTCAATACTCAATCGTCAGTCTTCAATCTTCAACACTCAATCTTCAATTCTCAATCCTCAATCCTCAATCCTCATTCTTCAATCCTCAATACCCAATCCTCAATCTTCAATCGTCAATCCTCAATCCTCAATTCTCAATCCTCAATCCTTAATCCTCAGACCTCAAACATCAATATCCAACCCTCAGTCCTCGTCCTCAATCCACAACCCTCAATCCTCAGTCCTCAATATTCAATCTTCAATACTCAATCTTCAATCCTCAATCCTCAATCCTCAATCCTCAATCCTCAACCCTCAGCCCTCATCCTCAATCCTCAATCCTCAATCCTCAATCCTCAATCCTCAATCCTCAATTCTCGATCCTCAATTCTCAATCCTCAATCCTCAATTCTCAATCCTCAATCCTCAGTCTTCTGTCCTCAATACACAATCTTCAGTCCTCAATCCTCAATCCTCAATCCCCAATCGTCATTCTTCAATCCTCAATACCCAATCTTCAATCTTCAATCCTCAATCCTCAATCCTCAATTCCCAATCCTCAATCCTCAATCCTCAGTCCTCAGTCCTCAAACCTCAATCCTCAACCCTCAGCCCTCATCCTCAATCCTCAATCCTCAATATTCAATCCTCAATACTCAATCCTCAATACTCAATCTTCAATCCTCAATTCTTAATCCTCAATCCTCAGCCCTCAATGTTCAATCCGCAATAACTAATCCTCAAACTTCAATCCTCAATCCTCAATCCTCAGTCCTCAGTCCTCAAACCTCAATCCTCAAACCTCAGCCCTCATCCTCAATCCTCAATCCTCAATCCTCAATCCTCAATCGTCAGTCTTCAATCCTCAATACTCAATCTTCAATCCTCAATCCTCAATCCTCAATCCTCAATCCTCGATCTTCAATCCTCAATACCCAATCCTCAATCTTCAATCCTCAATACTCAATCCTCAATCCTCAATTCTCGATCCTCAATTCTCAATCCTCAATCCTCAATTCTCAATCCTCAATCCTCAGTCTTCTGTCCTCAATACACAATCTTCAGTCCTCAATCCTCAATCCTCAATCCCCAATCCTCATTCTTCAATCCTCAATACCCAATCTTCAATCTTCAATCCTCAATCCTCAATCCTCAATTCCCAATCCTCAATCCTCAATCCTCAGTCCTCAGTCCTCAAACCTCAATCCTCAACCCTCAGCCCTCATCCTCAATCCTCAATCCTCAATATTCAATCCTCAATACTCAATCCTCAATACTCAATCTTCAATCCTCAATTCTTAATCCTCAATCCTCAGCCCTCAATGTTCAATCCGCAATAACTAATCCTCAAACTTCAATCCTCAATCCTCAATCCTCAGTCCTCAGTCCTCAAACCTCAATCCTCAACCCTCAGCCCTCATCCTCAATCCTCAATCCTCAATCCTCAATCCTCAATCGTCAGTCTTCAATCCTCAATACTCAATCTTCAATCCTCAATCCTCAATCCTCAATCCTCAATCCTCGATCTTCAATCCTCAATACCCAATCCTCAATCTTCAATCCTCAATCCTCAATCCTCAATCCTCAATTCTCGATCCTCAATTCTCAATCCTCAATCCTCAATTCTCAATCCTCAATCCTCAGTCTTCTGTCCTCAATACACAATCTTCAGTCCTCAATCCTCAATCCTCAATCCCCAATCCTCATTCTTCAATCCTCAATACCCAATCTTCAATCTTCAATCCTCAATCCTCAATCCTCAATTCCCAATCCTCAATCCTCAGTCTTCAGTCCTCAATACACAATCTTCAGTCCTCAATCCTCAATCCTCAATCCCCAATCCTCATTCTTCAATCCTCAATACCCAATCTTCAATCTTCAATCCTCAATCCTCAATCCTCAATTCCCAATCCTCAATCCTCATTCTTCAATCCTCAATACCCAATCCTCAATCTTCAATCCTCAACCCTCAGTCCTCAATTCTCAGTCCTCAATCCTCAGTCCTCAGTCATCAAACCTCAATCCTCAACACTCAGCCCTAATCCTCAATCCTCAATCCTCAATCCTCAATCCTCAATCCTCAATCTTCAATCCTCAATACTCAATCTTCAATCCTCAATCCTCAATCCTCAATCCTCAACCTTCATTCCTCAATCCTCAATCCTCAATACTCAATCCTCATTCTTCAATCATCAGTACCGAATACTCAATCTTCAATCCTGAATTCGCAATCCTCAATCCTCAGTCCTCAGTCCTCAAACCTCAATCCTCAACCCTCAGCCCTCATCCTCAATCCTCAATCCTCAATCCTCAATCCTCAATCTTCAATCCTCAATACTCAAACTTCAATCCTCAATCCTCAATCCTCAATCCTCAATCCTCATTCCTCAATCGTCGGTCTTCAATCCTCAATACTCAATCTTCAATCCTCAATCCTCAATCCTCAATCCTCAATACTCAATCTTCAATCCTCAATAACCAGTACTCAATCTTCAATCCTCAATCCTCAATTCTCGATCCTCAATCCTCAATCCTCAATCCTCAATCGTCAATTCTCAATCCTCAATCCTCAGTCATCAGTCCTCAATACACAATCTTCAATCCTCAATCTTCAATCCTCAATCCTCAATCCCCATTCCTCAATCCTCAATACCCAGTCCTCAATCTTCAATCCTCAATCCTCAATCCTCAATTCTCAATACTCAATCCTCAGTCCTCAGTCCTCAACCCTCAATCCTCAACCCTCAGCCCTCATCCTCAATCCTCAAACCTCAATCTTCAATCCTTAATCCTCAATCCTCAATACCCAAACCTCAATCTTCAATCCTCAATCCTCAATCCTCAATCCTCAATTCTCGATCCTCAATTATCAATCCTCAATCCTCAATTCTCAATCCTCAATCCTCAGTCTTCAGTCCTCAATACACAATCTTCAGTCCTCAATCCTCAATCCTCAATCCTCAATCCTCATTCTTCAATCCTCAATACCCAATCTTCAATCTTCAATCCTTAATCCTCAATCCTCAATCTTCAATCCTCAATCCTCAATCCTCAATCCTCAATCCTCATTCTTCAATCCTCAACACCCAAGCCTCAATCTTCAATCCTCAACCCTTAATCCTCAATTCTCAATCCTCAATCCTCAGTCCTCAGTCCTCAAACCTCAATCCTCAACACTCAGCCCTCATCCTCAATCCTCAATCCTCAATCCTCAATCCTCAATCCTCAATCTTCAATCCTCAATACTCAATCTTCAATCCTCAATCCTCAATCCTCAATCCTCAACCTTCATTCCTCAATCCTCAATCCTCAATACTCAATCCTCATTCTTCAATCATCTGTACCGAATACTCAATCTTCAATCCTGAATTCTCAATCCTCAATCCTCAGTCCTCAGTCCTCAAACCTCAATCCTCAACCCTCAGCCCTCATCGTCAATCCTCAATCCTCAATCCTCAATCCTCAATCTTCAATCCTCAATACTCAAACTTCAATCCTCAATCCTCAATCCTCAATCCTCAATCCTCATTCCTCAATCGTCGGTCTTCAATCCTCAATACTCAATCTTCAATCCTCAATCCTCAATCCTCAATCATCAATCCTCATTCTTCAATCCTCAATACCCAATCCTCAATCTTCAATCCTCAATCCTCAATCCTCAATTCTCAATCCTCAATCCTCAGTCCTCAGTCCTCAAACCTCAATCCTCAAACCTCAGCCCTCATCCTCAATCCTCAATCCTCAATATTCAATCCTCAATACTCAATCCTCAATACTCAATCTTCAATCCTCAATCCTTAATCCTCAATCCTCAGCCCTCAATGTTCAATCCGCAATAACTAATCCTCAAACTTCAATCCACAATCCTCAATCCTCAATCCTCAATCCTCAATCCTCAATCCTCAATCTTCAATCCTCAATACTCAATCTTCAATCCTCAATCCTCAATCCTCAATCCACAACCTTCATTCCTCAATCCTCAATACTCAATACTCAATCCTCATTCTTCAATCATCTGTACCGAATACTCAATCTTCAATCCTGAATTCTCAATCCTCAATCCTCAGTCCTCAGTCCTCAAACCTCAATCCTCAACCCTCAGCCCTCATCGTCAATCCTCAATCCTCAATCCTCAATCCTCAATCTTCAATCCTCAATACTCAAACTTCAATCCTCAATCCTCAATCCTCAATCCTCAATCCTCATTCCTCAATCGTCGGTCTTCAATCCTCAATACTCAATCTTCAATCCTCAATCCTCAATCCTCAATCCTCAATACTCAATCTTCAATCCTCAATAACCAGTACTCAATCTTCAATCCTCAATCCTCAATCCTCAATTCTCGATCCTCAATCCTCAATCCTCAATCGTCAATTCTCAATCCTCAATACTCAGTCCTCAGTCCTCAATACACAATCTTCAATCCTCAATCTTCAATCCTCAATCCTCAATCCCCATTCCTCAATCCTCAATACCCAGTCCTCAATCTTCAATCCTCAATCCTCAATCCTCAATTCTCAATCCTCAACACTCAGACCCCAATCATCAATCTTCAATCCTCAATACTCAATCTTCAATCCTCGATACTCAATCGTCAGTCTTCAATCTTCAACACTCAATCTTCAATTCTCAATCCTCAATCCTCAATCCTCATTCTTCAATCCTCAATACCCAATCCTCAATCTTCAATCGTCAATCCTCAATCCTCAATTCTCAATCCTCAATCCTCAATCCTCAGTCCTCAGTCCTCAAACCTAAATCCTCAACCCTCAGCCCTCATCCTCAATCCTCAATCCTCAATATTCAATCCTCAATACTCAATCCTCAATACTCAATCTTCAATCCTCAATTCTTAATCCTCAATCCTCAGCCCTCAATGTTCAATCCGCAATAACTAATCCTCAAACTTCAATCCTCAATCCTCAATCCTCAGTCCTCAGTCCTCAAACCTCAATCCTCAACCCTCAGCCCTCATCCTCAATCCTCAATCCTCAATCCTCAATCCTCAATCGTCAGTCTTCAATCCTCAATACTCAATCTTCAATCCTCAATCCTCAATCCTCAATCCTCAATCCTCGATCTTCAATCCTCAATACCCAATCCTCAATCTTCAATCCTCAATCCTCAATCCTCAATCCTCAATTCTCGATCCTCAATTCTCAATCCTCAATCCTCAATTCTCAATCCTCAATCCTCAGTCTTCTGTCCTCAATACACAATCTTCAGTCCTCAATCCTCAATCCTCAATCCCCAATCCTCATTCTTCAATCCTCAATACCCAATCTTCAATCTTCAATCCTCAATCCTCAATCCTCAATTCCCAATCCTCAATCCTCAGTCTTCAGTCCTCAATACACAATCTTCAGTCCTCAATCCTCAATCCTCAATCCCCAATCCTCATTCTTCAATCCTCAATACCCAATCTTCAATCTTCAATCCTCAATCCTCAATCCTCAATTCCCAATCCTCAATCCTCATTCTTTAATCCTCAATACCCAATCCTCAATCTTCAATCCTCAACCCTCAGTCCTCAATTCTCAGTCCTCAATCCTCAGTCCTCAGTCATCAAACCTCAATCCTCAACACTCAGCCCTAATCCTCAATCCTCAATCCTCAATCCTCAATCCTCAATCCTCAATCTTCAATCCTCAATACTCAATCTTCAATCCTCAATCCTCAATCCTCAATCCTCAACCTTCATTCCTCAATCCTCAATCCTCAATACTCAATCCTCATTCTTCAATCATCAGTACCGAATACTCAATCTTCAATCCTGAATTCGCAATCCTCAATCCTCAGTCCTCAGTCCTCAAACCTCAATCCTCAACCCTCAGCCCTCATCCTCAATCCTCAATCCTCAATCCTCAATCCTCAATCTTCAATCCTCAATACTCAAACTTCAATCCTCAATCCTCAATCCTCGATCCTCAATCCTCATTCCTCAATCGTCGGTCTTCAATCCTCAATACTCAATCCTCAATCCTCAATCCTCAATCCTCAATCCTCAATACTCAATCTTCAATCCTCAATCCTCAATTCTCGATCCTCAATCCTCAATCCTCAATCCTCAATCGTCAATTCTCAATCCTCAATCCTCAGTCCTCAGTCCTCAATACACAATCTTCAATCCTCAATCTTCAATCCTCAATCCTCAATCCCCATTCCTCAATCCTCAATACCCAGTCCTCAATCTTCAATCCTCAATCCTCAATCCTCAATTCTCAATACTCAATCCTCAGTCCTCAGTCCTCAACCCTCAATCCTCAACCCTCAGCCCTCATCCTCAATCCTCAAACCTCAATCTTCAATCCTCAATCCTCAATCCTCAATACCCAAACCTCAATCTTCAATCCTCAATCCTCAATCCTCAATCCTCAATTCTCGATCCTCAATTATCAATCCTCAATCCTCAATTCTCAATCCTCAATCCTCAGTCTTCAGTCCTCAATACACAATCTTCAGTCCTCAATCCTCAATCCTCAATCCTCAATCCTCATTCTTCAATCCTCAATACCCAATCTTCAATCTTCAATCCTCAATCCTCAATCCTCAATCTTCAATCCTCAATCCTCAATCCTCAATCCTCAATCCTCATTCTTCAATCCTCAACACCCAAGCCTCAATCTTCAATCCTCAACCCTTAATCCTCAATTCTCAATCCTCAATCCTCAGTCCTCAGTCCTCAAACCTCAATCCTCAACACTCAGCCCTCATCCTCAATCCTCAATCCTCAATCCTCAATCCTCAATCCTCAATCTTCAATCCTCAATACTCAATCTTCAATCCTCAATCCTCAATCCTCAATCCTCAACCTTCATTCCTCAATCCTCAATCCTCAATACTCAATCCTCATTCTTCAATCATCTGTACCGAATACTCAATCTTCAATCCTGAATTCTCAATCCTCAATCCTCAGTCCTCAGTCCTCAAACCTCAATCCTCAACCCTCAGCCCTCATCGTCAATCCTCAATCCTCAATCCTCAATCCTCAATCTTCAATCCTCAATACTCAAACTTCAATCCTCAATCCTCAATCCTCAATCCTCAATCCTCATTCCTCAATCGTCGGTCTTCAATCCTCAATACTCAATCTTCAATCCTCAATCCTCAATCCTCAATCATCAATCCTCATTCTTCAATCCTCAATACCCAATCCTCAATCTTCAATCCTCAATCCTCAATCCTCAATTCTCAATCCTCAATCCTCAGTCCTCAGTCCTCAAACCTCAATCCTCAAACCTCAGCCCTCATCCTCAATCCTCAATCCTCAATATTCAATCCTCAATACTCAATCCTCAATACTCAATCTTCAATCCTCAATCCTTAATCCTCAATCCTCAGCCCTCAATGTTCAATCCGCAATAACTAATCCTCAAACTTCAATCCACAATCCTCAATCCTCAATCCTCAATCCTCAATCCTCAATCCTCAATCTTCAATCCTCAATACTCAATCTTCAATCCTCAATCCTCAATCCTCAATCCACAACCTTCATTCCTCAATCCTCAATACTCAATACTCAATCCTCATTCTTCAATCATCTGTACCGAATACTCAATCTTCAATCCTGAATTCTCAATCCTCAATCCTCAGTCCTCAGTCCTCAAACCTCAATCCTCAACCCTCAGCCCTCATCGTCAATCCTCAATCCTCAATCCTCAATCCTCAATCTTCAATCCTCAATACTCAAACTTCAATCCTCAATCCTCAATCCTCAATCCTCAATCCTCAATCCTCAATACTCAATCTTCAATCCTCAATAACCAGTACTCAATCTTCAATCCTCAATCCTCAATCCTCAATTCTCGATCCTCAATCCTCAATCCTCAATCGTCAATTCTCAATCCTCAATACTCAGTCCTCAGTCCTCAATACACAATCTTCAATCCTCAATCTTCAATCCTCAATCCTCAATCCCCATTCCTCAATCCTCAATACCCAGTCCTCAATCTTCAATCCTCAATCCTCAATCCTCAATTCTCAATCCTCAATCCGCAGTCCTCAGTCCTCAACCCTCAATCCTCAACCCTCAGCCCTCATCCTCAATCCTCAAACCTCAATCTTCAATCCTCAATCCTCAATCCTCAATACCCAATCTTCAATCCTCAATCCTCAGTCCTCAAACCACAATTCTGAAACCTCAATCCTGAATCCTCAATCTTCAATCCTCAATCCCCAATCCACAGTCTTCAATCCTCAATCTTCAGTCCTCAATCCTCAATCCACAATCTTCAATCCTCAATACTCAATATTCAGTCCTCTATCCTCAATCCTCAATCCTCAATCCTCAATCCTCAATCCTCAATTTTCAATCCTCAATACTCAATCTCCAATCCTCAATCCTCAATACCTTAATCCTCAATTCTCATTCTTCAATCCTCAGTACCGTATCCACAATCTTCAATCCTGAATCCTCAATCCTCAGTTCTCAATCCTGAATCCTCAATCCTGAATCCTCAAGCTTCAGCCCTCAGTCCTCAACAATCTGTTGTCAATCCCCAATCCTCAATAGAATATCCTCAATTCACAGTTTTCAATACTCATTACTCAATCTGCAATCTTCAGATCTCTATCCACAAACATCAATTCTCATCACTCAACACTCAATACTCAGTCCCCAATCCTCAAGCTTCAAACCTAAATCCTCAATCCTCAATCATCAATCCTCAATCTTCAATCCTCAATACTCAATCTTCAATCCTCAACCCTCAATCCGCAATCCTCGATCACCAATCCTCAACCCTGAATCCTCAATCCTCAATCGTCAATCTTCAATCCTCAATCCTCAATCCTCAGTCCTCAGTCCTCAAACCTCAATCCTCAACACTCAGCCCTCATCCTCAATCCTCAATCCTCAATCCTCAATCCTCAATCCTCAATCTTCAATCCTCAATACTCAATCTTCAATCCTCAATCCTCAATCCTCAATCCTCAACCTTCATTCCTCAATCCTCAATCCTCAATCCTCAATCTTCAATCCTCAATACTCAAACTTCAATCCTCAATCCTCAATCCTCAATCCTCAATCCTCATTCCTCAATCGTCGGTCTTCAATCCTCAATACTCAATCTTCAATCCTCAATCCTCAATCCTCAATCATCAATCCTCATTCTTCAATCCTCAATACCCAATCCTCAATCTTCAATCCTCAATCCTCAATCCTCAATTCTCAATCCTCAATCCTCAGTCCTCAGTCCTCAAACCTCAATCCTCAAACCTCAGCCCTCATCCTCAATCCTCAATCCTCAATATTCAATCCTCAATACTCAAGCCTCAATACTCAATCTTCAATCCTCAATCCTTAATCCTCAATCCTCAGCCCTCAATGTTCAATCCGCAATAACTAATCCTCAAACTTCAATCCACAATCCTCAATCCTCAATCCTCAATCCTCAATCCTCAGCCCTCAAACCTCAATCCTGAATCCTCAATCCTGAATCCTCAATCTTCAGCCCTCGGTCCTCAACAATCAGTTGTCAATCCTCCATCCTCAATAGAATATCATCAATTCACAGCTTTCAATACTCAATACTCAACCTGCAATCTTCAAATCTCTATCCACAAACATCAATTCTCATCACTCAACCCTCAACGCTCAGTCCCCAATCCTCAATCTTCAATCCTCAATCCTCAACACTCAGACCCCAATCATCAATCTTCAATCCTCAATACTCAATCTTCAATCCTCAATACTCAATCGTCAGTCTTCAATCTTCAACACTCAATCTTCAATTCTCAATCCTCAATCCTCAATCCTCATTCTTCAATCCTCAATACCCAATCCTCAATCTTCAATCGTCAATCCTCAATCCTCAATTCTCAATCCTCAATCCTCAATCCTCAGTCCTCAGTCCTCAAACCTAAATCCTCAACCCTCAGCCCTCATCCTCAATCCTCAATCCTCAATCCTCAATTCTCAATCCTCAATCCTCAATCCTCAATCGTCAATTCTCAATCCTCAATCCTCAGTCCTCAGTCCTCGATACACAATCTTCAATCCTCAATCTTCAATCCTCAATCCTCAATCCCCATTCCTCAATCCTCAATACCCAGTCCTCAATCTTCAATCCTCAATTCTCAATCCTCAATTCTCAATCCTCAATCCTCAGTCCTCAGTCCTCAACCCTCAATCCTCAACCCTCAGCCCTCATCCTCAATCCTCAAACCTCAATCTTCAATCCTCAATCCTCAATCCTCAATACCCAAACCTCAATCTTCAATCCTCAATCCTCAATCCTCAATCCTCAATTCTCGATCCTCAATTCTCAATCCTCAATCCTCAATTCTCAATCCTCAATCCTCAGTCTTCAGTCCTCAATACACAATCTTCAGTCCTCAATCCTCAATCCTCAATCCTCAATCCTCATTCTTCAATCCTCAATACCCAATCTTCAATCTTCAATCCTCAATCCTCAATCCTCAATTCTCAACCCTCAATCCTCATCCTCAATCCTCAATCCTCAATCCTCAATTCTCAATCCTCAATCCTCAATCCTCAATCGTCAATTCTCAATCCTCAATCCTCAGTCCTCAGTCCTCGATACACAATCTTCAATCCTCAATCTTCAATCCTCAATCCTCAATCCCCATTCCTCAATCCTCAATACCCAGTCCTCAATCTTCAATCCTCAATTCTCGATCCTCAATCCTCAATCCTCAATCCTCAATCCTCAATCCTCAATCGTCAGCCTTCAATCCTCAATACTCAATCTTCAATCCTCAATCCTCAATCCTCAATCATGAATCCCCATTCTTCAATCCTCAATACCCAATCCTCAATCTTCAATCCTCAATCCTCAATCCTCAATTCTCAATCCTCAATCCTCAGTCCTCAGTCCACAAACCTCAATCCTCAACCCTCAGCCCTCACCCTCAATCCTGAATCCTCAATATTCAACCCTCAATACTCAATCCTCAATACTCAATCTTCAATCCTCAATCCTTAATCCTCAATCCTCAGCCCTCAATGTTCAATCCGCAATAACTAATCCTCAAACTTCAATCCTCAATCCGCAATCCTCAATCCTCAATCCTCAACCCTCAATCCTAAGCCCTCAAACCTCAATCCTGAATCCTCAATCCTGAATCCTCAATCTTCAGCCCTCAGTCCTCAACAATCAGTTGTCAATCCTCCATCCTCAATAGAATATCATCAATTCACAGCTTTCAATACTCAATACTCAACCTGCAATCTTCAAATCTCTATCCACAAACATCAATTCTCATCACTCAACCCTCAACGCTCAGTCCCCAATCCTCAATCTTCAATCCTCAATCCTCAACACTCAGACCCCAATCCTCAATCTTCAATCCTCAATACTCAATCTTCAATCCTCAATACTCAATCGTCAGTCTTCAATCTTCAATACTCAATCTTCAATTCTCAATCCTCAATCCTCAATCCTCATTCTTCAATCCTCAATACCCAATCCTCAATCTTCAATCGTCAATCCTCAATCCTCAATTCTCAATCCTCAATCCTCAGTCCTCAGTCCTCAAACCTCAATCCTCAACCCTCAGCCCTCATCCTCAATCCTCAATCCTCAATCCTCAATCCTCAATCCTCAATCGTCAGTCTTCAATCCTCAATACTCAATCTTCAATCCTCAATCCTCAATCCTCAATCCTCAATCCTCGATCTTCAATCCTCAATACCCAAACCTCAATCTTCAATCCTCAATCCTCAATCCTCAATCCTCAATTCTCGATCCTCAATTCTCAATCCTCAATCCTCAATTCTCAATCCTCAATCCTCAGTCTCCAGTCCTCAATACACAATCTTCAGTCCTCAATCCTCAATCCTCAATCCTCAATCCTCATTCTTCAATCCTCAATACCCAATCTTCAATCTTCAATCCTCAATCCTCAATCCTCAATTCTCAACCCTCAATCCTCAGTCCTCAGTCCTCAAACCTCAATCCTCAACCCTCAGCCCTCATCCTCAATCCTCAATCCTCAATTCTCAATCCTCAATCCTCAATCCTCAGTCCTCAAACCTCAATCCTCAACCCTCAGCCCTCATCGTCAATCCTCAATACTCAATCCTCAATCGTCAGCCTTCAATCCTCAATACTCAATCTTCAATCCTCAATCCTCAATCCTCAATCCTCAATCCTCATTCTTCAATCCTCAATACCCAATCCTCAATCTTCAATCCTCAACCCTCAATCCTCAATTCTCAATCCTCAATCCTCAGTCCTCAGTCCTCAAACCTCAATCCTCAACACTCAGCCCTCATCCTCAATCCTCAATCCTCAATCCTCAATCCTCAATCCTCAATCTTCAATCCTCAATACTCAATCTTCAATCCTCAATCCTCAATCCTCAATCCTCAACCTTCATTCCTCAATCCTCAATCCTCAATACTCAATCCCCATTCTTCAATCATCTGTACCGAATACTCAATCTTCAATCCTGAATTCTCAATCCTCAATCCTCAGTCCTCAGTCCTCAAACCTCAATCCTCAACCCTCAGCCCTCATCCTCAATCCTCAAACCTCAATCTTCAATCCTCAATCCTCAATCCTCAATACCCAAACCTCAGTCTTCAATCCTCAATCCTCAATCCTCAATCCTCAATTCTCGATCCTCAATTCTCAATCCTCAATCCTCAATTCTCAATCCTCAATCCTCAGTCTTCAGTCCTCAATACACAATCTTCAGTCCTCAATCCTCAACCCTCAGCCCTAATCCTCAATCCTCAATCCTCAATTCTCAATCCTCAATCCTCAATCCTCAGTCCTCAAACCTCAATCCTCAACCCTCAGCCCTCATCGTCAGTCCTCAATACTCAATCCTCAATCGTCAGCCTTCAATCCTCAATACTCAATCTTCAATCCTCAATCCTCAATCCTCAATCCTCAATCCTCATTCTTCAATCCTCAATACCCAATCCTCAATCTTCAATCCTCAACCCTTAATCCTCAATTCTCAATCCTCAATCCTCAGTCCTCAGTCCTCAAACCTCAATCCTCAACACTCAGCCCTCATCCTCAATCCTCAATCCTCAATCCTCAATCCTCAATCCTCAATCTTCAATCCTCAATACTCAATCTTCAATCCTCAATCCTCAATCCTCAATCCTCAACCTTCATTCCTCAATCCTCAATCCTCAATACTCAATCCTCATTCTTCAATCATCTGTACCGAATACTCAATCTTCAATCCTGAATTCTCAATCCTCAATCCTCAGTCCTCAGTCCTCAAACCTCAATCCTCAACCCTCAGCCCTCATCGTCAATCCTCAATCCTCAATCCTCAATCCTCAATCTTCAATCCTCAATACTCAAACTTCAATCCTCAATCCTCAATCCTCAATCCTCAATCCTCATTCCTCAATCGTCGGTCTTCAATCCTCAATACTCAATCTTCAATCCTCAATCCTCAATCCTCAATCATCAATCCTCATTCTTCAATCCTCAATACCCAATCCTCAATCTTCAATCCTCAATCCTCAATCCTCAATTCTCAATCCTCAATCCTCAGTCCTCAGTCCTCAAACCTCAATCCTCAAACCTCAGCCCTCATCCTCAATCCTCAATCCTCAATATTCAATCCTCAATACTCAATCCTCAATACTCAATCTTCAATCCTCAATCCTTAATCCTCAATCCTCAGCCCTCAATGTTCAATCCGCAATAACTAATCCTCAAACTTCAATCCTCATTCCTCAATCCTCAATCCTCAATCCTCAATCCTCAGCCCTCAAACCTCAATCCTGAATCCTCAATCCTGAATCCTCAATCTTCAGCCCTCAGTCCTCAACAATCAGTTGTCAATCCTCCATCCTCAATAGAATATCATCAATTCACAGCTTTCAATACTCAATACTCAACCTGCAATCTTCAAATCTCTATCCACAAACATCAATTCTCATCACTCAACCCTCAACGCTCAGTCCCCAATCCTCAATCTTCAATCCTCAATCCTCAACACTCAGACCCCAATCCTCAATCTTCAATCCTCAGTACTCAATCTTCAATCCTCAATACTCAATCGTCAGTCTTCAATCTTCAACACTCAATCTTCAATTCTCAATCCTCAATCCTCAATCCTCATTCTTCAATCCTCAATACCCAATCCTCAATCTTCAATCGTCAATCCTCAATCCTCAATCCTCAATTCTCAATCCTCAATCCTCAATCCTCAGTCCTCAGTCCTCAAACCTAAATCCTCAACCCTCAGCCCTCATCCTCAATCCTCAATCTTCAATCCTCAATTCTCAATCCTCAATCCTCAATCCTCAATCGTCAATTCTCAATCCTCAATCCTCAGTCCTCAGTCCTCAATACACAATCTTCAATCCTCAATCTTCAATCCTCAATCCTCAATCCCCATTCCTCAATCCTCAATACCCAGTCCTCAATCTTCAATCCTCAATTCTCAATCCTCAATTCTCAATCCCCAATCCTCAGTCCTCAGTCCTCAACCCTCAATCCTCAACCCTCAGCCCTCATCCTCAATCCTCAAACCTCAATCTTCAATCCTCAATCCTCAATCCTCAATACCCAAACCTCAATCTTCAATCCTCAATCCTCAATCCTCAATCCTCAATTCTCGATCCTCAATTCTCAATCCTCAATCCTCAATTCTCAATTCTCAATCCTCAGTCTTCAGTCCTCAATACACAATCTTCAGTCCTCAATCCTCAATCCTCAATCCTCAATCCTCATTCTTCAATCCTCAATACCCAATCTTCAATCTTCAATCCTCAATCCTCAATCCTCAATTCTCAGCCCTCAATCCTCAGTCCTCAAACATCAATCCTCAACCCTCAGCCCTCATCCTCAATCCTCAATCCTCAATTCTCAATCCTCAATCCTCAATCCTCAGTCCTCAAACCTCAATCCTCAACCCTCAGCCCTCATCGTCAATCCTCAATACTCAATCCTCAATCGTTAGCCTTCAATCCTCAATACTCAATCTTCAATCCTCAATCCTCAATACTCAATCCTCAATCCTCATTCTTCAATCCTCAATACCCAATCCTCAATCTTCAATCCTCAACCCTCAATCCTCAATTCTCATTCCTCAATCCTCAGTCCTCAGTCCTCAAACCTCAATCCTCAACCCTCAGCCCTCATCGTCAATCCTCAATACTCAATCCTCAATCGTCAGCCTTCAATCCTCAATACTCAATCTTCAATCCTCAATCCTCAATCCTCAATCCTCAATCCTCATTCTTCAATCCTCAATACCCAATCCTCAATCTTCAATCCTCAACCCTCAATCCTCAATTCTCAATCCTCAATCCTCAGTCCTCAGTCCTCAAACCTCAATCCTCAACACTCAGCCCTCATCCTCAATCGTCAATCCTCAATCCTCAATCCTCAATCCTCAATCTTCAATCCTCAATACTCAATCTTCAATCCTCAATCCTCAATCCTCAATCCTCAACCTTCATTCCTCAATCCTCAATCCTCAATACTCAATCCCCATTCTTCAATCATCTGTACCGAATACTCAATCTTCAATCCTGAATTCTCAATCCTCAATCCTCAGTCCTCAGTCCTCAAACCTCAATCCTCAACCCTCAGCCCTCATACTCAATCCTCAATCCTCAATCGTCAATCCTCAATCTTCAATCCTCAATACTCAAACTTCAATCCTCAATCCTCAACCCTCAATCCTCAATCCTCATTCCTCAATCGTCGGTCTTCAATCCTCAATACTCCATCTTCAATCCTCAATCCTCAATCCTCAATCCTCAATACTCAATCTTCAATCCTCAATAACCAGTACTCAATCTTCAATCCTCAATCCTCAATCCTCAATTCTCGATCCCCAATCCTCAATCCTCAATCGTCAATTCTCAATCCTCAATCCTCAGTCCTCAGTCCTCAATACACAATCTTCAATCCTCAATCTTCAATCCTCAACCCTCAATCCCCATTCCTCAATCCTCAATACCCAGTCCTCAATCTTCAATCCTCAATCCTCAATCCTCAATTCTCAATCCTCAATCCTCAGTCCTCAGTCCTCAACCCTCAATCCTCAACCCTCAGCCCTCATCCTCAATCCTCAAACCTCAATCTTCAATCCTCAATCCTCAATCCTCAATACCCAAACCTCAGTCTTCAATCCTCAATCCTCAATCCTCAATCCTCAATTCTCGATCCTCAATTCTCAATCCTCAATCCTCAATTCTCAATCCTCAATCCTCAGTCTTCAGTCCTCAATACACAATCTTCAGTCCTCAATCCTCAATCCTCAATCCTCAATCCTCATTCTTCAATCCTCAATACCCAATCTTCAATCTTCAATCCTCAATCCTCAATCCTCAATTCTCAACCCTCAATCCTCAGTCCTCATTCCTCAAACCTCAATCCTCAACCCTCAGCCCTCATCCTCAATCCTCAATCCTCAATTCTCAATCCTCAATCCTCAATCCTCTGTCCTCAAACCTCAATCCTCAACCCTCAGCCCTCATCGTCAGTCCTCAATACTCAATCCTCAATCGTCAGCCTTCAATCCTCAATACTCAATCTTCAATCCTCAATCCTCAATCCTCAATCCTCAATCCTCATTCTTCAATCCTCAATACCCAATCCTCAATCTTCAATCCTCAACCCTTAATCCTCAATTCTCAATCCTCAATCCTCAGTCCTCAGTCCTCAAACCTCAATCCTCAACACTCAGCCCTCATCCTCAATCCTCAATCCTCAATCCTCAATTCTCAATCCTCAATCTTCAATCCTCAATACTCAATCTTCAATCCTCAATCCTCAATCCTCAATCCTCAACCTTCATTCCTCAATCCTCAATCCTCAATACTCAATCCTCATTCTTCAATCATCTGTACCGAATACTCAATCTTCAATCCTGAATTCTCAATCCTCAATCCTCAGTCCTCAGTCCTCAAACCTCAATCCTCAACCCTCAGCCCTCATCGTCAATCCTCAATCCTCAATCCTCAATCCTCAATCTTCAATCCTCAATACTCAAACTTCAATCCTCAATCCTCAATCCTCAATCCTCAATCCTCATTCCTCAATCGTCGGTCTTCAATCCTCAATACTCAATCTTCAATCCTCAATCCTCAATCCTCAATCATCAATCCTCATTCTTCAATCCTCAATACCCAATCCTCAATCTTCAATCCTCAATCCTCAATCCTCAATTCTCAATCCTCAATCCTCAGTCCTCAGTCCTCAAACCTCAATCCTCAAACCTCAGCCCTCATCCTCAATCCTCAATCCTCAATATTCAATCCTCAATACTCAATCCTCAATACTCAATCTTCAATCCTCAATCCTTAATCCTCAATCCTCAGCCCTCAATGTTCAATCCGCAATAACTAATCCTCAAACTTCAATCCTCAATCCTCAATCCTCAATCCTCAATCCTCAATCCTCAGCCCTCAAACCTCAATCCTGAATCCTCAATCCTGAATCCTCAATCTTCAGCCCTCAGTCCTCAACAATCAGTTGTCAATCCTCCATCCTCAATAGAATATCATCAATTCACAGCTTTCAATACTCAATACTCAACCTGCAATCTTCAAATCTCTATCCACAAACATCAATTCTCATCACTCAACCCTCAACGCTCAGTCCCCAATCCTCAATCTTCAATCCTCAATCCTCAACACTCAGACCCCAATCCTCAATCTTCAATCCTCAATACTCAATCTTCAATCCTCAATACTCAATCGTCAGTCTTCAATCTTCAACACTCAATCTTCAATTCTCAATCCTCAATCCTCAATCCTCATTCTTCAATCCTCAATACCCAATCCTCAATCTTCAATCGTCAATCCTCAATCCTCAATTCTCAATCCTCAATCCTCAATCCTCAGTCCTCGGTCCTCAAACCTAAATCCTCAACCCTCAGCCCTCATCCTCAATCCTCAATCCTCAATCCTCAATTCTCAATCCTCAATCCTCAATCCTCAATCGTCAATTCTCAATCCTTAATCCTCAGTCCTCAGTCCTCAATACACAATCTTCAATCCTCAATCTTCAATCCTCAATCCTCAATCCCCATTCCTCAATCCTCAATACCCAGTCCTCAATCTTCAATCCTCAATTCTCAATCCTCAATTCTCAATCCCCAATCCTTAGTCCTCAGTCCTCAACCCTCAATCCTCAACCCTCAGCCCTCATCCTCAATCCTCAAACCTCAATCTTCAATCCTCAATCCTCAATCCTCAATACCCAAACCTCAATCTTCAATCCTCAATCCTCAATCCTCAATCCTCAATTCTCGATCCTCAATTCTCAATCCTCAATCCTCAATCCTCAATTCTCAATCCTCAATCCTCAGTCTTCAGTCCTCAATACACAATCTTCAGTCCTCAATCCTCAATCCTCAATCCTCAATCCTCATTCTTCAATCCTCAATACCCAATCTTCAATCTTCAATCCTCAATCCTCAATCCTCAATTCTCAGCCCTCAATCCTCAGTCCTCAGTCCTCAAACATCAATCCTCAACCCTCAGCCCTCATCCTCAATCCTCAATCCTCAATTCTCAATCCTCAATCCTCAATCCTCAGTCCTCAAACCTCAATCCTCAACCCTCAGCCCTCATCGTCAATCCTCAATACTCAATCCTCAATCGTCAGCCTTCAATCCTCAATACTCAATCTTCAATCCTCAATCCTCAATCCTCAATCCTCAATCCTCATTCTTCAATCCTCAATACCCAATCCTCAATCTTCAATCCTCAACCCTCAATCCTCAATTCTCATTCCTCAATCCTCAGTCCTCAGTCCTCAAACCACAATCCTCAACCCTCAGCCCTCATCGTCAATCCTCAATACTCAATCCTCAATCGTCAGCCTTCAATCCTCAATACTCAATCTTCAATCCTCAATCCTCAATCCTCAATCCTCAATCCTCATTCTTCAATCCTCAATACCCAATCCTCAATCTTCAATCCTCAACCCTCAATCCTCAATTCTCAATCCTCAATCCTCAGTCCTCAGTCCTCAAACCTCAATCCTCAACACTCAGCCCTCATCCTCAATCCTCAATCCTCAATCCTCAATCCTCAATCCTCAATCCTCAATCTTCAATCCTTAATACTCAATCTTCAATCCTCAATCCTCAATCCTCAATCCTCAACCTTCATTCCTCAATCCTCAATCCTCAATACTCAATCCCCATTCTTCAATCATCTGTACCGAATACTCAATCTTCAATCCTGAATTCTCAATCCTCAATCCTCAGTCCTCAGTCCTCAAACCTCAATCCTCAACCCTCAGCCCTCATACTCAATCCTCAATCCTCAATCCTCAATCCTCAATCTTCAATCCTCAATACTCAAACTTCAATCCTCAATCCTCAATCATCAATCCTCAATCCTCATTCCTCAATCGTCGGTCTTCAATCCTCAATACTCCATCTTCAATCCTCAATCCTCAATCCTCAATCCTCAATACTCAATCTTCAATCCTCAATAACCAGTACTCAATCTTCAATCCTCAATCCTCAATCCTCAATTCTCGATCCCCAATCCTCAATCCTCAATCGTCAATTCTCAATCCTCAATCCTCAGTCCTCAGTCCTCAATACACAATCTTCAATCCTCAATCTTCAATCCTCAACCCTCAATCCCCATTCCTCAATCCTCAATACCCAGTCCTCAATCTTCAATCCTCAATCCTCAATCCTCAATTCTCAATCCTCAATCCTCAGTCCTCAGTCCTCAACCCTCAATCCTCAACCCTCAGCCCTCATCCTCAATCCTCAAACCTCAATCTTCAATCCTCAATCCTCAATCCTCAATACCCAAACCTCAGTCTTCAATCCTCAATCCTCAATCCTCAATCCTCAATTCTCGATCCTCAATTCTCAATCCTCAATCCTCAATTCTCAATCCTCAATCCTCAGTCTTCAGTCCTCAATACACAATCTTCAGTCCTCAATCCTCAATCCTCAATCCTCAATCCTCATTCTTCAATCCTCAATACCCAATCTTCAATCTTCAATCCTCAATCCTCAATCCTCAATTCTCAACCCTCAATCCTCAGTCCTCATTCCTCAAACCTCAATCCTCAACCCTCAGCCCTCATCCTCAATCCTCAATCCTCAATTCTCAATCCTCAATCCTCAATCCTCTGTCCTCAAACCTCAATCCTCAACCCTCAGCCCTCATCGTCAATCCTCAATACTCAATCCTCAATCCTCAATCCTCAATCTTCAATCCTCAATACTCAATCTTCAATCCTCAATCCTCAATCCTCAATCCTCAACCTTCATTCCTTAATCCTCAATCCTCAATACTCAATCCTCATTCTTCAATCATCTGTACCGAATACTCAATCTTCAATCCTGAATTCTCAATCATCAATCCTCAGTCCTCAGTCCTCAAACCTCAATCCTCAACCCTCAGCCCTCATCGTCAATCCTCAATCCTCAATCCTCAATCCTCAATCTTCAATCCTCAATACTCAAAACTTCAATCCTCAATCCTCAATCCTCAATCCTCAATCCTCATTCCTCAATCGTCGGTCTTCAATCCTCAATACTCAATCTTCAATCCTCAATCCTCAATCCTCAATCCTCAATACTCAATCTTCAATCCTCAATAACCAGTACTCAATCTTCAATCCTCAATCCTCAATCCTCAATTCTCGATCCTCAATCCTCAATCCTCAATCGTCAATTCTCAATCCTCAATCCTCAGTCCTCAGTCCTCAATACACAATCTTCAATCCTCAATCTTCAATCCTCAACCCTCAATCCCCATTCCTCAATCCTCAATACCCAGTCCTCAATCTTCAATCCTCAATCCTCAATCCTCAATTCTCAACCCTCAATCCGCAGTCCTCAGTCCTCAACCCTCAATCCTCAACCCTCAGCCCTCATCCACAATCCTCAAACCTCAATCTTCAATCCTCAATCCTCAATCCTCAATACCCAATCTTCAATCCTCAATCCTCAGTCCTCAAACCACAATTCTGAAACCTCAATCCTGAATCCTCAATCTTCAATCCTCAATCCCCAACCCTCAGTCTTCAATCCTCAATCTTCAATCCTCAATCCTCAATCCACAATCTTCAATCATCAATACTCAATATTCAGTCCTCTATCCTCAATCCTCAATCCTCAATCCTCAATCCTCAATCCTCAATTTTCAATCTTCAATACTCAATCTCCAATCCTCAATCCTCAATACCTTAATCCTCAATTCTCATTCTTCAATCCTCAGTACCGAATCCACAATCTTCAATCCTGAATCCTCAATCCTCAGTTCTCAATCCTGAATCCTCAATCCTGAATCCTCAAGCTTCAGCCCTCAGTCCTCAACAATCAGTTGTCAATCCCCAATCCTCAATAGAATATCCTCAATTCACAGTTTTCAATACTCATTACTCAATCTGCAATCTTCAGATCTCTATCCACAAACATCAATTCTCATCACTCAACACTCAATACTCAGTCCCCAATCCTCAAGCTTCAAACCTAAATCCTCAATCCTCAATCATCAATCCTCAATCTTCAATCCTCAATACTCAATCTTCAATCCTCAACCCTCAATCCTCAATCCTCAATCACCAATCCTCAATCCTGAATCCTCAATCCTCAATCGTCAATCTTCAATCCTCAATCCTCAATCCTAAATCCTCAGTCCCCAAACCTCAATCCTCAATCTTCAATCCTCAATTCTCAATCTTCAATCCTCAATCCTCAATACTCAATCCGCAATCCTCAATCCTCAATCCTCAATCCTCAATATTCAATCCTCGATCCTCAATCCACAATCCTCAGTACCAAATCCTCAATCTTCAATCCTCAATCCTCAACCCTTAATCTTCAATCCTCGATACTCAATCTTCAATCCTCAATCCTCAATCCTCAATTCTCGATCCTCAATTCTCAATCCTCAATCCTCAATTCTCAATCCTCAATCCTCAGTCTTCAGTCCTCAATACACAATCTTCAGTCCTCAATCTTCAATCCTCAATCCTCAATCCTCATTCTTCAATCCTCAATACCCAATCTTCAATCTTCAATCCTCAATCCTCAATCCTCAATCCTAAATTCTCAACCCTCAATCCTCAGTCCTCAGTCCTCAAACCTCAATCCTCAACCCTCAGCCCTCATCCTCAATCCTCAATCCTCAATTCTCAATCCTCAATCCTCAATCCTCAGTCCTCAAACCTCAATCCTCAACCCTCAGCCCTCATCGTCAATCCTCAATACTCAATCCTCAATCGTCAGCCTTCAATCCTCAATACTCAATCTTCAATCCTCAATCCTCAATCCTCAATCCTCAATCCTCATTCTTCAGTCCTCAATACCCAATCCTCAATCTTCAATCCTCAACCCTCAATCCTCAATTCTCAATCCCCAATCCTCAGTCCTCAGTCCTCAAACCTCAATCCTCAACACTCAGCCCTCATCCTCAATCCTCAATCCTCAATCCTCAATCCTCAATCCTCAATCTTCAATCCTCAATACTCAATCTTCAATCCTCAATCCTCAATCCTCAATCCTCAACCTTCATTCCTCAATCCTCAATCCTCAATACTCAATCCCCATTCTTCAATCATCTGTACCGAATACTCAATCTTCAATCCTGAATTCTCAATCCTCAATCCTCAGTCCTCAGTCCTCAAACCTCAATCCTCAACCCTCAGCCCTCATACTCAATCCTCAATCCTCAATCCTCAATCCTCAATTTTCAATCCTCAATACTCAAACTTCAATCCTCAATCCTCAATCCTCAATCCTCAATCCTCATTCCTCAATCGTCGGTCTTCAATCCTCAATACTCCATCTTCAATCCTCAATCCTCAATCCTCAATCCTCAATCCCCATTCCTCAATCCTCAATACCCAGTCCTCAATCTTCAATCCTCAATCCTCAATCCTCAATTCTCAATCCTAAATCCTCATTCTTCAATCCTCAGTCCTCAGTCCTCAATACACAATCTTCAATCCTCAATCTTCAATCCTCAACCCTCAATCCCCATTCCTCAATCCTCAATACCCAGTCCTCAATCTTCAATCCTCAATCCTCAATCCTCAATTCTCAATCCTCAATCCTCAGTCCTCAGTCCTCAGTCCTCAACCCTCAATCCTCAACCCTCAGCCCTCATCCTCAATCCTCAAACCTCAATCTTCAATCCTCAATCCTCAATCCTCAATACCAAAACCTCAGTCTTCAATCCTCAATCCTCAATCCTCAATCCTCAATTCTCGATCCTCAATTCTCAATCCTCAATCCTCAATTCTCAATCCTCAATCCTCAGTCTTCAGTCCTCAATACACAATCTTCAGTACTCAATCCTCAATCCTCAATCCTCAATCCTCATTCTTCAATCCTCAATACCCAATCTTCAATCTTCAATCCTCAATCCTCAATCCTCAATTCTCAACCCTCAATCCTCAGTCCTCATTCCTCAAACCTCAATCCTCAACCCTCAGCCCTCATCCTCAATCCTCAATCCTCAATTCTCAATCCTCAATCCTCAATCCTCTGTCCTCAAACCTCAATCCTCAACCCTCAGCCCTCATCGTCAATCCTCAATCCTCAGTCCTCAGTCCTCAATACACAATCTTCAATCCTCAATCTTCAATCCTCAACCCTCAATCCCCATTCCTCAATCCTCAATACCCAGTCCTCAATCTTCAATCCTCAATCCTCAATCCTCAATTCTCAACCCTCAATCCGCAGTCCTCAGTCCTCAACCCTCAATCCTCAACCCTCAGCCCTCATCCACAATCCTCAAACCTCAATCTTCAATCCTCAATCCTCAATCCTCAATACCCAATCTTCAATCCTCAATCCTCAGTCCTCAAACCACAATTCTGAAACCTCAATCCTGAATCCTCAATCTTCAATCCTCAATCCCCAACCCTCAGTCTTCAATCCTCAATCTTCAATCCTCAATCCTCAATCCACAATCTTCAATCCTCAATACTCAATATTCAGTCCTCTATCCTCAATCCTCAATCCTCAATCCTCAATCCTCAATCCTCAATTTTCAATCTTCAATACTCAATCTCCAATCCTCAATCCTCAATACCTTAATCCTCAATTCTCATTCTTCAATCCTCAGTACCGAATCCACAATCTTCAATCCTGAATCCTCAATCCTCAGTTCTCAATCCTGAATCCTCAATCCTGAATCCTCAAGCTTCAGCCCTCAGTCCTCAACAATCAGTTGTCAATCCCCAATCCTCAATAGAATATCCTCAATTCACAGTTTTCAATACTCATTACTCAATCTGCAATCTTCAGATCTCTATCCACAAACATCAATTCTCATCACTCAACACTCAATACTCAGTCCCCAATCCTCAAGCTTCAAACCTAAATCCTCAATCCTCAATCATCAATCCTCAATCTTCAATCCTCAATACTCAATCTTCAATCCTCAACCCTCAATCCTCAATCCTCAATCACCAATCCTCAATCCTGAATCCTCAATCCTCAATGGTCAATCTTCAATCCTCAATCCTCAATCCTAAATCCTCAGTCCCCAAACCTCAATCCTCAATCTTCAATCCTCAATTCTCAATCTTCAATCCTCAATCCTCAATACTCAATCCGCAATCCTCAATCCTCAACCGTCAGCCTTCAATCCTCAATACTCAATCTTCAATCCTCAATCCTCAATCCTCAATCCTCAATCCTCAACCTTCAATCCTCAATACCCAATCCTCAATCTTGAATCCTCAATCCTCAATCCTCAATTCTCAATCCTCAATCCTCAATCCTCAGCCCTCAGACCTCAAACCTCAATCCTCGACCCTCAGCCCTCATCCTCAATGCTCAATCCTCAATCCTCAATCCTCAATCTTCAATCCTCAATACTCAATATTCAATCCTCAATCCTCAGTCCTCAAACATCAATTCCGAATCCTCAATCCTGAATCCTCAATCTTCGGCACTCAGTCCTCAACAATCAGTTGTCAATCCTCAATCCTCAATAGAATATCCCCAGTTCAGAGTTTTCAATACGCAATACTCAATCTGCAATCGTCAAATCTCTATGCAGAAACATCAATTCTCATCACTCAAGCCTCAACACTCAGTCCCAAATCCGCAACCTTCAATCCTCAATCCTCAATCCTCAATCCTCAATCCTCAATCCTCAATCATCAATCTTCAATCCTCAATACTCAATCTTCTATCCTCAATCCTCAATCCTCAATCCTCAATCCTCAATCCTCAATCCTCAATCCTCAATCCTCAATATCCAATCCTCGATCCTCAATCCACAATCCTCAGTACCAAATCCTCAATCTTCAATCCTCAATCCTCAACCCTCAATCTTCAATCCTCGATACTCAATCTTCAATCCTCAATCCTCAATCCTCAATACTCAATCCTCATTCTTCGATCCTCAATACCCAATCCTCAATCTTCAATCCTCTATCCTCAATCCTCAATCCTCAATCCTCAATCCTCAACCGTCAATGTTCAATCCGCAACACCCAATCCTCAATCTTCAAACCTCAATCCTCAATCCTCAATCCTCAAACCTCAATCCTGAATCCTCAATACTGAATCCTCAATCTTCAGCCCTCAGTCCTCAACAATCAGTTGTCAATCCTCAATCCTCAGTAGAATATCATCAATTCACAGCTTTCAATACTCAATACTCAGCCTGCAATCTTCAAATCTCTATCCACAAACATAAATTCTCATCACTCAACCCTCAACACTCAGTCCCCAATCCTCAATCTTCAATCCTCAATCCTCAACACTCAGTCCCCAATCCTCAATCTTCAATCCTCAATACTCATACTTCAATCCTCAATACTCAAACTTCAATGCTCAATCCTCAATCCTCAATCCTCAATCTTCATTCCTCAATCCTCAATCCTCAATGTTCAATCCGCGATACCCAATCCTCAATGTTCAATCCTCAATACTCAATCCTAAATCCTCAGTCCTCAACACTCAGCCCTCATCCTCAATCCACAATCCTCAATCCTCAATCCTCAATCTTCAATCCTCAATACTCAATCTTCAATCCTCAATCCTCAATACTCAATCCTCAATCCTCAATCCTCAATCGTCAGTCTTCAATCCTCAATACTCAATCTTCAATCCGCAATCCTTAACCCTCAATCCTCAATCCTCTATCTTCAATCCTCAATACCCAATCCTCAATCTTCAATCCTCAATCCTCAATCCTCAATTCTCGATCCTCAATCCTCAATCCTCAATCCTCAATCCCCAATCCTCAATCGTCAGCCATCAATCCTCAATAGTAATCTTCAATCCTCAATCCTCAATCCTCAATCCTCAATCCTCATTCTTCAATCCTCAATACCCAATCCTCAATACCAAATCCTCAATACTCAAACTTCAATCCTCAATTCTCAATACTCAATCCTCAATCCTCAATCCTCAATCGTCAGTCTTCAATCCTCAATACTCAATCTTCAATCCTCAATCCTCAACCCTCAAACCTCAATCCTCTATCTTCAATTCCTCAATACCCAATCTTCAATCTTCACTCCTCAATCCTCAATCCTCAATTCTCGATCCTCAATCCTCAATCCTCAATCCTCAATCCTCAATCCTCAATCGTCAGCCTTCAATCCTCAATACTCAATCTTCAATCCTCAATCCTCAATCCTCAATCCTCAGTCATCAATCCTCATTCTTCAATCCTCAATACCCAATCCTCAATCTTCAATCCACAATCCTCAATCCTCAATTCTCAATCCTCAATCCTCAGTCCTCAGTCCTCAAACCTCAATCCTCAACCCTCAGCCCTCATCCTCAATCCTCAATCCTCAATATTCAACCCTCAATACTCAATCCTCAATACTCAATCTTCAATCCTCAATCCTTAATCCTCAATCCTCAGCCCTCAATGTTCAATCCGCAATAACTAATCCTCAAACTTCAATCCTCAATCCTCAATCCTCAATCCTCAATCCTCAATCCTCAATCCTCAAACCTCAATCTTCAATCCTCAATACTCAAACTTCAATCCTCAATCCTCAATTCTCAATCCTCAATCCTCAGTCCTCAGTCCTCAAACCTCAATCCTCAACCCTCAGCCCTCATCCTCAATCCTCAATCCTCAATACTCAATCCTCAATACTCAATCCTCAATACTCAATCTTCAATCCTCAATCCTTAATCCTCAATCCTCAGCCCTCAATGTTCAATCCGCAATAACTAATCCTCAAACTTCAATCCTCAATCTTCAATCCTCAATCCTCAATCCTCAATCCTCAGCCCTCAAACCTCAATCCTGAATCCTCAATCCTGAATCCTCAATCTTCAGCCCTCAGTCCTCAACAATCAGTTGTCAATCCTCCATCCTCAATAGAATATCATCAATTCACAGCTTTCAATACTCAATACTCAACCTGCAATCTTCATATCTCTATCCACAAACATCAATTCTCATCACTCAACCCTCAACGCTCAGTCCCCAATCCTCAATCTTCAATCCTCAATCCTCAACACTCAGACCCCAATCCCCAATCTTCAATCCTCAATACTCAATCTTCAATCCTCAATACTCAATCGTCAGTCTTCAATCTTCAATACTCAATCTTCAATTCTCAATCCTCAATCCTCAATCCTCATTCTTCAATCCTCAATACCCAATCCTCAATCTTCAATCGTCAATCCTCAATCCTCAATTCTCAATCCTCAATCCTCAGTCCTCAGTCCTCAAACCTCAATCCTCAGCCCTCAGCCCTCATCCTCAATCCTCAATCCTCAATCCTCAATCCTCAATCCTCAATCCTCAATCGTCAGTCTTCAATCCTCAATACTCAATCTTCAATCCTCAATCCTCAATCCTCAATCCTCAATCCTCGATCTTCAATCCTCAATACCCAAACCTCAATCTTCAATCCTCAGTCCTCAATCCTCAATCCTCAATTCTCGATCCTCAATTCTCAATCCTCAATACTCAATACTCAATTCTCAATCCTCAATCCTCAGTCTTCAGTCCTCAATACACAATCTTCAGTCCTCAATCCTCAATCCTCAATCCTCAATCCTCATTCGTCAATCCTCAATACCCAATCTTCAATCTTCAATCCTCAATCCTCAATCCTCAATTCTCAACCCTCAATCCTCAGTCCTCAGTCCTCAAACCTCAATCCTCAACACTCAGCCCTCATCCTCAATCCTCAATCCTCAATCCTCAATCCTCAATCCTCAATCTTCAATCCTCAATACTCAATCTTCAATCCTCAATCCTCAATCCTCAATCCTCAACCTTCATTCCTCAATCCTCAATCCTCAATACGCAATCCTCATTCTTCAATCATCTGTACCGAATACTCAATCTTCAATCCTGAATTCTCAATCCTCAATCCTCAGTCCTCAGTCCTCAAACCTCAATCCTCATCCCTCAGCCCTCATCCTCAATCCTCAATCCACAATCCTCAATCCTCAATCTTCAATCCTCAATACTCAAACTTCAATCCTCAATCCTCAATCCTCAATCCTCAATCCTCATTCCTCAATCGTCGATCTTCAATCCTCAATACTCCATCTTCAATCCTCAATCCTCAATCCTCAATCCTCAATACTCAATCTTCAATCCTCAATAACCAGTACTCAATCTTCAATCCTCAATCCTCAATCCTCAATTCTCGATCCTCAGTCCTCAATCCTCAATCGTCAATTCTCAATCCTCAATCCTCAGTCCTCAGTCCTCAATACACAATCTTCAATCCTCAATCCTCAATCCCCATTCCTCAATCCTCAATACCCAGTCCTCAATCTTCAATCCTCAATCCTCAATCCTCAATTCTCAATCCTCAATCCTCAGTCCTCAGTCCTCAACCCTCAATCCTCAACCCTCAGCCCTCATCCTCAATCCTCAAACCTCAATCATCAATCCTCAATCCTCAATCCTCAGCACCCAAACCTCAATCTTCAATCCTCAATCCTCAATCCTCAATCCTCAATTCTCGATCCTCAATTCTCAATCCTCAATCCTCAATTGTCAATCCTCAATCCTCAGTCTTCAGTCCTCAATACACAATCTTCAGTCCTCAATCCTCAATCCTCAATCCTCAATCCTCATTCTACAATCCTCAATACCCAATCTTCAATCTTCAATCCTCAATCCTCAATCCTCAATTCTCAACCCTCAATCCTCAGTCCTCATTCCTCAAACCTCAATCCTCAACCCTCAGCCCTCATCCTCAATCCTCAATCTTCAATTCTCAATCCTCAATCCTCAATCCTCTGTCCTCAAACCTCAATCCTCAACCCTCAGCCCTCATCGTCAATCCTCAATACTCAATCCTCAATCGTCAGCCTTCAATCCTCAATACTCAATCTTCAATCCTCAATCCTCAATCCTCAATCCTCAATCCTCATTCTTCAATCCTCAATACCCAATCCTCAATCTTCAATCCTCTACCGTCAATCCTCAATTCTCAATCCTCAATCCTCAGTCCTCAGTCCTCAAACCTCAATCCTCAACACTCAGCCCTCATCCTCAATCCTCAATCCTCAATCCTCAATCCTCAATCCTCAATCTTCAATCCTCAATACTCAATCTTCAATCCTCAATCCTCAATCCTCAATCCTCAGTCATCAATCCTCATTCTTCAATCCTCAATACCCAATCCTCAATCTTCAATCCACAATCCTCAATCCTCAATTCTCAATCCTCAATCCTCAGTCCTCAGTCCTCAAACCTCAATCCTCAACCCTCAGCCCTCATCCTCAATCCTCAATCCTCAATCTTCAACCCTCAATACTCAATCCTCAATACTCAATCTTCAATCCTCAATCCTTAATCCTCAATCCTCAGCCCTCAATGTTCAATCCGCAATAACTAATCCTCAAACTTCAATCCTCAATCCTCAATCCTCAATCCTCAATCCTCAATCCTCAATCCTCAATCCTCAATCCTCAAACCTCAATCTTCAATCCTCAATACTCAAACTTCAATCCTCAATCCTCAATTCTCAATCCTCAATCCTCAGTCCTCAGTCCTCAAACCTCAATCCTCAACCCTCAGCCCTCATCCTCAATCCTCAATCCTCAATACTCAATCCTCAATACTCAATCCTCAATACTCTATCTTCAATCCTCAATCCTTAATCCTCAATCCTCAGCCCTCAATGTTCAATCCGCAATAACTAATCCTCAAACTTCAATCCTCAATCCTCAATCCTCAATCCTCAATCCTCAATCCTCAGCCCTCAAACCTCAATCCTGAATCCTCAATCCTGAATCCTCAATCTTCAGCCCTCAGTCCTCAACAATCAGTTGTCAATCCTCCATCCTCAATAGAATATCATCAATTCACAGCTTTCAATACTCAATACTCAACCTGCAATCTTCATATCTCTATCCACAAACATCAATTCTCATCACTCAACCCTCAACGCTCAGTCCCCAATCCTCAATCTTCAATCCTCAATCCTCAACACTCAGACCCCAATCCCCAATCTTCAATCCTCAATACTCAATCTTCAATCCTCAATACTCAATCGTCAGTCTTCAATCTTCAATACTCAATCTTCAATTCTCAATCCTCAATCCTCAATCCTCATTCTTCAATCCTCAATACCCAATCCTCAATCTTCAATCGTCAATCCTCAATCCTCAATTCTCAATCCTCAATCCTCAGTCCTCAGTCCTCAAACCTCAATCCTCAGCCCTCAGCCCTCATCCTCAATCCTCAATCCTCAATCCTCAATCCTCAATCCTCAATCCTCAATCGTCAGTCTTCAATCCTCAATACTCAATCTTCAATCCTCAATCCTCAATCCTCAATCCTCAATCCTCGATCTTCAATCCTCAATACCCAAACCTCAATCTTCAATCCTCAGTCCTCAATCCTCAATCCTCAATTCTCGATCCTCAATTCTCAATCCTCAATACTCAATACTCAATTCTCAATCCTCAATCCTCAGTCTTCAGTCCTCAATACACAATCTTCAGTCCTCAATCCTCAATCCTCAATCCTCAATCCTCATTCGTCAATCCTCAATACCCAATCTTCAATCTTCAATCCTCAATCCTCAATCCTCAATTCTCAACCCTCAATCCTCAGTCCTCAGTCCTCAAACCTCAATCCTCAACCCTCAGCCCTCATCCTCAATCCTCAATCCTCAATTCTCAATCCTCAATCCTCAATCCTCAGTCCTCAAACCTCAATCCTCAACCCTCAGCCCTCATCGTCAATCCTCAATACTCAATCCTCAATCGTCAGCCTTCAATCCTCAATACTCAATCTTCAATCCTCAATCCTCAATCCTCAATCCTCAATCCTCATTCTTCAATCCTCAATACCCAATCCTCAATCTTCAATCCTCTACCCTCAATCCTCAATTCTCAATCCTCAATCCTCAGTCCTCAGTCCTCAAACCTCAATCCTCAACACTCAGCCCTCATCCTCAATCCTCAATCCTCAATCCTCAATCCTCAATCCTCAATCTTCAATCCTCAATACTCAATCTTCAATCCTCAATCCTCAATCCTCAATCCTCAACCTTCATCCCTCAATCCTCAATCCTCAATACGCAATCCTCATTCTTCAATCATCTGTACCGAATACTCAATCTTCAATCCTGAATTCTCAATCCTCAATCCTCAGTCCTCAGTCCTCAAACCTCAATCCTCATCCCTCAGCCCTCATCCTCAATCCTCAATCCTCAATCCTCAATCCTCAATCTTCAATCCTCAATACTCAAACTTCAATCCTCAATCCTCAATCCTCAATCCTCAATCCTCATTCCTCAATCGTCGATCTTCAATCCTCAATACTCCATCTTCAATCCTCAATCCTCAATCCTCAATCCTCAATACTCAATCTTCAATCCTCAATAACCAGTACTCAATCTTCAATCCTCAATCCTCAATCCTCAATTCTCGATCCTCAGTCCTCAATCCTCAATCGTCAATTCTCAATCCTCAATCCTCAGTCCTCAGTCCTCAATACACAATCTTCAATCCTCAATCCTCAATCCCCATTCCTCAATCCTCAATACCCAGTCCTCAATCTTCAATCCTCAATCCTCAATCCTCAATTCTCAATCCTCAATCCTCAGTCCTCAGTCCTCAACCCTCAATCCTCAACCCTCAGCCCTCATCCTCAATCCTCAAACCTCAATCATCAATCCTCAATCCTCAATCCTCAGCACCCAAACCTCAATCTTCAATCCTCAATCCTCAATCCTCAATCCTCAATTCTCGATCCTCAATTCTCAATCCTCAATCCTCAATCCTCAATCCTCAATCCTCAGTCTTCAGTCCTCAATACACAATCTTCAGTCCTCAATCCTCAATCCTCAATCCTCAATCCTCATTCTTCAATCCTCAATACCCAATCTTCAATCTTCAATCCTCAATCCTCAATCCTCAATTCTCAACCCTCAATCCTCAGTCCTCATTCCTCAAACCTCAATCCTCAACCCTCAGCCCTCATCCTCAATCCTCAATCTTCAATTCTCAATCCTCAATCCTCAATCCTCTGTCCTCAAACCTCAATCCTCAACCCTCAGCCCTCATCGTCAATCCTCAATACTCAATCCTCAATCGTCAGCCTTCAATCCTCAATACTCAATCTTCAATCCTCAATCCTCAATCCTCAATCCTCAATCCTCATTCTTCAATCCTCAATACCCAATCCTCAATCTTCAATCCTCTACCCTCAATCCTCAATTCTCAATCCTCAATCCTCAGTCCTCAGTCCTCAAACCTCAATCCTCAACACTCAGCCCTCATCCTCAATCCTCAATCCTCAATCCTCAATCCTCAATCCTCAATCTTCAATCCTCAATACTCAATCTTCAATCCTCAATCCTCAATCCTCAATCCTCAACCTTCATTCCTCAATCCTCAATCCTCAATACTCAATCCTCATTCTTCAATCATCTGTACCGAATACTCAATCTTCAATCCTGAATTCTCAATCCTCAATCCTCAGACCTCAGTCCTCAAACATCAATCCTCAACCCTCAGCCCTCATCGTCAATCCTCAATCCTCAATCCTCAGTCCTCAATCTTCAATCCTTAATACTCAAACTTCAATCCTCAATCCTCAATCCTCAATCCTCAATCCTCATTCCTCAATCGTCGGTCTTCAATCCTCAATACTCCATCTTCAATCCTCAA
Source organism: Calliopsis andreniformis (assembly GCF_051401765.1). Classification (NCBI taxonomy): domain Eukaryota; kingdom Metazoa; phylum Arthropoda; class Insecta; order Hymenoptera; family Andrenidae; genus Calliopsis; species Calliopsis andreniformis. Next base: position 220,391 of record NW_027480504.1, read on the forward strand.
TCCTCAATCCTCAATCCTCAATACTCAATCTTCAATCCTCAATAACCAGTACTCAATCTTCAATCCTCAATCCTCAATCCTCAATTCTCGATCCTCAATCCTCAATCCTCAATCGTCAATTCTCAATCCTCAATCCTCAGTCCTCAGTCCTCAATACACAATCTCCAATCCTCAATCTTCAATCCTCAATCCTCAATCCCCATTCCTCAATACTCAATACCCAGTCCTCAATCTTCAATCCTCAATCCTCAACCCTCAATTCTCAATCCTCAACCCTCAGTCCTCAGTCCTCAACCCTCAATCCTCAACCCTCAGCCCTCATCCTCAATCCTCAAACCTCAATCTTCAATCCTCAATCCTCAATCCTCAGCACCCAAACCTCAATCTTCAATCCTCAATCCTCAATCCTCAATCCTCAATTCTCGATCCTCAATTCTCAATCCTCAATCCTCAATTCTCAATCCTCAATCCTCAGTCTTCAGTCCTCAATACACAATCTTCAGTCCTCAATCCTCAATCCTCAATCCTCAATCCTCATTCTTCAATCCTCAATACCCAATCTTCAATCTTCAATCCTCAATCCTCAATCCTCAATTCTCAACCCTCAATCCTCAGTCCTCATTCCTCAAACCTCAATCCTCAACCCTCAGCCCTCATCCTCAACCCTCAATCTTCAATTCTCAATCCTCAATCCTCAATCCTCTGTCCTCAAACCTCAATCCTCAACCCTCAGCCCTCATCGTCAATCCTCAATACTCAATCCTCAATCGTCAGCCTTCAATCCTCAATACTCAATCTTCAATCCTCAATCCTCAATACTCAATCCTCAATCCTCATTCTTCAATCCTCAATACCCAATCCTCAATCTTCAATCCTCAACCCTCAATCCTCAATTCTCAATCCTCAATCCTCAGTCCTCAGTACTCAAACCTCAATCCTCAACACTCAGCCCTCATCCTCAATCCTCAATCCTCAATCCTCAATCCTCAATCCTCAATCTTCAATCCTCAATACTCAATCTTCAATCCTCAATCCTCAATCCTCAATCCTCAACCTTCATTCCTCAATCCTCAATCCTCAATACTCAATCCTCATTCTTCAATCATCTGTACCGAATACTCAATCTTCAATCCTGAATTCTCAATCCTCAATCCTCAGTCCTCAGTCCTCAAACCTCAATCCTCAACCCTCAGCCCTCATCGTCAATCCTCAATCCTCAATCCTCAATCCTCAATCTTCAATCCTCAATACTCAAACTTCAATCCTCAATCCTCAATCCTCAATCCTCAATCCTCATTCCTCAATCGTCGGTCTTCAATCCTCAATACTCAATCTTCATTCCTCAATCCTCAATCCTCAATCCTCAATACTCAATCTTCAATCCTCAATAACCAGTACTCAATCTTCAATCCTCAATCCTCAATCCTCAATTCTCGATCCTCAATCCTCAATCCTCAATCGTCAATTTTCAATCCTCAATCCTCAGTCCTCAGTCCTCAATACACAATCTTCAATCCTCAATCTTCAATCCTCAATCCTCAATCCCCATTCCTCAATCCTCAATACCCAGTACTCAATCTTCAATCCTCAATCCTCAATCCTCAATTCTCAATCCTCAATCCGCAGTCCTCAGTCCTCAACCCTCAATCCTCAACCCTCAGCCCTCATCCTCAATCCTCAAACCTCAATCTTCAATCCTCAATCCTCAATCCTCAATACCCAATCTTCAATCCTCAATCCTCAGTCCTCAAACCACAATTCTGAAACCTCAATCCTGAATCCTCAATCTTCAATCCTCAATCCCCAATCCTCAGTCTTCAATCCTCAATCTTCAAACCTCAATCCTCAATCCACAATCTTCAATCCTCAATACTCAATATTCAGTCCTCTATCCTCAATCCTCAATCCTCAATCCTCAATCCTCAATCCTCAATTTTCAATCTTCAATACTCAATCTCCAATCCTCAATCCTCAATACCTTAATCCTCAATTCTCATTCTTCAATCCTCAGTACCGAATCCACAATCTTCAATCCTGAATCCTCAATCCTCAGTTCTCAATCCTGAATCCTCAATCCTGAATCCTCATTCTTCAATCATCTGTACCGAATACTCAATCTTCAATCCTGAATTCTCAATCCTAAATCCTCAGTCCTCAGTCCTCAAACCTCAATCCTCAACCCTCAGCCCTCATCCTCAATCCTCAATCCTCAATCCTCAATCCTCTATCTTCAATCCTCAATACTCAAACTTCAATCCTCAATCCTCAATCCTCAATTCTCAATCCTCAATCCTAAATCCTCAGTCCCCAAACCTCAATCGTCAGCCTTCAATCCTCAATACTCAAGCTTCAATCCTCAATCCTCAATCCTCAATCCTCAATCCTCAATCTTCAATCCTCAATACCCAATCCTCAATCTTGAATCCTCAATCCTCAATCCTCAATTCTCAATCCTCAATCCTCAATCCTCAGCCCTCAGACCTCAAACCTCAATCCTCGACCCTCAGCCCTCATCCTCAATGCTCAATCCTCAATCCTCAATCCTCAATCTTCAATCCTCAATACTCAATCTTCAATCCTCAATCCTCGATACTCAATCTTCAATCCTCAATCCTCAATCCTCAATCCCCAATCCTCATTCTTCGATCCTCAATCCTCAATCCTCAATCCTCAATCTTCAATCCTCAATACTCAATCTTCAATCCTCAATACTCAATATTCAATCCTCAGTCCTCAATCCTCGATCCTCAATCCTCAATCCTCAATCGTCTATCTCAAATCCTGAATACTCAATCTTCAATCCTCAATACTCGATACTCAATCCTCAATCCTCATTCTTCAATCCTCAACACCCAATCCTCAATCTTCAATCCTAAATCCTCAATCCTGAATTCTCAATCCTCAATCTTCAGTCCTCAGTCCTCAAACCTCAATCCTCAACCCTCAGCCCTCATCCTCAATCCTCAATCCTCAATCCTCAATCCTCAATCTTCAATCCTCAATACTCAAACTTCAATCCACAATCCTCAATCCTCAATCCTCAATCCTCAATCCTCAATCGTCAGTCTTCAATCCTCAATACTCAATCTTCAATCCTCAATCCTCAATCCTCAATCCTCAATACTCAATCTTCAATCCTCAGTAACCAATACTCAATCTTCAATCCTCAATCCTCAATCCTCAATTCTCGACCCTCAGTCCTCAATCCTGAATCGTCAATTCTCAATCCTCAATCATCAGTCCTCAGTCCTCAATACACAATCTTGAATCCTCAATCTTCAATCCTCAATCCTCAATCCCCATTCCTCAATCCTCAATACCCAGTCCTCAATCTTCAATCCTCAATCCTCAGTCCTCAATTCTCAATCCTCAATCCTCAGTCCTCAGTCCTCAAACCTCAATCCTCAACCCTCTAGCCCTCATCCTCAACCCTCAATCCTCAATCTTCAATCCTCAATCCTCAATCCTCAATACCCAATCTTCAATCCTCAATCCTCAGTCCTCAAACCACAATTCTGAAACCTCAATCCTGAATCCTCAATCTTCAATCCTCAATCCCCAATCCTAAATCTTCAATCCTCAATCCTCAATCCTCAATCCTCAATCCTCAATCTTCAATCCTCAATACTCAATATTCAATCCTCTATCCTCAATCCTCAATCCTCAATCCTCAATCCACAATCCTCAATTTTCAATCCTCAATACTCAATCTGCAATCCTCAATCCTCAATACCTCAATCCTCAATCATCAGCCCTCAAACATCAATTCCGAATCCTCAATCCTGAATCCTCAATCTTCGGCACTCAGTCCTCAACAATCAGTTGTCAATCCTCAATCCTCAATAGAATATCCCCAGTTCAGAGTTTTCAATACGCAATACTCAATCTGCAATCGTCAAATCTCTATGCACAAACATCAATTCTCATCACTCAAGCCTCAACACTCAGTCCCAAATCCGCAACATTCAATCCTCAATCCTCAATCCTCAATCCTCAATCCTCAATCTTCAATCCTCAATACTCAATCTTCAATCCTCAATCCTCAATCCTCAATCCTCAATCTTCATTCCTCAATCCTCAATCCTCAATCCTCAATCCTCATTCTTCAATCCTCAATAACCAGTACTCAATCTTCAATCCTCAATCCTCAATCCTCAATCCTCAATCCTAAATCCTCAGTCCCCAAACCTCAATCCTCAATCTTCAATCCTCAGTTCTCAATCTTCAATCCTCAATCCTCAATACTCAATCCTCAATCCTCAATCCTCAATCGTCAGCCTTCAATCCTCAATACTCAAGCTTCAATCCTCAATCCTCAATCCTCAATCCTCAATCCTCAATCTTCAATCCTCAATACCCAATCCTCAATCTTGAATCCTCAATCCTCAATCCTCAATTCTCAATCCTCAATCCTCAATCCTCAGCCCTCAGACCTCAAACCTCAATCCTCGACCCTCAGCCCTCATCCTCAATGCTCAATCCTCAATCCTCAATCCTCAATCTTCAATCCTCAATACTCAATCTTCAATCCTCAATCCTCGATACTCAATCTTCAATCCTCAATCCTCAATCCTCAATCCCCAATCCTCATTCTTCGATCCTCAATCCTCAATCCTCAATCCTCAATCTTCAATCCTCAATACTCAATCTTCAATCCTCAATACTCAATATTCAATCCTCAGTCCTCAATCCTCGATCCTCAATCCTCAATCCTCAATCGTCTATCTCAAATCCTGAATACTCAATCTTCAATCCTCAATACTCGATACTCAATCCTCAATCGTCATTCTTCATTCCTCAACACCCAATCCTCAATCTTCAATCCTAAATCCTCAATCCTGAATTCTCAATCCTCAATCTTCAGTCCTCAGTCCTCAAACCTCAATCCTCAACCCTCAGCTCTCATCCTCAATCCTCAATCCTCAATCCTCAATCCTCAATCTTCAATCCTCAATACTCAAACTTCAATCCACAATCCTCAATCCTCAATCCTCAATCCTCAATCCTCAATCGTCAGTCTTCAATCCTCAATACTCAATCTTCAATCCTCAATCCTCAATCCTCAATCCTCAATACTCAATCTTCAATCCTCAGTAACCAATACTCAATCTTCAATCCTCAATCCTCAATCCTCAATTCTCGATCCTCAATCCTCAATCCTGAATCGTCAATTCTCAATCCTCAATCCTCAGTCCTCAGTCCTCAATACACAATCTTCAATCCTCAATCTTCAATCCTCAATCCTCAATCCCCATTCCTCAATCCTCAATACCCAGTCCTCAATCTTCAATCCTCAATCCTCAGTCCTCAATTCTCAATCCTCAATCCTCAGTCCTCAGTCCTCAAACCTCAATCCTCAACCCTCTAGCCCTCATCCTCAACCCTCAATCCTCAATCTTCAATCCTCAATCCTCAATCCTCAATACCCAATCTTCAATCCTCAATCCTCAGTCCTCAAACCACAATTCTGAAACCTCAATCCTGAATCCTCAATCTTCAATCCTCAATCCCCAATCCTAAATCTTCAATCCTCAATCCTCAATCCTCAATCCTCAATCCTCAATCTTCAATCCTCAATACTCAATATTCAATCCTCTATCCTCAATCCTCAATCCTCAATCCTCAATCCTCAATCCTCAATTTTCAATCCTCAATACTCAATCTGCAATCCTCAATCCTCAGTACCTCAATCCTCAATCATCAGCTCTCAAACATCAATTCCGAATCCTCAATCCTGAATCCTCAATCTTCGGCACTCAGTCCTCAACAATCAGTTGTCAATCCTCAATCCTCAATAGAATATCCCCAGTTCAGAGTTTTCAATACGCAATACTCAATCTGCAATCGTCAAATCTCTATGCACAAACATCAATTCTCATCACTCAAGCCTCAACACTCAGTCCCAAATCCGCAACGTTCAATCCTCAATCCTCAATCCTCAATCCTCAATCCTCAATCTTCAATCCTCAATACTCAATCTTCAATCCTCAATCCTCAATTCTCAATCCTCAATCTTCATTCCTCAATCCTCAATCCTCAATCCTCAATCCTCATTCTTCAATCCTCAATAACCAGTACTCAATCTTCAATCCTCAATCCTCAATCCTCAATTCTCGATCCTCAATCCTCAATCCTCAATCGTCAATTCTCAATCCTCAATCCTCAGTCCTCAATCTTCAATCCTCAATCCTCAATCTTCAATCCTCAATCCTCAATCCCCATTCCTCAATCCTCAATACCCAGTCCTCAATCTTCAATCCTCAATCCTCAATCCTCAATTCTCAATCCTCAATCCGCAGTCCTCAGTCCTCAACCCTCAATCCTCAACCCTCAGCCCTCATCCTCAATCCTCAAACCTCAATCTTCAATCCTCAATCCTCAATCCTCAATACCCAATCTTCAATCCTCAATCCTCAGTCCTCAAACCACAATTCTGAAACCTCAATCCTGTATCCTCAATCTTCAATCCTCAATCCCCAATCCTCAGTCTTCAATCCTCAATCTTCAAACCTCAATCCTCAATCCACAATCTTCAATCCTCAATACTCAATATTCAGTCCTCTATCCTCAATCCTCAATCCTCAATCCTCAATCCTCAATCCTCAATTTTCAATCTTCAATACTCAATCTCCAATCCTCAATCCTCAATACCTTAATCCTCAATTCTCATTCTTCAATCCTCAGTACCGAATCCACAATCTTCAATCCTGAATCCTCAATCCTCAGTTCTCAATCCTGAATCCTCAATCCTGAATCCTCAACCTTCAGCCCTCAGTCCTCAACAATCAGTTGTCAATCCCCAATCCTCAATAGAATATCCTCAATTCACAGCTTTCAATACTCATTACTCAATCTGCAATCTTCAGATCTCTATCCACAAACATCAATTCTCATCACTCAACACTCAATACTCAGTCCCCAATCCTCAAGCTTCAAACCTAAATCCTCAATCCTCAATCACCAATCCTCAATCTTCAATCCTCAATACTCAATCTTCAATCCTCAACCCTCAATCCTCAATCCTCAATCACCAATCCTCAATCCTGAATCCTCAATCCTCAATCGTCAATCTTCAATCCTCAATCCTCAATCCTAAATCCTCAGTCCCCAAACCTCAATCCTCAATCTTCAATCCTCAATTCTCAATCTTCAATCCTCAATCCTCAATACTCAATCCGCAATCCTCAATCCTCAACCGTCAGCCTTCAATCCTCAATACTCAATCTTCAATCCTCAATCCTCAATCCTCAATCCTCAATCCTCAACCTTCAATCCTCAATACCCAATCCTCAATCTTGAATCCTCAATACCCAGGCCTCAATCTTCAATCCTCAATCCTCAGTCCTCAATTCTCAATCCTCAATCCTCAGCCCTCAGTCCTCAAACCTCAATCCTCAACCCTCAGCCCTCATCCTCAACCCTCAATCCTCAATCTTCAATCCTCAATCCTCAATCCTCAATACCCAATCTTCAATCCTCAATCCTCAGTCCTCAAACCACAATTCTGAAACCTCAATCCTGAATCCTCAATCTTCAATCCTCAATCCCCAATCCTAAATCTTCAATCCTCAATCCTCAATCCTCAATCCTCAAACCTCAATCTTCAATCCTCAATACTCAATATTCAATCCTCTATCCTCAATCCTCAATCCTCAATCCTCAATACTCAATCCTCAATTTTCAATCCTCAATACTCAATCTGCAATCCTCAATCCTCAATACCTCAATCCTCAATCATCAGACCTCAAACATCAATTCCGAATCCTCAATCCTGAATCCTCAATCTTCGGCACTCAGTCCTCAACAATCAGTTGTCAATCCTCAATCCTCAATAGAATATCCCCAGTTCAGAGTTTTCAATACGCAATACTCAATCTGCAATCGTCAAATCTCTATGCACAAACATCAATTCTCATCACTCAAGCCTCAACACTCAGTCCCAAATCCGCAACATTCAATCCTCAATCCTCAATCCTCAATCCTCAATCCTCAATCTTCAATCCTCAATACTCAATCTTCAATCCTCAATCCTCAATCCTCAATCCTCAATCTTCATTCCTCAATCCTCAATCCTCAATCCTCAATCCTCATTCTTCAATCATCTGTACCGAATACTCAATCTTCAATCCTGAATTCTCAATCCTCAATCCTCAGTCCTCAGTCCTCAAACCACAATCCTCAACCCTCAGCCCTCATCCTCAATCCTCAATCCTCAATCCTCAATCCTCTATCTTCAATCCTCAATACTCAAACTTCAATCCTCAATCCTCAATCCTCAATCCTAAATCCTCAGTCCCCAAACCTCAATCCTCAATCTTCAATCCTCAATTCTCAATCTTCAATCCTCAATCCTCAATACTCAATCCTCAATCCTCAATCCTCAATCGTCAGCCTTCAATCCTCAATACTCAAGCTTCAATCCTCAATCCTCAATCCTCAATCCTCAATCCTCAATCTTCAATCTTCAATACCCAATCCTCAATCTTGAATCCTCAATCCTCAATCCTCAATTCTCAATCCTCAACCCTCAATCCTCAGCCCTCAGACCTCAAACCTCAATCCTCGACCCTCAGCCCTCATCCTCAATGCTCAATCCTCAATCCTCAATCCTCAATCTTCAATCCTCAATACTCAATCTTCAATCCTCAATCCTCGATACTCAATCTTCAATCCTCAATCCTCAATCCTCAATCCCCAATCCTCATTCTTCGATCCTCAATCCTCAATCCTCAATCCTCAATCTTCAATCCTCAATACTCAATCTTCAATCCTCAATACTCAATATCCAATCCTCAGTCCTCAATCCTCGATCCTCAATCCTCAATCGTCTATCTCAAACCCTGAATACTCAATCTTCAATCCTCAATACTCGATTCTCAATCCTCAATCCTCATTCTTCAATCCTCAACACCCAATCCTCAATCTTCAATCCTAAATCCTCAATCCTGAATTCTCAATCCTCAATCTTCAGTCCTCAGTCCTCAAACCTCAATCCTCAACCCTCAGCCCTCATCCTCAATCCTCAATCCTCAATCCTCAATTCTCAATCTTCAATCCTCAATACTCAAACTTCAATCCACAATCCTCAATCCTCAATCCTCAATCCTCAATCCTCAATCGTCAGTCTTCAATCCTCAATACTCAATCTTCAATCCTCAATCCTCAATCCTCAATCCTCAATCCTCAATACTCAATCTTCAATCCTCAGTAACCAATACTCAATCTTCAATCCTCAATCCTCAATCCTCAATTCTCGATCCTCAATCCTCAATCCTGAATCGTCAATTCTCAATCCTCAATCCTCAGTCCTCAGTCCTCAATACACAATCTTCAATCCTCAATCTTCAATCCTCAATCCTCAATCCCCATTCCTCAATCCTCAATACCCAGTCCTCAATCTTCAATCCTCAATCCTCAGTCCTCAATTCTCAATCCTCAATCCTCAGTCCTCAGTCCTCAAACCTCAATCCTCAACCCTCAGCCCTCATCCTCAACCCTCAATCCTCAATCTTCAATCCTCAATCCTCAATCCTCAATACCCAATCTTCAATCCTCAATCCTCAGTCCTCAAACCACAATTCTGAAACCTCAATCCTGAATCCTCAATCTTCAATCCTCAATCCCCAATCCTAAATCTTCAATCCTCAATCCTCAATCCTCAATCCTCAATCCTCAATCTTCAACCCTCAATACTCAATCTTCAATCCTCAATCCTCGATTCTCAATCTTCAATCCTCAATCCTCAATCCTCAATCCCCAATCCTCATTCTTCGATCCTCAATCCTCAATCCTCAATCCTCAATCTTCAATCCTCAATACTCAATCTTCAATCCTCAATACTCAATATTCAATCCTCAGTCCTCAATCCTCGATCCTCAATCCTCAATCCTCAATCGTCTATCTCAAATCCTGAATACTCAATCTTCAATCCTCAATACTCGATACTCAATCCTCAATCCTCATTCTTCAATCCTCAACACCCAATCCTCAATCTTCAATCCTAAATCCTCAATCCTGAATTCTCAATCCTCAATCTTCAGTCCTCAGTCCTCAAACCTCAATCCTCAACCCTCAGCCCTCATCCTCAATCCTCAATCCTCAATCCTCAATCTTCAATCCTCAATACCCAATCCTCAATCTTGAATCCTCAATCCTCAATCCTCAATTCTCAATCCTCAATCCTCAATCCTCAGCCCTCAGACCTCAAACCTCTATCCTCGACCCTCAGCCCTCATCCTCAATGCTCAATCCTCAATCCTCAATCCTCAATCTTCAATCCTCAATACTCAATCTTCAACCCTCAATCCTCAGACCTCAAGCATCAATTCCGAATCCTCAATCCTGAATCCTCAATCTTCGGCACTCAGTCCTCAACAATCAGTTGTCAATCCTCAATCCTCAATAGAATATCCCCATTTCAGAGTTTTCAATACGCAATACTCAATCTGCAATCGTCAAATCTCTATGCACAAACATCAATTCTCATCACTCAAGCCTCAACACTCAGTCCCAAATCCGCAACCTTCAATCCTCAATCCTCAATCCTCAATCCTCAATCCTCAATCCTCAATCCTCAATCTTCAGTCCTCAATACTCAATCTTCAATCCTCAATCCTCAATCCTCAATCCTCAATCCTCAATCCTCAATCCTCAATCGTCAGTCTTCAATCCTCAATCCTCAATCCTCAATACACAATCTTCAATCCTCAATAACCAATACTCAATCTTCAATCCTCAATCCTCAATCCTCAATTCTCGATCCTCAATCCTCAATCCTCAATCGTCAATTCTCAATCCTCAATCCGCAGTCCTCAGTCCTCAATACACAATCTTCAATACCCAATCCTCAATCTTGAATCCTCAATCCTCAATCCTCAATTCTCAATCCTCAATCCTCAATCCTCAGCCCTCAGACCTCAAACCTCAATCCTCGACCCTCAGCCCTCATCCTCAATGCTCAATCCTCAATCCTCAATCCTCAATCTTCAATCCTCAATACTCAATCTTCAACGCTCAATCCTCAGACCTCAAGCATCAATTCCGAATCCTCAATCCTGAATCCTCAATCTTCGGCACTCAGTCCTCAACAATCAGTTGTCAATCCTCAATCCTCAATAGAATATCCCCATTTCAGAGATTTCAATACGCAATACTCAATCTGCAATCGTCAAATCTCTATGCACAAACATCAATTCTCATCACTCAAGCCTCAACACTCAGTCCCAAATCCGCAACCTTCAATCCTCAATCCTCAATCCTCAATCCTCAATCCTCAATCCTCAATCCTCAATCTTCAGTCCTCAATACTCAATCTTCAATCCTCAATCCTCAATCCTCAATCCTCAATCCTCAATCCTCAATCCTCAATCGTCAGTCTTCAATCCTCAATCCTCAATCCTCAATACACAATCTTCAATCCTCAATAACCAATACTCAATCTTCAATCCTCAATCCTCAATCCTCAATTCTCGATCCTCAATCCTCAATCCTCAATCGTCAATTCTCAATCCTCAATCCGCAGTCCTCAGTCCTCAATCCTCAATCTTCAATCCTCAATCCTCAATGCCCATTCCTCAATCCTCAATACCCAGTCCTCAATCTTCAATCCTCAATCCTCAATCCTCAATTCTCAATCCTCAATCCTCAGTCCTCAGTCCTCAAACCTCAGTCCTCAACCCTCAGCCCTCATCCTCAATCCTCAATCCTCAATCTTCAATCCTCAATCCTCAATCCTCAATACACAATCTTCAATCCTCAATCCTCAGTCCTCAAACCACAATTCTGAAACCTCAATCCTGAATCCTCAATCTTCAATCCTCAATCCTCAATCCCCAATCTTCAACCCTCAATCCTCAATACTCAATCCTCAATCCTCAATCTTCAATCCTCAATACTCAATATTCAATCCTCTATCCTCAATCCTCAATCCTCAATCCTCAATCCTCAATCCTCAATCTTCAATCCTCAATACTCAATCTGCAATCCTCAATCCTCAATACCTCAATCCTCAATCCTCATTCTTCAATCCTCAGTACCGAATCCACAATCTTCAATCCTGAATCCTCAATCCTCAATTCTCAATCCTGAATCCTCAACCCTGAATCCTCAAGCTTCAGCCCTCAGTCCTCAACAATCAGTTGTCAATCCCCAATCCTCAATAGAATATCCTCAATTCACAGTTTTCAATACTCATTACTCAATCTGCAATCTTCAGATCTCTATCCACAAACATCAATTCTCATCACTCAACCCTCAATACTCAGTCCCCAATCCTCAAGCATCAAACCTAAATCCTCAATCCTCAATCATCGATCCTCAATCTTCAATCCTCAATACTCAATCTTCAATCCTCAACCCTCAATCCTCAATCCTCAATCACCAATCCTCAATCCTGAATCCTCAATCCTCAATCGTCAATCTTCAATCCTCAATCCTCAATCCTAAATCCTCAGTCCCCAAACCTCAATCCTCAATTTCAATCCTCAATTCTCAATCTTCAATCCTCAATCCTCAATCCTCAATCGTCAATCCTCAATCCTCAATCCTCAATATTCAATCCTCGATCCTCAATCCACAATCCTCAGTACCAAATCCTCAATCTTCAATCCTCAATCCTCAACCCTCAATCTTCAATCCTCGATACTCAATCCTCAATCCTCAATCCTCAATCCTCAATCCTCAATCCTCAATCCTCAATCGTCAGTCTTCAATCCTCAATACTCAATCTTCAGTCCTCAATCCTCAATCCTCAATCCTCAATACTCAATCTTCAATCCTCAGTAACCAATACTTAATCTTCAATCCTCAATCCACAATCCTCAATTCTCGATCCTCAATCCTCAATCCTGAATCGTCAATTCTCAATCCTCAATCCTCAGTCCTCAGTCCTCAATACACAATCTTCAATCCTCAATCTTCAATCCTCAATCCTCAATCCCCATTCCTCAATCCTCAATACCCAGTCCTCAATCTTCAATCCTCAATCCTCAGTCCTCAATTCTCAATCCTCAATCCTCAGTCCTCAGTCCTCAAACCTCAATCCTCAACCCTCAGCCCTCATCCTCAATCCTCAATCCTCAATCTTCAATCCTCAATCCTCAATCCTCAATACCCTATCTTCAATCCTCAATCCTCAGTCCTCAAACCACAATTCTGAAACCTCAATCCTGAATCCTCAATCTTCAATCCTCAATCCCCAATCCTCAATCTTCAATCCTCAATCCTCAATCCTCAATCCTCAATCCTCAACCTTCAATCCTCAATACTCAATATTCAATCCTCTATCCTCAATCCTCAATCCTCAATCCTCAATCCTCAATCCTCAATTTTCTATCCTCAAAATTCAATCTGCAATCCTCAATACCTCAATCCTCAATCCTCAGCCCTCAAACATCAATTCCGAATCCTCAATCCTGAATCCTCAATCTTCGGCACTCAGTCCTCAACAATCAGTTGTCAATCCTCAATCCTCAATAGAATATCCCCAGTTCAGAGTTTTCAATACGCAATACTCAATCTGCAATCGTCAAATCTCTATGCACAAACATCAATTCTCATCACTCAAGCCTCAACGCGCAGTCCCAAATCCGCAACCTTCAATCCTCAATCCTCAATCCTCAATCCTCAATCCTCAATCTTCAATCCTCAATACTCAATCTTCAATCCTCAATCCTCAATCCTCAATCCTCAACCTTCATTCCTCAATCCTCAATCCTCAATACTCAATCCTCATTCTTCAATCATCTGTACCGAATACTCAACCTTCAGTCCTGAATTCTCAATCCTCAATCCTCAGTCCTCAGTCCTCAAACCTCAATCCTCAACCCTCAGCCCTCATCCTCAATCCTCAAACCTCAATCCTCAATCCTCAATCTTCAATCCTCAATACTCAAACTTCAATCCTCAATCCTCAATCCTCAATCCTCAATCCTCATTCCTCAATCGTCGGTCTTCAATCCTCAATACTCAATCTTCAATCCTCAATCCTCAATCCTCAATCCTCAATACTCAATCTTCAATCCTCAATAACCAATACTCAATCTTCAATCCTCAATCCTCAGTCCTCAAACATCAATTCCGAATCCTCAATCCCTAATCCTCAATCTTCGGCACTCAGTCCTCAACAATCAGTTGTCAATCCTCAATGCTCAATAGAATATCCCCAGTTCTGAGTTTTCAATACGCAATACTCAACCTGCAATCGTCAAATCTCTATGCACAAACATCAATTCTCATCACTCAAGCCTCAACACTCAGTCCCAAATCCGCAACCTTCAATCCTCAATCCTCAATCCTCAATCCACAATCCTCAATCTTCAATCCTCAATACTCAATCTTCAATCCTCAATCCTCAATCCTCAATCCTCAATCTCCATTCCTCAATCCTCAATCCTCAATCCTCAATCCTCATTCTTCAATCATCTGTACCGAATCCACAATCTTCAATACTGAATCCTCAATCCTCAATTCTCAATCCTGAATCCTCAATCCTGAATCCTCAAGCTTCAGCCCTCAGACCTCAACAATCAGTTGTCAATCCCCAATCCTCAATAGAATATCCTCAATTCACAGTTTTCAATACTCATTACTCAATCTGCAATCTTCAGATCTCTATCCACAAACATCAATTCTCATCACTCAACCCTCAATACTCAGTCCCCAATCCTAAAGCTTCAAACCTAAATCCTCAATCCTCAATCATCAATCCTCAATCTTCAATCCTCAATACTCAATCTTCAATCCTCAACCCTGAATCCTCAATCCTCAATCACCAATCCTCAATCCTGAATCCTCAATCCTCAATCGTCAATCTTCAATCCTCAATCCTCAATCCTCAATCCTCAGTCCCCAAACCTCAATCCTCAATCTTCAATCCTCAATTCTCAATCTTCAATCTCTAATCCTCAATACTCGACCCTCAGCCCTCATCCTCAATGCTCAATCCTCAATCCTCAATCCCCAACCTTCAATCTTCAATACTCAATCTTCAATCCTCAATCCTCAGACCTCAAGCATCAATTCCGAATCCTCAATCCTGATTCCTCAATCTTCGGCACTCAGTCCTCAACAATCAGATGTCAATCCTCAATCCTCAGTAGAATATCCCCATTTCAGAGTTTTCAATACGCAATACTCAATCTGCAATCGTCAAATCTCTGTGCACGAACATCAATTCTCATCACTCAAGCCTCAACACTCAGTCCCAAATCCGCAACCTTCAATCCTCAATCCTCAGTCCTCAATCCTCAATCATCAATCCTCAATCCTCAATCTTCAATCCTCAATACTCAATCTTCAATCCTCAATCCTCAATCCTCAATCCTCAATCCTCAATCCTCAATCCTCAATCGTCAGTCTTCAATCCTCAATCCTCAATCCTCAATACTCAACCTTCAATCCTCAATAACCAATACTCAATCTTCAATCCTCAATCCTCAATCCTCAATTCTCGATCCTCAATCCTCAATCCTCAATCGTCAATCCTCAATCCTCAATCCACAATCTTCAATCCTCAATACTCAATATTCAGTCCTCTATCCTCAATCCTCAATCCTCAATCCTCAATCCTCAATCCTCAATTTTCAATCCTCAATACTCAATGTGCAATCCTCAATCCTCAATACCTTAATCCTCAATTCTCATTCTTCAATCCTCAGTACCGAATCCACAATCTTCAATCCTGAATCCTCAATCCTCAATTCTCAATCCTGAATCCTCAATCCTGAATCCTCAAGCTTCAGCCCTCAGTACTCAACAATCAGTTGTCAATCCCCAATCCTCAATAGAATATCCTCAATTCACAGTTTTCAATACTCATTACTCAATCTGCAATCTTCAGATCTCTATCCACAAACATCAATTCTCATCACTCAACCCTCAATATTCAGTCCCCAATCCTCAAGCTTCAAACCTAAATCCTCAATCCTCAATCATCAATCCTCAATCTTCAATCCTCAATACTCAATCTTCAATCCTCAACCCTCAATCCTCAATCCTCAATCACCAATCCTCAATCCTGAATCCTCAATCCTCAATCGTCAATCTTCAATCCTCAATCCTCAATCCTAAATCCTCAGTCCCCGAACCTCAATCCTCAATCTTCAATCCTCAATTCTCAATGTTCAATCCTCAATCCTCAATACTCAATCCTCAATCCTCAATCCTCAACCGTCAGCCTTCAATCCTCAATACTCAATCTTCAATCCTCAATCTTCAATCCTCAATCCTCAATCCTCAATCCTCAATCCTCAATCCTCAATCTTCAATCCTCAATACCCAATCCTCAATCTTGAATCCTCAATCCTCAATCCTCAATACTCAATCCTCATTCTTCGATCCTCAATACTCGATCCTCAATCTTCAATCCTCTATCCTCAATCCTCAATCCTCAATCCTCAATCCTCAACCGTCAATGTTCAATCCGCAACACCCAATCCTCAATCTTCAAACCTCAATCCTCAATCCTCAATCCTCAAACCTCAATCCTGAATCCTCAATACTGAATCCTCAATCTTCAGCCCTCAGTCCTCAACAATCAGTTGTCAATCCTCAATCCTCAATAGAATATCATCAATTCACAGCTTTCAATACTCAATACTCAGCCTGCAATCTTCAAATCTCTATCCACAAACATAAATTCTCATCACTCAACCCTCAACACTCAGTCCCCAATCCTCAATCCTCAATCCTCAATCCTCAATCTTCAATCCTCAATACTCAATCTTCAATCCTCAATCCTCAATCCTCAACCCTCAATCCTCAATCCTCAATCCTCAATCGTCAGTCTTCAATCCTCAATCCTCAATCCTCAATACTCAACCTTCAATCCTCAATAACCAATACTCAATCTTCAATCCTCAATCCTCAATCCTCAATTCTCGATCCTCAATCCTCAATCCTCAATCGTCAATTCTCAATCCTCAATCCTCAGTCCTCAGTCCTCAATACACAATCTTCAATCCTCAATCTTCAATGTTCAATCCTCAATGCCCATTCCTCAATCCTCAATACCCAGTCCTCAATCTTCAATCCTCAATCCTCAATCCTCAATTCTCAATCCTCAATCCTCAGTCCTCAGTCCTCAAACCTCAATCCTCAACCCTCAGCCCTCATCCTCAATCCTCAATCCTCAATCTTCAATCCTCAATCCTCAGTCCTCAAACCACAATTCTGAAACCTCAATCCAGAATCCTCAATCTTCAATCCTCAATCCCCAATCCTCAGTCTTCAATCCTCAATCTTCAATCCTCAATCCTCAATCCACAATCTTCAATCCTCAATACTCAATATTCAGTCCTCTATCCTCAATCCTCAATCCTCAATCCTCAATCCTCAATCCTCAATTTTCAATCCTCAATACTCAATGTGCAATCCTCAATCCTCAATACCTTAATCCTCAATTCTCATTCTTCAATCCTCAGTACCGAATCCACAATCTTCAATCCTGAATCCTCAATCCTCAATTCTCAATCCTGAATCCTCAATCCTGAATCCTCAAGCTTCAGCCCTCAGTACTCAACAATCAGTTGTCAATCCCCAATCCTCAATAGAATATCCTCAATTCACAGTTTTCAATACTCATTACTCAATCTGCAATCTTCAGATCTCTATCCACAAACATCAATTCTCATCACTCAACCCTCAATACTCAGTCCCCAATCCTCAAGCTTCAAACCTAAATCCTCAATCCTCAATCATCAATCCTCAATCTTCAATCCTCAATACTCAATCTTCAATCCTCAACCCTCAATCCTCAATCCTCAATCACCAATCCTCAATCCTGAATCCTCAATCCTCAATCGTCAATCTTCAATCCTCAATCCTCAATCCTAAATCCTCAGTCCCCAAACCTCAATCCTCAATCTTCAATCCTCAATTCTCAATGTTCAATCCTCAATCCTCAATACTCAATCCTCAATCCTCAATCCTCAACCGTCAGCCTTCAATCCTCAATACTCAATCTTCAATCCTCAATCTTCAATCCTCAATCCTCAATCCTCAATCCTCAATCCTCAATCCTCAATCTTCAATCCTCAATACCCAATCCTCAATCTTGAATCCTCAATCCTCAATCCTCAATACTCAATCCTCATTCTTCGATCCTCAATACTCAATCCTCAATCTTCAATCCTCTATCCTCAATCCTCAATCCTCAATCCTCAATCCTCAACCGTCAATGTTCAATCCGCAACACCCAATCCTCAATCTTCAAACCTCAATCCTCAATCCTCAATCCTCAAACCTCAATCCTGAATCCTCAATACTGAATCCTCAATCTTCAGCCCTCAGTCCTCAACAATCAGTTGTCAATCCTCAATCCTCAATAGAATATCATCAATTCACAGCTTTCAATACTCAATACTCAGCCTGCAATCTTCAAATCTCTATCCACAAACATAAATTCTCATCACTCAACCCTCAACACTCAGTCCCCAATCCTCTATCCTCAATCCTCAATCCTCAATCTTCAATCCTCAATACTCAATCTTCAATCCTCAATCCTCAATCCTCAATCCTCAATCCTCAATCCTCAATCCTCAATCGTCAGTCTTCAATCCTCAATCCTCAATCCTCAATACTCAACCTTCAATCCTCAATAACCAATACTCAATCTTCAATCCTCTATCCTCAATCCTCAATTCTCGATCCTCAATCCTCAATCCTCAATCGTCAATTCTCAATCCTCAATCCTCAGTCCTCAGTCCTCAATACACAATCTTCAATCCTCAATCTTCAATCCTCAATCCTCAATGCCCATTCCTCAATCCTCAATACCCAGTCCTCAATCTTCACTCCTCAATCCTCAATCCTCAATTCTCAATCCTCAATCCTCAGTCCTCAGTCCTCAAACCTCAATCCTCAACCCTCAGCCCTCATCCTCAATCCTCAATCCTCAATTCTCAATCCTCAATCCTCAATCCTCAGTCCTCAAACCTCAATCCTCAACCCTCAGCCCTCATCGTCAATCCTCAATACTCAATCCTCAATCGTCAACCTTCAATCCTCAATACTCAATCTTCAATCCTCAATCCTCAATCCTCAATTCTCAATCCTCATTCTTCAATCCTCAATACCCAATCCTCAATCTTCAATCCTCAACCCTCAATCCTCAATTCTCAGTCCTCAATCCTCAGTCCTCAGTCATCAAACCTCAATCCTCAACACTCAGCCCTAATCCTCAATCCTCAATCCTCAATCCTCAATCCTCAATCCTCAATCTTCAATCCTCAATACTCAATCTTCAATCCTCAATCCTCAATCCTCAATCCTCAACCTTCATTCCTCAATCCTCAATCCTCAATACTCAATCCTCATTCTTCAATCATCTGTACCGAATACTCAATCTTCAATCCTGAATTCTCAATCCTCAATCCTCAGTCCTCAGTCCTCAAACCTCAATCCTCAACCCTCAGCACTCATCCTCAATCCTCAATCCTCAATCCTCAATCCTCAATCTTCAATCCTCAATACTCAAACTTCAATCCTCAATCCTCAATCCTCAATCCTCAATCCTCATTCCTCAATCGTCGGTCTTCAATCCTCAATCCTCAATCCTCAGTCCTCAAACCTCAATCCTCAACCCTCAGCCCTCATCGTCAATCCTCAATACTCAATCCTCAATCGTCAACCTTCAATCCTCAATACTCAATCTTCAATCCTCAATCCTCAATCCTCAATCCTCAATCCTCATTCTTCAATCCTCAATACCCAATCCTCAATCTTCAATCCTCAACCCTCAATCCTCAATTCTCAGTCCTCAATCCTCAGTCCTCAGTCATCAAACCTCAATCCTCAACACTCAGCCCTAATCCTCAATCCTCAATCCTCAATCCTCAATCCTCAATCCTCAATCTTCAATCCTCAATACTCAATCTTCAATCCTCAATCCTCAATCCTCAATCCTCAATCCTCAATCCTCATTCCTCAATCGTCAGTCTTCAATCCTCAATACTCAATCTTCAATCATCAATCCTCAATCCTCAATCCTCAATACTCAATCTTCAATCCTCAATAACCAGTACTCAATCTTCAATCCTCAATCCTCAATCCTCAATTCTCGATCCTCAATCCTCAATCCTCAATCGTCAATTCTCAATCCTCAATCCTCAGTCCTCAGTCCTCAATACACAATCTTCAATCCTCAATCTTCAATCCTCAATCCTCAATCCCCATTCCTCAATCCTCAATACCCAGTCCTCAATCCTCAATACCCAAACCTCAATCTTCAATCCTCAATCCTCAATCCTCAATCCTCAATTCTCGATCCTCAATTCTCAATCCTCAATCCTCAATTCTCAATCCTCAATCCTCAGTCTTCAGTCCTCAATACACAATCTTCAGTCCTCAATCCTCAATCCTCAATCCTCAATCCTCATTCTTCAATCCTCAATACCCAATCTTCAATCTTCAATCCTCAATCCTCAATCCTCAATTCTCAACCCTCAATCCTCAGTCCTCAGTCCTCAAACCTCAATCCTCAACACTCAGCCCTCATCCTCAATCTTCAATCCTCAACCCTTAATCCTCAATTCTCAATCCTCAATCCTCAGTCCTCAGTCCTCAAACCTCAATCCTCAACACTCAGCCCTCATCCTCAATCCTCAATCCTCAATCCTCAATCCTCAATCCTCAATCTTCAATCCTCAATCCTCAATCCTCAATCCTCAATCCTCAATCCTCAATCCTCAATCGTCAGTCTTCAATCCTCAATCCTCAATCCTCAATACTCAACCTTCAATCCTCAATAACCAATACTCAATCTTCAATCCTCTATCCTCAATCCTCAATTCTCGATCCTCAATCCTCAATCCTCAATCGTCAATTCTCAATCCTCAATCCTCAGTCCTCAGTCCTCAATACACAATCTTCAATCCTCAATCTTCAATCCTCAATCCTCAATGCCCATTCCTCAATCCTCAATACCCAGTCCTCAATCTTCAATCCTCAATCCTCAATCCTCAATTCTCAATCCTCAATCCTCAGTCCTCAGTCCTCAAACCTCAATCCTCAACCCTCAGCCCTCATCCTCAATCCTCAATCCTCAATTCTCAATCCTCAATCCTCAATCCTCAGTCCTCAAACCTCAATCCTCAACCCTCAGCCCTCATCGTCAATCCTCAATACTCAATCCTCAATCGTCAACCTTCAATCCTCAATACTCAATCTTCAATCCTCAATCCTCAATCCTCAATTCTCAATCCTCATTCTTCAATCCTCAATACCCAATCCTCAATCTTCAATCCTCAACCCTCAATCCTCAATTCTCAGTCCTCAATCCTCAGTCCTCAGTCATCAAACCTCAATCCTCAACACTCAGCCCTAATCCTCAATCCTCAATCCTCAATCCTCAATCCTCAATCCTCAATCTTCAATCCTCAATACTCAATCTTCAATCCTCAATCCTCAATCCTCAATCCTCAACCTTCATTCCTCAATCCTCAATCCTCAATACTCAATCCTCATTCTTCAATCATCTGTACCGAATACTCAATCTTCAATCCTGAATTCTCAATCCTCAATCCTCAGTCCTCAGTCCTCAAACCTCAATCCTCAACCCTCAGCACTCATCCTCAATCCTCAATCCTCAATCCTCAATCCTCAATCTTCAATCCTCAATACTCAAACTTCAATCCTCAATCCTCAATCCTCAATCCTCAATCCTCATTCCTCAATCGTCGGTCTTCAATCCTCAATCCTCAATCCTCAGTCCTCAAACCTCAATCCTCAACCCTCAGCCCTCATCGTCAATCCTCAATACTCAATCCTCAATCGTCAACCTTCAATCCTCAATACTCAATCTTCAATCCTCAATCCTCAATCCTCAATCCTCAATCCTCATTCTTCAATCCTCAATACCCAATCCTCAATCTTCAATCCTCAACCCTCAATCCTCAATTCTCAGTCCTCAATCCTCAGTCCTCAGTCATCAAACCTCAATCCTCAACACTCAGCCCTAATCCTCAATCCTCAATCCTCAATCCTCAATCCTCAATCCTCAATCTTCAATCCTCAATACTCAATCTTCAATCCTCAATCCTCAATCCTCAATCCTCAACCTTCATTCCTCAATCCTCAATCCTCAATACTCAATCCTCATTCTTCAATCATCTGTACCGAATACTCAATCTTCAATCCTGAATTCTCAATCCTCAATCCTCAGTCCTCAGTCCTCAAACCTCAATCCTCAACCCTCAGCACTCATCCTCAATCCTCAATCCTCAATCCTCAATCCTCAATCTTCAATCCTCAATACTCAAACTTCAATCCTCAATCCTCAATCCTCAATCCTCAATCCTCATTCCTCAATCGTCAGTCTTCAATCCTCAATACTCAATCTTCAATCCTCAATCCTCAATCCTCAATCCTCAATACTCAATCTTCAATCCTCAATAACCAGTACTCAATCTTCAATCCTCAATCCTCAATCCTCAATTCTCGATCCTCAATCCTCAATCCTCAATCGTCAATTCTCAATCCTCAATCCTCAGTCCTCAGTCCTCAATACACAATCTTCAATCCTCAATCTTCAATCCTCAATCCTCAATCCCCATTCCTCAATCCTCAATACCCAGTCCTCAATCCTCAATACCCAAACCTCAATCTTCAATCCTCAATCCTCAATCCTCAATCCTCAATTCTCGATCCTCAATTCTCAATCCTCAATCCTCAATTCTCAATCCTCAATCCTCAGTCTTCAGTCCTCAATACACAATCTTCAGTCCTCAATCCTCAATCCTCAATCCTCAATCCTCATTCTTCAATCCTCAATACCCAATCTTCAATCTTCAATCCTCAATCCTCAATCCTCAATTCTCAACCCTCAATCCTCAGTCCTCAGTCCTCAAACCTCAATCCTCAACACTCAGCCCTCATCCTCAATCTTCAATCCTCAACCCTTAATCCTCAATTCTCAATCCTCAATCCTCAGTCCTCAGTCCTCAAACCTCAATCCTCAACACTCAGCCCTCATCCTCAATCCTCAATCCTCAATCCTCAATCCTCAATCCTCAATCTTCAATCCTCAATACTCAATCTTCAATCCTCAATCCTCAATCCTCAATCCTCAACCTTCATTCCTCAATCCTCAATCCTCAATACTCAATCCTCATTCTTCAATCATCTGTACCGAATACTCAATCTTCAATCCTGAATTCTCAATCCTCAATCCTCAGTCTTCAGTCCTCAATACACAATCTTCAGTCCTCAATCCTCAATCCTCAATCCTCAATTCTCATTCTTCAATCCTCAATACCCAATCTTCAATCTTCAATCCTCAATCCTCAATCCTCAATTCTCAACC
Source organism: Calliopsis andreniformis (assembly GCF_051401765.1). Lineage (NCBI taxonomy): Eukaryota > Metazoa > Arthropoda > Insecta > Hymenoptera > Andrenidae > Calliopsis > Calliopsis andreniformis. The sequence goes on from NW_027480504.1 coordinate 243,690, forward strand.
CTCAATCCTCAGTCCTCAGTCCTCAAACATCAATCCTCAACCCTCAGCCCTCATCCTCAATCCTCAATCCTCAATTCTCAATCCTCAATCCTCAATCCTCAATCCTCATTCCTCAATCGTCGGTCTTCAATCCTCAATACTCAATCTTCAATCCTCAATCGTCAATCCTCAATCCTCAATACTCAATCTTCAATCCTCAATAACCAGTACTCAATCTTCAATCCTCAATCCTCAATCCTCAATTCTCGATCCTCAATCCTCAATCCTCAATCCTCAATCGTCAATTCTCAATCCTCAATCCTCAGTCCTCAGTCCTCAATACACAATCTTCAATCCTCAATCTTCCATCCTCAACCCTAAATCCCCATTCCTCAATCCTCAATACCCAGTCCTCAATCTTCAATCCTCAATCCTCAATCCTCAATTCTCAATCCTCAATCCGCAGTCCTCAGTCCTCAACCCTCAATCCTCAACCCTCAGCCCTCATCCACAATCCTCAAACCTCAATCTTCAATCCTCAATCCTCTATCCTCAATACCCAATCTTCAATCCTCAATCCTCAGTCCTCAAACCACAATTCTGAAACCTCAATCCTGAATCCTCAATCTTCAATCCTCAATCCCCAATCCTCAGTCTTCAATCCTCAATCTTCAATCCTCAATCCTCAATCCACAATCTTCAATCCTCAATACTCAATATTCAGTCCTCTATCCTCAATCCTCAATCCTCAATCCTCAATCCTCAATCCTCAATTTTCAGTCTTCAATACTCAATCTCCAATCCTCTATCCTCAATACCTTAATCCTCAATTCTCATTCTACAATCCTCAGTACCGAATCCACAATCTTCAATCCTGAATCCTCAATCCTCAGTTCTCAATCCTGAATCCTCAATCCTGAATCCTCAAGCTTCAGCCCTCAGTCCTCAACAATCAGTTGTCAATCCCCAATCCTCAATAGAATATCCTCAATTCACAGTTTTCAATACTCATTACTCAATCTGCAATCTTCAGATCTCTATCCACAAACATCAATTCTCATCACTCAACACTCAATACTCAGTCCCCAATCCTCAAGCTTCAAACCTAAATCCTCAATCCTCAATCATCAATCCTCAATCTTCAATCCTCAATACTCAATCTTCAATCCTCAACCCTCAATCCTCAATCCTCAATCACCAATCCTCAATCCTGAATCCTCAATCCTCAATCGTCAATCTTCAATCCTCAATCCTCAATCCTAAATCCTCAGTCCCCAAACCTCAATCCTCAATCTTCAATCCTCAATTCTCAATCTTCAATCCTCAATCCTCAATACTCAATCCGCAATCCTCAATCCTCAACCGTCAGCCTTCAATCCTCAATACTCAATCTTCGATCCTCAATCTTCAATCCTCAATCCTCAACCCTCAATCTTCAATCCTCGATACTCAATCTTCAATCCTCAATCCTCAATCCTCAATACTCAATCCTCATTCTTCGATCCTCAATACCCAATCCTCAATCTTCAATCCTCTATCCTCAATCCTCAATCCTCAATCCTCAATCCTCAACCGTCAATGTTCAATCCGCAACACCCAATCCTCAATCTTCAAACCTCAATCCTCAATCCTCAATCCTCAAACCTCAATCCTGAATCCTCAATACTGAATCCTCAATCTTCAGCCCTCAGTCCTCAACAATCAGTTGTCAATCCTCAATCCTCAGTAGAATATCATCAATTCACAGGTTTCAATACTCAATACTCAGCCTGCAATCTTCAAATCTCTATCCACAAACATAAATTCTCATCACTCAACCCTCAACACTCAGTCCCCAATCCTCAATCTTCAATCCTCAATCCTCAACACTCAGTCCCCAATCCTCGATCTTCAATCCTCAATACTCAACCTTCAATCCTCAATCCTCAATCCTCAATCCTCAATCCTCATACTTCAATCCTCAATACTCAAACTTCAATGCTCAATCCTCGATCCTCAATCCTCAATCTTCATTCCTCAATCCTCAATCCTCAATGTTCAATCCGCGATACCCAATCCTCAATGTTCAATCCTCAATACTCAATCCTAAATCCTCAGTCCTCAACCCTCAGCCCTCATCCTCAATCCACAATCCTCAATCCTCAATCCTCAATCTTCAATCCTCAATACTCAAACTTCAATCCTCAATCCTCAATACTCAATCCTCAATCCTCAATCCTCAATCGTCAGTCTTCAATCCTCAATACTCAATCTTCAATCCGCAATCCTCAACCCTCAATCCTCAATCCTCTATCTTCAATCCTCAATACCCAATCCTCAATCTTCAATACTCAACCCTCAATCCTCAATTCTCGATCCTCAATCCTCAATCCTCAATCCTCAATCCCCAATCCTCAATCGTCAGCCATCAACCCTCAATACTCAATCTTCAATCCTCAATCCTCAATCCTCAATCCTCAATCCTCATTCTTCAATCCTCAATACCCAATCCTCAATACTCAAACTTCAATACTCAATTCTCAATACTCAATCCTCAATCCTCAATCCTCAATCGTCAGTCTTCAATCCTCAATACTCAATCTTCAATCCTCAATCCTCAACCCTCAAACCTCAATCCTCTATCTTCAATTCCTCAATACCCAATCTTCAATCTTCAATCCTCAATCCTCAATCCTCAATTCTCGATCCTCAATCCTCAATCCTCAATCCTCAATCCTCAATCGTCAGCCCTCAATCCTCAATACTCAATCTTCAATCCTCAATCCTCAATCCTCAATCATCAATCCTCATTCTTCAATCCTCAATACCCAATCCTCAATCTTCAATCCACAATCCTCAATCCTCAATCCTCAATCCTCAATATTCAATCCTCAATACTCAATCCTCAATACTCAATCTTCAATCCTCAATCCTTAATCCTCAATCCTCAGCCCTCAATGTTCAATCCGCAATAACTAATCCTCAAACTTCAATCCTCAATCCTCAATCCTCAATCCTCAATCCTCAATCCTCAATCCTCAATCCTCAATCCTCAATCTTCAATCCTCAATACTCAATCTTCAATCCTCAATCCTCAATCCTCAATCCTCAACCTTCATTCCTTAATCCTCAATCCTCAATACTCAATCCTCATTCTTCAATCATCTGTACCGAATACTCAATCTTCAATCCTGAATTCTCAATCCTCAATCCTCAGTCCTCAGTCCTCAAACCTCAATCCTCAACCCTCAGCCCTCATCGTCAATCCTCAATCCTCAATCCTCAATCCTCAATCTTCAATCCTCAATACTCAAACTTCAATCCTCAATCCTCAATCCTCAATCCTCAATCCTCATTCCTCAATCGTCGGTCTTCAATCCTCAATACTCAATCTTCAATCCTCAATCGTCAATCCTCAATCCTCAATACTCAATCTTCAATCCTCAATAACCAGTACTCAATCTTCAATCCTCAATCCTCAATCCTCAATTCTCGATCCTCAATCCTCAATCCTCAATCGTCAATTCTCAATCCTCAATCCTCAGTCCTCAGTCCTCAATACACAATCTTCAATCCTCAATCTTCAATCCTCAACCCTCAATCCCCATTCCTCAATCCTCAATACCCAGTCCTCAATCTTCAATCCTCAATCCTCAATCCTCAATTCTCAATCCTCAATCCGCAGTCCTCAGTCCTCAACCCTCAATCCTCAACCCTCAGCCCTCATCCACAATCCTCAAACCTCAATCTTCAATCCTCAATCCTCAATCCTCAATACCCAATCTTCAATCCTCAATCCTCAGTCCTCAAACCACAATTCTGAAACCTCAATCCTGAATCCTCAATCTTCAATCCTCAATCCCCAATCCTCAGTCTTCAATCCTCAATCTTCATTCCTCAATCCTCAATCCACAATCTTCAATCCTCAATACTCAATATTCAGTCCTCTATCCTCAATCCTCAATCCTCAATCCTCAATCCTCAATACTCAATTTTCAATCTTCAATACTCAATCTCCAATCCTCAATCCTCAATACCTTAATCCTCAATTCTCATTCTACAATCCTCAGTACCGAATCCACAATCTTCAATCCTGAATCCTCAATCCTCAGTTCTCAATCCTGAATCCTCAATCCTGAATCCTCAAGCTTCAGCCCTCAGTCCTCAACAATCAGTTGTCAATCCCCAATCCTCAATAGAATATCCTCAATTCACAGTTTTCAATACTCATTACTCAATCTGCAATCTTCAGATCTCTATCCACAAACATCAATTCTCATCACTCAACACTCAATACTCAGTCCCCAATCCTCAAGCTTCAAACCTAAATCCTCAATCCTCAATCATCAATCCTCAATCTTCAATCCTCAATACTCAATCTTCAATCCTCAACCCTCAATCCTCAATCCTCAATCACCAATCCTCAATCCTGAATCCTCAATCCTCAATCGTCAATCTTCAATCCTCAATCCTCAATCCTAAATCCTCAGTCCCCAAACCTCAATCCTCAATCTTCAATCCTCAATTCTCAATCTTCAATCCTCAATCCTCAATACTCAATCCGCAATCCTCAATCCTCAACCGTCAGCCTTCAATCCTCAATACTCAATCTTCAATCCTCAATCCTCAATCCTCAATCCTCAATCCTCAACCTTCAATCCTCAATACCCAATCCTCAATCTTGAATCCTCAATCAACAATCCTCAATTCTCAATCCTCAATCCTCAATCCTCAGCCCTCAGACCTCAAACCTCAATCCTCGACCCTCAGCCCTCATCCTCAATGCTCAATCCTCAATCCTCAATCCTCAATCTTCAATCCTCAATACTCAATCTTCAATCCTCAATCCTCAGTCCTCAAACATCAATTCCGAATCCTCAATCCTGAATCCTCAATCTTCGGCACTCAGTCCTCAACAATCAGTTGTCAATCCTCAATCCTCAATAGAATATCCCCAGTTCAGAGTTTTCAATACGCAATACTCAATCTGCAATCGTCAAATCTCTATGCACAAACATCAATTCTCATCACTCAAGCCTCAACACTCAGTCCCAAATCCGCAACCTTCAATCCTCAATCCTCAATCCTCAATCCTCAATACTCAATCCTCAATCATCAATCTTCAATCCTCAATACTCAATCTTCTATCCTCAATCCTCAATCCTCAATCCTCAATCCTCAATCCTCAATCCTCAATCCTCAATATTCAATCCTCGATCCTCAATCCACAATCCTCAGTACCAAATCCTCAATCTTCAATCCTCAATCCTCAACCCTCAATCTTCAATCCTCGATACTCAATCTTCAATCATCAATCCTCAATCCTCCATACTCAATCCTCATTCTTCGATCCTCAATACCCAATCCTCAATCATCAGTCCTCTATCCTCAATCCTCAATCCTCAATCCTCAATCCTCAACCGTCAATGTTCAATCCGCAACACCCAATCCTCAATCTTCAAACCTCAATCCTCAATCCTCAATCCTCAAACCTCAATCCTGAATCCTCAATACTGAATCCTCAATCTTCAGCCCTCAGTCCTCAACAATCAGTTGTCAATCCTCAATCCTCAGTAGAATATCATCAATTCACAGCTTTCAATACTCAATACTCAGCCTGCAATCTTCAAATCTCTATCCACAAACATAAATTCTCATCACTCAACCCTCAACACTCAGTCCCCAATCCTCAATCTTCAATCCTCAATCCTCAACACTCAGTCCCCAATCCTCGATCTTCAATCCTCAATACTCAATCTTCAATCCTCAATCCTCAATCCTCAATCCTCAATCCTCATACTTCAATCCTCAATACTCAAACTTCAATGCTCAATCCTCAATCCTCAATCCTCAATCTTCATTCCTCAATCCTCAATCCTCAATGTTCAATCCGCGATACCCAATCCTCAATGTTCAATCCTCAATACTCAATCCTAAATCCTCAGTCCTCAACCCTCAGCCCTCATCCTCAATCCACAATCCTCAATCCTCAATCCTCAATCTTCAATCCTCAATACTCAAACTTCAATTCTCAATCCTCAATACTCAATCCTCAATCCTCAATCCTCAATCGTCAGTCTTCAATCCTCAATACTCAATCTTCAATCCTCAATACTCAATCGTCAGTCTTCAATCTTCAATACTCAATCTTCAATTCTCAATCCTCAATCCTCAATCCTCATTCTTCAATCCACAATACCCAATCCTCAATCTTCAATCGTCAATCCTCAATCCTCAATTCTCAATCCTCAATCCTCAGTCCTCAGTCCTCAAACCTCAATCCTCAACCCTCAGCCCTCATCCTCAATCCTCAATCCTCAATCCTCAATCCTCAATCCTCAATCCTCAATCGTCAGTCTTCAATCCTCAATACGCAATCTTCAATCCTCAATCCTCAATCCTCAATCCTCAATCCTCAATCCTCGATCTTCAATCCTCAATACCCAAACCTCAATCTTCAATCCTCAGTCCTCAATCCTCAATCCTCAAATCTCGATCCTCAATTCTCAATCCTCAATCCTCATTCTTCAGTCCTCAATACACAATCTTCAGTCCTCAATCCTCAATCCTCAATCCTCAATTCTCGATCCTCAATTCTCAATCCTCAATCCTCAATTCTCAATCGTCAATCCTCAGTCTTCAGTCCTCAATACACAATCTTCAGTCCTCAATCCTCAATCCTCAATCCTCAATCCTCATTCTTCAATCCTCAATACCCAATCTTCAATCTTCAATCCTCAATCCTCAATACTCAATCTTCAATCCTCAATCCTCAATCCTCAATCCTCAATCCTCATTCTTCAATCCTCAATACCCAATCCTCAATCTTCAATCCTCAACCCTCAATCCTCAATTCTCAATCCTCAATCCTCAGTCCTCAGTCCTCAAACCTCAATCCTCAACACTCAGCCCTCATCCTCAATCCTCAATCCTCAATCCTCAATCCTCAATCCTCAATCTTCAATCCTCAATACTCAATCTTCAATCCTCAATCCTCAATCCTCAATCCTCAATCCTCAATCGTCAGCCCTCAATCCTCAATACTCAATCTTCAATCCTCAATCCTCAATCCTCAATCATCAATCCTCATTCTTCAATCCTCAATACCCAATCCTCAATCTTCAATCCACAATCCTCAATCCTCAATCCTCAATCCTCAATATTCAATCCTCAATACTCAATCCTCAATACTCAATCTTCAATCCTCAATCCTTAATCCTCAATCCTCAGCCCTCAATGTTCAATCCGCAATAACTAATCCTCAAACTTCAATCCTCAATCCTCAATCCTCAATCCTCAATCCTCAATCCTCAATCCTCAAACCTCAATCTTCAATCCTCAATACTCAAACTTCAATCCTCAATCCTCAATCCTCAATTCTCAATCCTCAATCCTCAGTCCTCAGTCCTCAAACCTCAATCCTCAACCATCAGCCCTCATCCTCAATCCTCAATCCTCAATCCTCAATCGTCAATTCTCAATCCTCAATCCTCAGTCCTCAGTCCTCAATACACAATCTTCAATCCTCAATCTTCAACCCTCAACCCTCAGCCCTCATCCTCAATCCTCAATCCTCAATTCTCAATCCTCAATCCTCAATCCTCTGTCCTCAAACCTCAATCCTCAACCCTCAGCCCTCATCGTCAATCCTCAATACTCAATCCTCAATCGTCAGCCTTCAATCCTCAATACTCAATCTTCAGTCCTCAATCCTCAATCCTCAATCCTCAATCCTCATTCTTCAATCCTCAATACCCAATCCTCAATCTTCAATCCTCAACCCTCAATCCTCAATTCTCAATCCTCAATCCTCAGTCCTCAGTCCTCAAACCTCAATCCTCAACACTCAGCCCTCATCCTCAATCCTCAATCCTCAATCCTCAATCCTCAATCCTCAATCTTCAATCCTCAATACTCAATCTTCAATCCTCAATCCTCAATCCTCAATCCTCAACCTTCATTCCTTAATCCTCAATCCTCAATACTCAATCCTCATTCTTCAATCATCTGTACCGAATACTCAATCTTCAATCCTGAATTCTCAATCCTCAATCCTCAGTCCTCAGTCCTCAAACCTCAATCCTCAACCCTCAGCCCTCATCGTCAATCCTCAATCCTCAATCCTCAATCCTCAATCTTCAATCCTCAATACTCAAACTTCAATCCTCAATCCTCAATCCTCAATCCTCAATCCTCATTCCTCAATCGTCGGTCTTCAATCCTCAATACTCAATCTTCAATCCTCAATCGTCAATCCTCAATCCTCAATACTCAATCTTCAATCCTCAATAACCAGTACTCAATCTTCAATCCTCAGTCCTCAATCCTCAATCCTCAAATCTCGATCCTCAATTCTCAATACCCAAACCTCAATCTTCAATCCTCAGTCCTCAATCCTCAATCCTCAAATCTCGATCCTCAATTCTCAATCCTCAATCCTCAATTCTCAATCCTCAATCCTCAGTCTTCAGTCCTCAATACACAATCTTCAGTCCTCAATCCTCAATCCTCAATCCTCAATCCTCATTCTTCAATCCTCAATACCCAATCTTCAATCTTCAATCCTCAATCCTCAATCCTCAATTCTCAATCCCCATTCCTCAATCCTCAATACCCAGTCCTCAATCTTCAATCCTCAATCCTCAATCCTCAATTCTCAATCCTCAATCCGCAGTCCTCAGTCCTCAACCCTCAATCCTCAACCCTCAGCACTCATCCTCAATCCTCAAACCTCAATCTTCAATCCTCAATCCTCAATCCTCAATACACAATCTTCAATCCTCAATCCTCAGTCCTCAAACCACAATTCTGAAACCTCAATCCTGAATCCTCAATCTTCAATCCTCAATCCCCAATCCTCAGTCTTCAATCCTCAATCTTCAAACGTCAATCCTCAATCCACAATCTTCAATCCTCAATACTCAATATTCAGTCCTCTATCCTCAATCCTCAATCCTCAACCCTCAGCCCTCATCCTCAATCCTCAATCTTCAATTCTCAATCCTCAATCCTCAATCCTCTGTCCTCAAACCTCAATCCTCAACCCTCAGCCCTCATCGTCAATCCTCAATACTCAATCCTCAATCGTCAGCCTTCAATCCTCAATACTCAATCTTCAATCCTCAATCCTCAATCCTAAATCCTCAGTCCCCAAACCTCAATCCTCAATCTTCAATCCTCAATTCTCAATCTTCAATCCTCAATCCTCAATACTCAATCCGCAATCCTCAATCCTCAACCGTCAGCCTTCAATCCTCAATACTGAATCTTCAATCCTCAATCCTCAATCCTCAATCCTCAATCCTCAACCTTCAATCCTCAATACCCAATCCTCAATCTTGAATCCTCAATCCTCAATCCACAATTCTCAATCCTCAATCCTCAATCCTCAGCCCTCAGACCTCAAACCTCAATCCTCGACCCTCAGCCCTCATCCTCAATGCTCAATCCTCAATCCTCAATCCTCAATCTTCAATCCTCAATACTCAATCTTCAATCCTCAATCCTCAGTCCTCAAACATCAATTCCGAATCCTCAATCCTCAATCCTCAATCTTCGGCACTCAGTCCTCAACAATCAGTTGTCAATCCTCAATCCTCAATAGAATATCCCCAGTTCAGAGTTTTCAATACGCAATACTCAATCTGCAATCGTCAAATCTCTATGCACAAACATCAATTCTCATCACTCAAGCCTCAACACTCAGTCCCAAATCCGCAACCTTCAATCCTCAATCCTCAATCCTCAATCCTCAATCCTCAATCCTCAATCCTCAATCATCAATCTTCAATCCTCAATACTCAATCTTCTATCCTCAATCCTCAATCCTCAATCCTCAATCCTCAATCCTCAATCCTCAATCCTCAATATTCAATCCTCGATCCTCAATCCACAATCCTCAGTACCAAATCCTCAATCTTCAATCCTCAATCCTCAACCCTCAATCTTCAATCCTCGATACTCAATCTTCAATCCTCAATCCTCAATCCTCAATACTCAATCCTCATTCTTCGATCCTCAATACCCAATCCTCAATCTTCAATCCTCTATCCTCAATCCTCAATCCTCAATCCTCAATCCTCAACCGTCAATGTTCAATCCGCAACACCCAATCCTCAATCTTCAAACCTCAATCCTCAATCCTCAATCCTCAAACCTCAATCCTGAATCCTCAATACTGAATCCTCAATCTTCAGCCCTCAGTCCTCAACAATCAGTTGTCAATCCTCAATCCTCAGTAGAATATCATCAATTCACAGCTTTCAATACTCAATACTCAGCCTGCAATCTTCAAATCTCTATCCACAAACATCAATTCTCATCACTCAACGCTCAACGCTCAGTCCCCAATCCTCAATCTTCAATCCTCAGTCCTCAACACTCAGTCCCCAGTCCTCAATCTTCAATCCTCAATACTCAATCTTCAATCCTCAATCCTCAATCCTCGATCCTCAATCCTCAATCCTCAATCGTCAATATCCAATCCTGAATACTCAATCCTCAATCCTCAATCCTCAATCCTCATCCTTCAATCCTCAATACCCAATCCTCAATCTTCAATCCCCAATCCTCAATCCTGAATTCTCAATCCTCAATCCTCAGTCCTCAGTCCTCAAACCTCAATCCTCAACCCTCAGCCCTCACCCTCAATCCTCAATCCTCAATCCTCAATCCTCAATCTTCAATCCTCAATACACAAACTTCAATCCTCAATCCTCAATACGCAATCCTCAATCCTCAATCCTCAATCGTCAGTCTTCAATCCTCAATACTCAATCTTCAATCTTCAATCATCAATCCTCAATCCTCAATTCTCAATCCTCAATCCTAAGTCCTCAGTCCTCAAACCTCAATCCTCAACCCTCAGCCCTCATCCTCAATCTTCAATCCTCAATCTTCAATCCTCAATCCTCAATCCTCTATACTCAATCTTTAATCTTCAATCCTCAGTCCTCAAACCTCAATTCTGAATCCTCAATCCTGAATCCTTAATCTTCAATCCTCAATCCCCAATCCTCAATCTTCAATACTCAATCCTCAATCGTCAATCCTCAATCCTCAATCCTCAATCCTCAATCCTCGATCTTCAATTCTCAATACCCAATCCTCAATCTTCAATCCTCAATCCTCAATCCTCAACTCTCGATTCTCAATCCTCAATCCTCTATCCTCAATTCTCAATCCTCAATCCTCAGCCCTCAGTCCTCAATACACAATCTTCAATCCTCAATCCTCAATCCTCAATCCTCAATCCTCATTCATCAATCCTCAATCCTCAATCCTCAACCCTCAATCTTCAAACCTCAACACTCAAACTTCAATCGTCAATCCTCAATACTCAATCCTCAATCCTCAATCCTCAATCGACAGTCTTCAATCCTCAATACTCAATCTTCAATCCTCAATCCTCAATCCTCAATCCTCAATCCTGAACTCTCAATCCTCAATCCTCAGTCCTCAGTCCTCAAACCTCAATCCTCAACCCTCAGCCCTCATCCTCAATCCTCAATCCTCAATACTCAATCCTCAATCCTCAATCCTCAATCCTCGATCTTCAGTCCTCTATACCCAATCCTCAAACTTCAATCCTCAATCCTCAATCCTCAACACTCGATACTCAATCCTCAATCCTCAATCCTCAATTCTCAATCCTCAATCCTCAGTCCTCAGTCCTCAATACACAATCTTCAATCGTCAATCCTCAATCCTCAATCCTCAATCCTCACACTTCAATCCTCAATACCGAATCCTCAATCTTCAATCCTCAATCCTCAATCCTCAATTCTCAGTACTCAATCTTCAATCATCAATATTCAATCTTCAATCCTCAATTTCTCAATCCTCAACCCTCAATCCTCTGCCCTCAATGTTCAATCCGTAATAACTAATCCACAATCTTCAATCCTCAATCCTCAATCCTCAATCCTCAATCCTCAATCCTCAATCCTCAATCCTCAGCCCTCAAACCTCAATCCTCAGTCCTCAGTCCTCAAACCTCAATCCTCAACCCTCAGCCCTCATCCTCAATCCTCAATCCTCAATCCTCAATCCTCAATCCTCAATCCTCAATCGTCAGTCTTCAATCCTCAATACGCAATCTTCAATCCTCAATCCTCAATCCTCAATCCTCAATCCTCGATCTTCAATCCTCAATACCCAAACCTCAATCTTCAATCCTCAGTCCTCAATCCTCAATCCTCAAATCTCGATCCTCAATTCTCAATCCTCAATCCTCAATTCTCAATCCTCAATCCTCAGTCTTCAGTCCTCAATACACAATCTTCAGTCCTCAATCCTCAATCCTCAATCCTCAATTCTCGATCCTCAATTCTCAATCCTCAATCCTCAATTCTCAATCCTCAATCCTCAGTCTTCAGTCCTCAATACACAATCTTCAGTCCTCAATCCTCAATCCTCAATCCTCAATCCTCATTCTTCAATCCTCAATACCCAATCTTCAATCTTCAATCCTCAATCCTCAATACTCAATCTTCAATCCTCAATCCTCAATCCTCAATCCTCAATCCTCATTCTTCAATCCTCAATACCCAATCCTCAATCTTCAATCCTCAACCCTCAATCCTCAATTCTCAATCCTCAATCCTCAGTCCTCAGTCCTCAAACCTCAATCCTCAACACTCAGCCCTCATCCTCAATCCTCAATCCTCAATCCTCAATCCTCAATCCTCAATCTTCAATCCTCAATACTCAATCTTCAATCCTCAATCCTCAATCCTCAGTCCTCAATCCTCAATCCTCAGCCCTCAAACCTCAATCCTGAATCCTCAATCCTGAATCCTCGATCTTCAGCTCTCAGTCCTCAACTATCAGTTGTCAATCCTTAATTCTCAATAGAATATCATCAATTCACAGCTTTCAATACTCAATACTCAACCTGCAATTTTCAAATCTCTATCCACAAACATCAATTCTCATCACTCAACGCTCAACGCTCAGTCCCCAATCCTCAATCTTCAATCCTCAGTCCTCAACACTCAGTCCCCAATCCTCAATCTTCAATCCTCAATACTCAATCTTCAATCCTCAATCCTCAATCCTCGATCCTCAATCCTCAATCCTCAATCGTCAATATCCAATCCTGAATACTCAATCCTCAATCCTCAATCCTCAATCCTCATCCTTCAATCCTCAATACCCAATCCTCAATCTTCAATCCCCAATCCTCAATCCTGAATTCTCAATCCTCAATCCTCAGTCCTCAGTCCTCAAACCTCAATCCTCAACCCTCAGCCCTCACCCTCAATCCTCAATCCTCAATCCTCAATCCTCAATCTTCAATCCTCAATACTCAAACTTCAATCCTCAATCCTCAATACGCAATCCTCAATCCTCAATCCTCAATCGTCAGTCTTCAATCCTCAATACTCAATCTTCAATCTTCAATCATCAATCCTCAATCCTCAATTCTCAATCCTCAATCCTAAGTCCTCAGTCCTCAAACCTCAATCCTCAACCCTCAGCCCTCATCCTCAATCTTCAATCCTCAATCTTCAATCCTCAATCCTCAATCCTCTATACTCAATCTTTAATCTTCAATCCTCAGTCCTCAAACCTCAATTCTGAATCCTCAATCCTGAATCCTTAATCTTCAATCCTCAATCCCCAATCCTCAATCTTCAATACTCAATCCTCAATCCTCAATCCTCAATCCTCAATCCTCAATCCTCAATCCTCGATCTTCAATTCTCAATACCCAATCCTCAATCTTCAATCCTCAATCCTCAATCCTCAACTCTCGATTCTCAATCCTCAATCCTCTATCCTCAATTCTCAATCCTCAATCCTCAGCCCTCAGTCCTCAATACACAATCTTCAATCCTCAATCCTCAATCCTCAATCCTCAATCCTCATTCATCAATCCTCAATCCTCAATCCTCAACCCTCAATCTTCAAACCTCAACACTCAAACTTCAATCGTCAATCCTCAATACTCAATCCTCAATCCTCAATCCTCAATCGACAGTCTTCAATCCTCAATACTCAATCTTCAATCCTCAATCCTCAATCCTCAATCCTCAATCCTGAACTCTCAATCCTCAATCCTCAGTCCTCAGTCCTCAAACCTCAATCCTCAACCCTCAGCCCTCATCCTCAATCCTCAATCCTCAATACTCAATCCTCAATCCTCAATCCTCAATCCTCGATCTTCAGTCCTCTATACCCAATCCTCAAACTTCAATCCTCAATCCTCAATCCTCAACACTCGATACTCAATCCTCAATCCTCAATCCTCAATTCTCAATCCTCAATCCTCAGTCCTCAGTCCTCAATACACAATCTTCAATCGTCAATCCTCAATCCTCAATCCTCAATCCTCACACTTCAATCCTCAATACCGAATCCTCAATCTTCAATCCTCAATCCTCAATCCTCAATTCTCAGTACTCAATCTTCAATCATCAATATTCAATCTTCAATCCTCAATTTCTCAATCCTCAACCCTCAATCCTCTGCCCTCAATGTTCAATCCGTAATAACTAATCCACGATCTTCAATCCTCAATCCTCAATCCTCAATCCTCAATCCTCAATCCTCAATCCTCAATCCTCAGCCCTCAAACCTCAATCCTCAGTCCTCAGTCCTCAAACCTCAATCCTCAACCCTCAGCCCTCATCCTCAATCCTCAATCCTCAATCCTCAATCCTCAATCCTCAATCCTCAATCGTCAGTCTTCAATCCTCAATACGCAATCTTCAATCCTCAATCCTCAATCCTCAATCCTCAATCCTCGATCTTCAATCCTCAATACCCAAACCTCAATCTTCAATCCTCAGTCCTCAATCCTCAATCCTCAAATCTCGATCCTCAATTCTCAATCCTCAATCCTCAATTCTCAATCCTCAATCCTCAGTCTTCAGTCCTCAATACACAATCTTCAGTCCTCAATCCTCAATCCTCAATCCTCAATTCTCGATCCTCAATTCTCAATCCTCAATCCTCAATTCTCAATCCTCAATCCTCAGTCTTCAGTCCTCAATACACAATCTTCAGTCCTCAATCCTCAATCCTCAATCCTCAATCCTCATTCTTCAATCCTCAATACCCAATCTTCAATCTTCAATCCTCAATCCTGAATACTCAATCTTCAATCCTCAATCCTCAATCCTCAATCCTCAATCCTCATTCTTCAATCCTCAATACCCAATCCTCAATCTTCAATCCTCAACCCTCAATCCTCAATTCTCAATCCTCAATCCTCAGTCCTCAGTCCTCAAACCTCAATCCTCAACACTCAGCCCTCATCCTCAATCCTCAATCCTCAATCCTCAATCCTCAATCCTCAATCTTCAATCCTCAATACTCAATCTTCAATCCTCAATCCTCAATCCTCAATCCTCAATCCTCAATCCTCAGCCCTCAAACCTCAATCCTGAATCCTCAATCCTGAATCCTCGATCTTCAGCTCTCAGTCCTCAACTATCAGTTGTCAATCCTTAATTCTCAATAGAATATCATCAATTCACAGCTTTCAATACTCAATACTCAACCTGCAATTTTCAAATCTCTATCCACAAACATCAATTCTCATCACTCAACGCTCAACGCTCAGTCCCCAATCCTCAATCTTCAATCCTCAGTCCTCAACACTCAGTCCCCAATCCTCAATCTTCAATCCTCAATACTCAATCTTCAATCCTCAATCCTCAATCCTCGATCCTCAATCCTCAATCCTCAATCGTCAATATCCAATCCTGAATACTCAATCCTCAATCCTCAATCCTCAATCCTCATCCTTCAATCCTCAATACCCAATCCTCAATCTTCAATCCCCAATCCTCAATCCTGAATTCTCAATCCTCAATCCTCAGTCCTCAGTCCTCAAACCTCAATCCTCAACCCTCAGCCCTCACCCTCAATCCTCAATCCTCAATCCTCAATCCTCAATCTTCAATCCTCAATACTCAAACTTCAATCCTCAATCCTCAATACGCAATCCTCAATCCTCAATCCTCAATCGTCAGTCTTCAATCCTCAATACTCAATCTTCAATCTTCAATCATCAATCCTCAATCCTCAATTCTCAATCCTCAATCCTAAGTCCTCAGTCCTCAAACCTCAATCCTCAACCCTCAGCCCTCATCCTCAATCTTCAATCCTCAATCTTCAATCCTCAATCCTCAATCCTCTATACTCAATCTTTAATCTTCAATCCTCAGTCCTCAAACCTCAATTCTGAATCCTCAATCCTGAATCCTTAATCTTCAATCCTCAATCCCCAATCCTCAATCTTCAATACTCAATCCTCAATCCTCAATCCTCAATCCTCAATCCTCAATCCTCAATCCTCGATCTTCAATTCTCAATACCCAATCCTCAATCTTCAATCCTCAATCCTCAATCCTCAACTCTCGATTCTCAATCCTCAATCCTCTATCCTCAATTCTCAATCCTCAATCCTCAGCCCTCAGTCCTCAATACACAATCTTCAATCCTCAATCCTCAATCCTCAATCCTCAATCCTCATTCATCAATCCTCAATCCTCAATCCTCAACCCTCAATCTTCAAACCTCAACACTCAAACTTCAATCGTCAATGCTCAATACTCAATCCTCAATCCTCAATCCTCAATCGACAGTCTTCAATCCTCAATACTCAATCTTCAATCCTCAATCCTCAATCCTCAATCCTCAATCCTGAACTCTCAATCCTCAATCCTCAGTCCTCAGTCCTCAAACCTCAATCCTCAACCCTCAGCCCTCATCCTCAATCCTCAATCCTCAATACTCAATCCTCAATCCTCAATCCTCAATCCTCGATCTTCAGTCCTCTATACCCAATCCTCAAACTTCAATCCTCAATCCTCAATCCTCAACACTCGATACTCAATCCTCAATCCTCAATCCTCAATTCTCAATCCTCAATCCTCAGTCCTCAGTCCTCAATACACAATCTTCAATCGTCAATCCTCAATCCTCAATCCTCAATCCTCACACTTCAATCCTCAATACCGAATCCTCAATCTTCAATCCTCAATCCTCAATCCTCAATTCTCAGTACTCAATCTTCAATCATCAATATTCAATCTTCAATGCTCAATTTCTCAATCCTCAACCCTCAATCCTCTGCCCTCAATGTTCAATCCGTAATAACTAATCCACAATCTTCAATCCTCAATCCTCAATCCTCAATCCTCAATCCTCAATCCTCAATCCTCAGCCCTCAAACCTCAATCCTCAGTCCTCAGTCCTCAAACCTCAATCCTCAACCCTCAGCCCTCATCCTCAATCCTCAATCCTCAATCCTCAATCCTCAATCCTCAATCCTCAATCGTCAGTCTTCAATCCTCAATACGCAATCTTCAATCCTCAATCCTCAATCCTCAATCCTCAATCCTCGATCTTCAATCCTCAATACCCAAACCTCAATCTTCAATCCTCAGTCCTCAATCCTCAATCCTCAAATCTCGATCCTCAATTCTCAATCCTCAATCCTCAATTCTCAATCCTCAATCCTCAGTCTTCAGTCCTCAATACACAATCTTGAGTCCTCAATCCTCAATCCTCAATCCTCAATTCTCGATCCTCAATTCTCAATCCTCAATCCTCAATTCTCAATCCTCAATCCTCAGTCTTCAGTCCTCAATACACAATCTTCAGTCCTCAATCCTCAATCCTCAATCCTCAATCCTCATTCTTCAATCCTCAATACCCAATCTTCAATCTTCAATCCTCAATCCTCAATACTCAATCTTCAATCCTCAATCCTCAATCCTCAATCCTCAATCCTCATTCTTCAATCCTCAATACCCAATCCTCAATCTTCAATCCTCAACCCTCAATCCTCAATTCTGAATCCTCAATCCTCAGTCCTCAGTCCTCAAACCTCAATCCTCAACACTCAGCCCTCATCCTCAATCCTCAATCCTCAATCCTCAATCCTCAATCCTCAATCTTCAATCCTCAATACTCAATCTTCAATCCTCAATCCTCAATCCTCAATCCTCAATCCTCAATCGTCAGCCCTCAATCCTCAATACTCAATCTTCAATCCTCAATCCTCAATCCTCAATCATCAATCCTCATTCTTCAATCCTCAATACCCAATCCTCAATCTTCAATCCACAATCCTCAATCCTCAATCCTCAATCCTCAATATTCAATCCTCAATACTCAATCCTCAATACTCAATCTTCAATCCTCAATCCTTAATCCTCAATCCTCAGCCCTCAATGTTCAATCCGCAATAACTAATCCTCAAACTTCAATCCTCAATACTCAATCTTCAATACTCAATCCTCAATCCTCAATCCTCAATCCTCGATCTTCAGTCCTCTATACCCAATGCTCAAACTTCAATCCTCAATCCTCAATCCTCAACACTCGATCCTCAATCCTCAATCCTCAATCCTCAATTCTCAATCCTCAATCCTCAGTCCTCAGTCCTCAATACACAATCTTCAATCGTCAATCCTCAATCCTCAATCCTCAATCCTCACACTTCAATCCTCAATACCCAATCCTCAAACTTCAATCCTCAATCCTCAATGCTCAATTCTCAACCCTCAATCCTCAGTCCTCAGTCCTCATACCTCAATCCTCAATCCTCAATCCTCAATCCTCAATCTTCAATCCTCAACACTTAAACTTCAGTCGTCAATCCTCAATACTCAATCCTCAATCCTCAATCCTCAATCGACAGTCTTCAATCCTCAATACTCAATCTTCAATCCTCAATCCTCAATCCTCAATCCTCAATCCTCAGTCCTCAATCCTCAATCGTCAGTCTTCAATCCTCAATACTCAATCTTCAATCCCCAATCCTCAATCCTCAATCCTCAATCCTCATTCTTCAATCCTCAATACCCAATCTTCAATCTTCAATCATCAATCCTCAATCCTCAATTCTCAATCCTCAATCCTAAGTCCTCAGTCCTCAAACCTCAATCCTCAACCCTCAGCCCTCATCCTCAATACTCAATCCTCAATCCTCAATCCTCAATCCTCAATCCTCAATACTCAATCTTCAATCTTCAATCCTCAGTCCTCAAACCTCAATTCTGAATCCTCAATCCTGAATGCTTAATCTTCAATCCACAATCCCCAATCCTCAATCTTCAATCCTCAATCCTCAATCCTAAATCCTCAATCCTCAACCTTCAATTATCGATCCTCAATCCTCAATCCTCAGTCCCAAATACTCAATCTTCAATCCATAATCCTCAACCCCAATCTTCAATACTCAATACTCAATCTTCAATCCTCAATCCTCAATCCTCAATCCTCAATCCTCAATCTTCAATCCTCAATACTCAATCTTCAATCCTCAATCCTCAATCCTCAATCCTCAATCCTGAATCCTCAATCCTCAATCTTCAATCCACAATGCTCAATCTGCAATCCTCAATCCTCAATCCTCAATCCCCAATCCTCATTCTTCAATCCTCAATACCGAATCCTCAATCTTCAATCCTCAATCCTCAATCCTCAATTCTCAGTACTCAATCTTCAATCATCAATATTCAATCTTCAATCCTCAATTTCTCAATCCTCAACCCTCAATCCTCAGCCCTCAATGTTCAATCCGTAATAACTAATCCACAATCTTCAATCCTCAATCCTCAATCCTCAATCCTCAATCCTCAATCCTCAATCCTCAGCCCTCAAACCTCAATCCTGAATCCTCAATCCTGAATCCTCGATCTTCAGCTCTCAGTCCTCAACTATCAGTTGTCAATCCTTAATTCTCAATAGAATATCATCAATTCACAGCTTTCAATACTCAATACTCAACCTGCAATTTTCAAATCTCTATCCACAAACATCAATTCTCATCACTCAACGCTCAACGCTCAGTCCCCAATCCTCAATCTTCAATCCTCAGTCCTCAACACTCAGTCCCCAATCCTCAATCTTCAATCCTCAATACTCAATCTTCAATCCTCAATCCTCAATCCTCGATCCTCAATCCTCAATCCTCAATCGTCAATATCCAATCCTGAATACTCAATCCTCAATCCTCAATCCTCAATCCTCATCCTTCAATCCTCAATACCCAATCCTCAATCTTCAATCCTCAATCCTCAATCCTGAATTCTCAATCCTCAATCCTCAGTCCTCAGTCCTCAGTCCTCAAACCTCAATCCTCAACCCTCAGCCCTCATCCTCAATCCTCAATCCTCAATACTCAATCCTCAATCCTCAATCCTCGATCTTCAGTCCTCTATACCCAATCCTCAAACTTCAATCCTCAATCCTCAATCCTCAACACTCGATACTCAATCCTCAATCCTCAATCCTCAATTCTCAATCCTCAATCCTCAGTCCTCAGTCCTCAATACACAATCTTCAATCGTCAATCCTCAATCCTCAATCCTCAATCCTCACACTTCAATCCTCAATACCCAATCTTCAAACTTCAATCCTCAATCCTCAATGCTCAATTCTCAACCCTCAATCCTCAGTCCTCAGTCCTCATACCTCAATCCTCAATCCTCAATCCTCAATCCTCAATCTTCAATCCTCAACACTTAAACTTCAGTCGTCAATCCTCAATACTCAATCCTCAATCCTCAATCCTCAATCGACAGTCTTCAATCCTCAATACTCAATCTTCAATCCTCAATCCTCAATCCTCAATCCTCAATCCTCAGTCCTCAATCCTCAATCGTCAGTCTTCAATCCTCAATACTCAATCTTCAATCCCCAATCCTCAATCCTCAATCCTCAATCCTCATTCTTCAATCCTCAATACCCAATCTTCAATCTTCAATCATCAATCCTCAATCCTCAATTCTCAATCCTCAATCCTAAGTCCTCAGTCCTCAAACCTCAATCCTCAACCCTCAGCCCTCATCCTCAATACTCAATCCTCAATCCTCAATCCTCAATCCTCAATCCTCAATACTCAATCTTCAATCTTCAATCCTCAGTCCTCAAACCTCAATTCTGAATCCTCAATCCTGAATGCTTAATCTTCAATCCTCAATCCCCAATCCTCAATCTTCAATCCTCAATCCTCAATCCTAAATCCTCAATCCTCAACCTTCAATCCTCGATCCTCAATCCTCAATCCTCAGTCCCAAATACTCAATCTTCAATCCATAATCCTCAACCCCAATCTTCAATACTCAATACTCAATCTTCAATCCTCAATTGTCAATCCTCAATCCTCAATCCTCAATCTTCAATCCTCAATACTCAATCTTCAATCCTCAATCCTCAATCCTCAATCCTCAATCCTGAATCCTCAATCCTCAATCTTCAATCCACAATGCTCAATCTGCAATCCTCAATCCTCAATCCTCAATCCCCAATCCTCATTCTTCAATCCTCAATACCGAATCCTCAATCTTCAATCCTCAATCCTCAATCCTCAATTCTCAGTACTCAATCTTCAATCATCAATCTTCAATCCTCAATCCTCAATCCTCATCCTTCAATCCTCAATACCCAATCCTCAATCTTCAATCCTCAATCCTCAATCCTGAATTCTCAATCCTCAATCCTCAATCCTCAGTCCTCAGTCCTCAAACCTCAATCCTCAACCCTCAGCCCTCACCCTCAATCCTCAATCCTCAATCCTCAATCCTCAATCTTCAATCCTCAATACTCAAACTTCAATCCTCAATCCTCAATACGCAATCCTCAATCCTCAATCCTCAATCGTCAGTCTTCAATCCTCAATACTCAATCTTCAATCTTCAATCATCAATCCTCAATCCTCAATTCTCAATCCTCAATCCTAAGTCCTCAGTCCTCAAACCTCAATCCTCAACCCTCAGCCCTCATCCTCAATCTTCAATCCTCAATCTTCAATCCTCAATCCTCAATCCTCTATACTCAATCTTTAATCTTCAATCCTCAGTCCTCAAACCTCAATTCTGAATCCTCAATCCTGAATCCTTAATCTTCAATCCTCAATCCCCAATCCTCAATCTTCAATACTCAATCCTCAATCCTCAATCCTCAATCCTCAATCTTCAATCCTCGATCCTCAATCCTCAATCCTCAGTCCCAAATACTCAATCTTCAATCCTCAATCCTCAATCCTCAATCCTCAACCCTCACACTTCAATCCTCAATACCCAATCCTCAATCTTCAAACCTCAATCCTCAATGCTCAATTCTCAACCCTCAATCCTCAGTCCTCAGTCCTCAATCTTCAATCCTCAATACTCAAACTTCAATCCTCAATCCTCAATACGCAATCCTCAATCCTCAATCCTCAATCCTCAATCCTCAATCGTCAGTCTTCAATCCTCAATACTCAATCTTCAATACTCAATCCTCAATCCTCAATCCTCAATCCTCGATCTTCAGTCCTCAATACCCAATCCTCAAACTTCAATCCTCAATCCTCAATCCTCAACACTCGATCCTCAATCCTCAATCCTCAATCCTCAATTCTCAATCCTCAATCCTCAGTCCTCAGTCCTCAATACACAATCTTCAATCCTCAATCCTCAATCCTCAATCCTCAATCCTCACACTTCAATCCTCAATACCCAATCCTCAATCTTCAATCCTCAATCCTCAATGCTCAATTCTCAACCCTCAATCCTCAGTCCTCAGTCCTCATACCTCAATCCTCAATCCTCAATCCTCAATCCTCAATCTTCAATCCTCAATCCTCAATCCTCATTCTTCAATCCTCAATACCCAATCTTCAATCTTCAATCATCAATCCTCAATCCTCAATTCTCAATCCTCAATCCTAAGTCCTCAGTCCTCAAACCTCAATCCTCAACCCTCAGCCCTCATCCTCAATCCTCAATACTCAATCTTCAATCCTCAATCCTCAATCCTCAATACACAATCTTCAATCTTCAATCCTCAGTCCTCAAACCTCAATTCTGAATCCTCAATCCTGAATCCTTAATCTTCAATCCTCAATCCGCAATCCTCAATCTTCAATACTCAATCCTCAATCCTCAATCCTCAATCCTCAATCCTCAATCTTCAATCCTCGATCCTCAATCCTCAATCCTCAGTCCCAAATACTCAATCTTCAATCCATAATCCTCAACCCTCAATCCTCAATACTCAATACTCAATCTTCAATCCTCAATCCTCAATCCTCAATACTCAATCCTCAATCTTCAATCCTCAATACTCAATCTTCAATCCTCAATCCTCAATCCTCAATCCTCAATCCTGAAACCTCAATCCTCAATCTTCAATCCTCAATACTCAATCTGCAATCCTCAATCCTCAATACTCAATCCTCAATCCTCATTCTTCAATCCTCAATACCGAATCCTCAATCTTCAATCCTCAATCCTCAATCCTCAATTCTCAGTACTCAATCTTCAATCATCAATATTCAATCTTCAATCCTCAATCCTCAGTCCTCGATCCTCAATCCTCAATCCTCAATCGTCAATCTCCAATCCTGAATACTCAATCCTCAATCCTCAATCCTCAATCCTCATCCTTCAATCCTCAATACCCAATCCTCAATCTTCAATCCTCAATCCTCAATCCTCATCCTTCAATCCTCAATACCCAATCCTCAATCTTCAATCCTCAATCCTCAATCCTGAATTCTCAATCCTCAATCCTCAGTCCTCAGTCCTCAAACCTCAATCCTCAACCCTCAGCCCTCATCCTCAATCCTCAATCCTCAATCCTCAATGCTCAATCTGCAATCCTCAATACTCAGACTTCAATCCTCAATCCTCAATATGCAATCCTCAATCCTCAATCCTCAATAATCAATAGTCAGTCTTCAATCCTCAATACTCAATCTTCAATACTCAATCCTCAATCCTCAATCCTCAATCCTCAATCTTCAATCCTCAATACTCAATCTGCAATCCTCAATCCTCAATCCTCAATCCTCAATCCTCATTCTTCAATGCTCAATACCGAATCCTCAATCTTCAATCCTCAATCCTCAATCCTCAATCCTCAATCCTCAGTCCTCAATCGTCAATCCTCAATCCTGAATTCTCAATCCTCAATCCTCAGTCCTCAGTCCTCAAACCTCAATCCTCAACCCTCAGCCCTCATCCTCAATCCTCAATCCTCAATCCTCAATGCTCAATCTTCAATCCTCAATACTCAGACTTCAATCCTCAATCCTCAATATGCAATCCTCAATCCTCAATCCTCAATAATCAATAGTCAGTCTTCAATCCTCAATGCTCAATCTTCAATCCTCAATCCTCAATCCTCAATCCTCAGTCCTCAGTCCTCAAACCTCAATCCTCAACCCTCAGCCCTCATCCTCAATCCTCAATCCTCAATCTTCAATCCGCAATCCTCAATTCTCAATCCTCAATCCTCAATCCTCAGACCTCAAACATCAATACTCAACCCTCAGTCCTCGTCCTCAATGCACAACCCTCAATCCTCAATCCTCAATCCTCAAACCTCCATCCTCAATCCACAGTCCCCAAACCTCAATCCTGAACCTTCAATCCTCAATACTCAATCTCCAATCCTCAATCCTCAATCCTCAATCCTCAATCTTCATTCCTCAAACCTCAATCCTCAATCCTCAATCCTCATTCTTCAATCATCAATACCCAATCCTCAATCTTCAATCCTCAATCCTCAATCCTCAATTCTCAATCCTCAATCCTCGATCCTCAGACCTCAAACATCAATACTCAACCCTCAGACCTCGTCCTCAATCCACAATCCTCAATCCCCAATCCTCCACCTTCAATCATCAATATACAATCTTCAGTCCTCAATCCCCAATACTCAATCCGCAATCCTCAATCCTCAATGTTCAATCCGCGATACCCAATCCTCAATGTTCAACACTCAATACTCAATCCTCAATCCTCAATCCTCAATCCTCAATCCTCAATTCTCAATCCTGAACCCTCAATCTTCAATCCTCAATCCCCAATCCTCAATCTTCAATCCTCAATCCTCAATCCTCAATCCTCAATCCTCAATCTTCAATCCTCGATCCTCAATCCTCAATCCTCCGTCCCAAATCCTCAATATTCAATCCATACTCCTCAACCCTCAACCTTCAATCCTCAATACTCAATCTTCAATCCTCAATCCTCAATCCTCAATCCTCAATCCCCAATCCTCAGTCCTCAAACCTCAATCCTGAATCCTCAATCCTGAATCCTCAATCTTCGGCCCTCAATCCTCAATCCTCAATCGTCAATCCTCAATACTCAATCTTCAATCCTCAATCCTCAGTCCTCAAACCTCAATTCTGAATCCTCAATCCTGAATGCTCAATCTTCGGCCCTCAGTCCTCAACAATCAGTTGTCAATCCTCAATCCTCAATAGAATATCCTCAATTCACAGTTTTAAATACTCAATACAGAATCTGCAATCATCAAACCTCTATCCACAGACATCAATTCTCATCACTCAACCCTCAACACTCTGCCCCAATATTCAGTCCTCAATCCTCAATCCTCAATCCTCAATCGTCAATCCTCAATCCTCAAAACTCAATCTACCATCCTCAATCCTCAATCCTCAATCCTCATTCTTCCATCCTCAATACCCAATCCTCAATCTTCAATCCTCAATCCTCAATCCTCAATTATGAATCCTCAATCCTCAATTTTCAATCCTCATTCTTCAATCCTCAATACCCAATACTCAATCTTCAATCCTCAATCCTCAATCCTCGACCCTCAATCCTCAATCCTCTATCGTCAATCTCCAATCCTGAATACTCAATCTTCAATCCTCAATCCTCAATCCTCATCCTTCAATCCTCAATACCCAATCCTCAATCTTCAATCCTCAATCCTCAATCCTGAAATCTCAATCCTCAATCCTCAGTCCTCAGTCCTCAAACCTCAATCCTCAACCCTCAGCCCTCATCCTCAATCCTCAATCCTCAATCCTCATTGCTCAATCTTCAATCCTCAATACTCAAACTTCAATCCTCAATCCTCAATACGCAATCCTCAATCCTCAATCCTCAATCCTCAATAGTCAGTCTTCAATCCTCAATACTCAATCTTCAATACTCAATCCTCAATCCTCAATCCTCAATCCTCGATCTTCAGTCCTCAATTCCCAATCCTCAAACTTCAATCCTCAATCCTCAATCCTCAACTCTCGATCCTCAATCCTCAATCCTCAATCCTCAATTCTCAATCCTCAATCCTCAGTCGTCAGTCCTCAAGACACAATCTTCAATCCTCAATACTCAATCTGCAATCCTCAATCCTCAATCCTCAATCCTCAATCCTCAATCCTCATGCTTCAATGCTCAATACCGAATCCTCAATCTTCAATCCTCTATCCTCAATCCTCAATCCTCAATCCTCAGTACTCAATCGTCAGTCTTCATTCCTCAATGCTCAATCTTCAATCCTCAATCCTCAATCCTCAATCCTCAGTCCTCAGTCCTCAAACCTCAATCCTCAACCCTCAGCCCTCATCCTCAATCCTCAATCCTCATTCTTCAATCCACAATCCTCAATCCTCAATCCTCAATCCTGAATCCTCAATCCTCAATCTTCAATCCACAATGCTCAATCTGCAATCCTCAATCCTCAATCCTCAATCCCCAATCCTCATTCTTCAATCCTCAATACCGAATTCTCAATCTTCAATCCTCAATCCTCAATCCTCAATTCTCAGTACTCAATCTTCAATCATCAATATTCAATCTTCAATCCTCAATTTCTCAATCCTCAACCCTCAATCCTCAGCCCTCAATGTTCAATCCGCAATAACTAATCCACAATCTTCAATCCTCAATCCTCAATCCACAATCCTCAATCCTCAATCCTCAATCCTCATCCTTCAATCCTCAATACCCAATCCTCATTCTTCAATCCTCAATCCTCAATCCTGAATTCTCAATCCTCAATCCTCAGTCCTCAGTCCTCAAACCTCAATCCTCAACCCTCAGCCCTCACCCTCAATCCTCAATCCTCAATCCTCAATCCTCAATCTTCAATCCTCAATACTCAAACTTCAATCCTCAATCCTCAATACGCAATCCTCAATCCTCAATCCTCAATCGTCAGTATTCAATCCTCAATACTCAATCTTCAATCTTCAATCATCAATCCTCAATCCTCAATTCTCAATCCTCAATCCTAAGTCCTCAGTCCTCAAACCTCAATCCTCAACCCTCAGCCCTCATCCTCAATCTTCAATCCTCAATCTTCAATCCTCAATCCTCAATCCTCTATACTCAATCTTTAATCTTCAATCCTCAGTCCTCAAACCTCAATTCTGAATCCTCAATCCTGAATCCTTAATCTTCAATCCTCAATCCCCAATCCTCAATCTTCAATACTCAATCCTCAATCCTCAATCCTCAATCCTCAATCTTCAATCCTCGATCCTCAATCCTCAATCCTCAGTCCCAAATTCTCAATCTTCAATCCTCAATCCTCAATCCTCAATCCTCAACCCTCACACTTCAATCCTCAATACCCAATCCTCAATCTTCAAACCTCAATCCTCAATGCTCAATTCTCAACCCTCAATCCTCAGTCCTCAGTCCTCAATCTTCAATCCTCAATACTCAAACTTCAATCCTCAATCCTCAATACGCAATCCTCAATCCTCAATCCTCAATCCTCAATCCTCAATCGTCAGTCTTCAATCCTCAATACTCAATCTTCAATACTCAATCCTCAATCCTCAACCCTCAATCCTCAGTCCTCAGTCCTCATACCTCAATCCTCAATCCTCAATCCTCAATCCTCAATCTTCAATCCTCAATCCTCAATCCTCATTCTTCAATCCTCAATACCCAATCTTCAATCTTCAATCATCAATCCTCAATCCTCACATCTCACTCCTCAATCCTAAGTCCTCAGTCCTCAAACCTCAATCCTCAACCCTCAGCCCTCATCCTCAATCCTCAATCCTCAATCTTCAATCCTCAATCCTCAATCCTCAATACTCAATCTTCAATCTTCAATCCTCAGTCCTCAAACCTCAATTCTGAATCCTCAATCCTGAATCCTTAATCTTCAATCCTCAATCCGCAATCCTCAATCTTCAATACTCAATCCTCAATCCTCAATCCTCAATCCTCAATCCTCAATCTTCAATCCTCGATCCTCAATCCTCAATCCTCAGTCCCAAATACTCAATCTTCAATCCATAATCCTCAACCCTCAACCCTCAATACTCAATACTCAATCTTCAATCCTCAATCCTCAATCCTCAATCCTCAATCCTCAATCTTCAATCCTCAATACTCAATCTTCAATCCTCAATCCTCAATCCTCAATCCTCAATCCTGAAACCTCAATCCTCAATCTTCAATCCTCAATACTCAATCTGCAATCCTCAATCCTCAATACTCAATCCTCAATCCTCATTCTTCAATCCTCAATACGGAATCCTCAATCTTCAATCCTCAATCCTCAATCCTCAATTCTCAGTACTCAATCTTCAATCATCAATATTCAATCTTCAATCCTCAATCCTCAGTCCTCGATCCTCAATCCTCAATCCTCAACCGTCAATCTCCAATCCTGAATACTCAATCCTCAATCCTCAATCCTCAATCCTCATCCTTCAATCCTCAATACCCAATCCTCAATCTTCAATCCTCAATCCTCAATCCTCATCCTTCAATCCTCAATACCCAATCCTCAATCTTCAATCCTCAATCCTCAATCCTGAATTCTCAATCCTCAATCCTCAGTCCTCAGTCCTCAAACCTCAATCCTCAACCCTCAGCCCTCATCCTCAATCCTCAATCCTCAATCCTCAATGCTCAATCTTCAATCCTCAATACTCAGACTTCAATCCTCAATCCTCAATATGCAATCCTCAATCCTCAATCCTCAATAATCAATAGTCAGTCTTCAATCCTCAATCCTCAATGCTCAATTCTCAACCCTCAATCCTCAGTCCTCAGTCCTCAATCTTCAATCCTCAATACTCAAACTTCAATCCTCAATCCTCAATACGCAATCCTCAATCCTCAATCCTCAATCCTCAATCCTCAATCGTCAGTCTTCAATCCTCAATACTCAATCTTCAATACTCAATCCTCAATCCTCAATCCTCAATCCTCGATCTTCAGTCCTCAATACCCAATCCTCAAACTTCAATCCTCAATCCTCAATCCTCAACACTCGATCCTCAATCCTCAATCCTCAATCCTCAATTCTCAGTCCTCAATCCTCAGTCCTCAGTCCTCAATACACAATCTTCGATCCTCAATCCTCAATCCTCAATCCTCAATCCTCACACTTCAATCCTCAATACCCAATCCTCAATCTTCAATCCTCAATCCTCAATGCTCAATTCTCAACCCTCAATCCTCAGTCCTCAGTCCTCATACCTCAATCCTCAATCCTCAATCCTCAATCCTCAATCTTCAATCCTCAATCCTCAATCCTCATTCTTCAATCCTCAAAACCCAATCTTCAATCTTCAATCATCAATCCTCAATCCTCACATCTCAATCCTCAATCCTAAGTCCTCAGTCCTCAAACCTCAATCCTCAATCCTCAATCTTCAATCCTCAATCCTCAATCCTCAATACTCAATCTTCAATCTTCAATCCTCAGTCCTCAAACCTCAATTCTGAATCCTCAATCCTGAATCCTTAATCTTCAATCCTCAATCCGCAATCCTCAATCTTCAATACTCAATCCTCAATCCTCAATCCTCAATCCTCAATCTTCAATCCTCAATCCTCAATCCTCGACCCTCAATCCTCAATCCTCTATCGTCAATCTCCAATCCTGAATACTCAATCTTCAATCCTCAATCCTCAATTCTGAATCCTCAATCCTCAATTTTCAATCCTCATTCTTCAATCCTCAATACCCAATACTCAATCTTCAATCCTCAATCCTCAATCCTCGACCCTCAATCCTCAATCCTCTATCGTCAATCTCCAATCCTGAATACTCAATCTTCAATCCTCAATCCTCAATCCTCATCCTTCAATCCTCAATACCCAATCCTCAATCTTCAATCCTCAATCCTCAATCCTGAAATCTCAATCCTCAATCCTCAGTCCTCAGTCCTCAAACCTCAATCCTCAACCCTCAGCCCTCATCCTCAATCCTCAATCCTCAATCCTCATTGCTCAATCTTCAATCCTCAATACTCAAACTTCAATCCTCAATCCTCAATACGCAATCCTCAATCCTCAATCCTCAATCCTCAATAGTCAGTCTTCAATCCTCAATACTCAATCTTCAATACTCAATCCTCAATCCTCAATCCTCAATCCTCGATCTTCAGTCCTCAATTCCCAATCCTCAAACTTCAATCCTCAATCCTCAATCCTCAACTCTCGATCCTCAATCCTCAATCCTCAATCCTCAATTCTCAATCCTCAATCCTCAGTCGTCAGTCCTCAAGGCACAATCTTCAATCCTCAATACTCAATCTGCAATCCTCAATCCTCAATCCTCAATCCTCAATCCTCAATCCTCATGCTTCAATGCTCAATACCGAATCCTCAATCTTCAATCCTCTATCCTCAATCCTCAATCCTCAATCCTCAGTACTCAATCGTCAGTCTTCATTCCTCAATGCTCAATCTTCAATCCTCAATCCTCAATCCTCAATCCTCAGTCCTCAGTCCTCAAACCTCAATCCTCAACCCTCAGCCCTCATCCTCAATCCTCAATCCTCATTCTTCAATCCACAATCCTCAATCCTCAATCCTCAATCCTGAATCCTCAATCCTCAATCTTCAATCCACAATGCTCAATCTGCAATCCTCAATCCTCAATCCTCAATCCCCAATCCTCATTCTTCAATCCTCAATACCGAATACTCAATCTTCAATCCTCAATCCTCAATCCTCAATTCTCAGTACTCAATCTTCAATCATCAATATTCAATCTTCAATCCTCAATTTCTCAATCCTCAACCCTCAATCCTCAGCCCTCAATGTTCAATCCGCAATAACTAATCCACAATCTTCAATCCTCAATCCACAATCCTCAATCCTCAATCCTCAATCCTCATCCTTCAATCCTCAATACCCAATCCTCATTCTTCAATCCTCAATCCTCAATCCTGAATTCTCAATCCTCAATCCTCAGTCCTCAGTCCTCAAACCTCAATCCTCAACCCTCAGCCCTCACCCTCAATCCTCAATCCTCAATCCTCAATCCTCAATCTTCAATCCTCAATACTCAAACTTCAATCCTCAATCCTCAATACGCAATCCTCAATCCTCAATCCTCAATCGTCAGTATTCAATCCTCAATACTCAATCTTCAATCTTCAATCATCAATCCTCAATCCTCAATTCTCAATCCTCAATCCTAAGTCCTCAGTCCTCAAACCTCAATCCTCAACCCTCAGCCCTCATCCTCAATCTTCAATCCTCAATCTTCAATCCTCAATCCTCAATCCTCTATACTCAATCTTTAATCTTCAATCCTCAGTCCTCAAACCTCAATTCTGAATCCTCAATCCTGAATCCTTAATCTTCAATCCTCAATCCCCAATCCTCAATCTTCAATACTCAATCCTCAATCCTCAATCCTCAATCCTCAATCTTCAATCCTCGATCCTCAGTCCTCAATCCTCAGTCCCAAATTCTCAATCTTCAATCCTCAATCCTCAATCCTCAATCCTCAACCCTCACACTTCAATCCTCAATACCCAATCCTCAATCTTCAAACCTCAATCCTCAATGCTCAATTCTCAACCCTCAATCCTCAGTCCTCAGTCCTCAATCTTCAATCCTCAATACTCAAACTTCAATCCTCAATCCTCAATACGCAATCCTCAATCCTCAATCCTCAATCCTCAATCCTCAATCGTCAGTCTTCAATCCTCAATACTCAATCTTCAATACTCAATCCTCAATCCTCAACCCTCAATCCTCAGTCCTCAGTCCTCATACCTCAATCCTCAATCCTCAATCCTCAATCCTCAATCTTCAATCCTCAATCCTCAATCCTCATTCTTCAATCCTCAATACCCAATCTTCAATCTTCAATCATCAATCCTCAATCCTCACATCTCACTCCTCAATCCTAAGTCCTCAGTCCTCAAACCTCAATCCTCAACCCTCAGCCCTCATCCTCAATCCTCAATCCTCAATCTTCAATCCTCAATCCTCAATCCTCAATACTCAATCTTCAATCTTCAATCCTCAGTCCTCAAACCTCAATTCTGAATCCTCAATCCTGAATCCTTAATCTTCAATCCTCAATCCGCAATCCTCAATCTTCAATACTCAATCCTCAATCCTCAATCCTCAATCCTCAATCCTCAATCTTCAATCCTCGATCCTCAATCCTCAATCCTCAGTCCCAAATACTCAATCTTCAATCCATAATACTCAACCCTCAACCCTCAATACTCAATACTCAATCTTCAATCCTCAATCCTCAATCCTCAATCCTCAATCCTCAATCTTCAATCCTCAATACTCAATCTTCAATCCTCAATCCTCAATCCTCAATCCTCAATCCTGAAACCTCAATCCTCAATCTTCAATCCTCAATACTCAATCTGCAATCCTCAATCCTCAATACTCAATCCTCAATCCTCATTCTTCAATCCTCAATACGGAATCCTCAATCTTCAATCCTCAATCCTCAATCCTCAATTCTCAGTACTCAATCTTCAATCATCAATATTCAATCTTCAATCCTCAATCCTCAGTCCTCGATCCTCAATCCTCAATCCTCAACCGTCAATCTCCAATCCTGAATACTCAATCCTCAATCCTCAATCCTCAATCCTCATCCTTCAATCCTCAATACCCAATCCTCAATCTTCAATCCTCAATCCTCAATCCTCATCCTTCAATCCTCAATACCCAATCCTCAATCTTCAATCCTCAATCCTCAATCCTGAATCCTCAATCCTCAATCCTCAGTCCTCAGTCCTCAAACCTCAATCCTCAACCCTCAGCCCTCATCCTCAATCCTCAATCCTCAATCCTCAATGCTCAATCTTCAATCCTCAATACTCAGACTTCAATCCTCAATCCTCAATATGCAATCCTCAATCCTCAATCCTCAATAATCAATAGTCAGTCTTCAATCCTCAATCCTCAATGCTCAATTCTCAACCCTCAATCCTCAGTCCTCAGTCCTCAATCTTCAATCCTCAATACTCAAACTTCAATCCTCAATCCTCAATACGCAATCCTCAATCCTCAATCCTCAATCCTCAATCCTCAATCGTCAGTCTTCAATCCTCAATACTCAATCTTCAATACTCAATCCTCAATCCTCAATCCTCAATCCTCGATCTTCAGTCCTCAATACCCAATCCTCAAACTTCAATCCTCAATCCTCAATCCTCAACACTCGATCCTCAATCCTCAATCCTCAATCCTCAATTCTCAGTCCTCAATCCTCAGTCCTCAGTCCTCAATACACAATCTTCGATCCTCAATCCTCAATCCTCAATCCTCAATCCTCACACTTCAATCCTCAATACCCAATCCTCAATCTTCAATCCTCAATCCTCAATGCTCAATTCTCAACCCTCAATCCTCAGTCCTCAGTCCTCATACCTCAATCCTCAATCCTCAATCCTCAATCCTCAATCTTCAATCCTCAATCCTCAATCCTCATTCTTCAATCCTCAAAACCCAATCTTCAATCTTCAATCATCAATCCTCAATCCTCACATCTCAATCCTCAATCCTAAGTCCTCAGTCCTCAAACCTCAATCCTCAATCCTCAATCTTCAATCCTCAATCCTCAATCCTCAATACTCAATCTTCAATCTTCAATCCTCAGTCCTCAAACCTCAATTCTGAATCCTCAATCCTGAATCCTTAATCTTCAATCCTCAATCCGCAATCCTCAATCTTCAATACTCAATCCTCAATCCTCAATCCTCAATCCTCAATCCTCAATCTTCAATCCTCGATCCTCAATCCTCAATACTCAGTCCCAAATACTCAATCTTCAATCCATAATCCTCAACCCTCAATCCTCAATACTCAATACTCAATCTTCAATCCTCAATCCTCAATCCTCAATCCTCAATCCTCAATCTTCAATCCTCAATACTCAATCTTCAATCCTCAATCCTCAATCCTCAATCCTCAATCCTGAAACCTCAATCCTCAATCTTCAATCCTCAATACTCAATCTGCAATCCTCAATCCTCAATACTCAATCCTCAATCCTCATTCTTCAATCCTCAATACGGAATCCTCAATCTTCAATCCTCAATCCTCAATCCTCAATTCTCAGTACTCAATCTTCAATCATCAATATTCAATCTTCAATCCTCAATCCTCAGTCCTCGATCCTCAATCCTCAATCCTCAATCGTCAATCTCCAATCCTGAATACTCAATCCTCAATCCTCAATCCTCAATCCTCATCCTTCAATCCTCAATACCCAATCCTCAATCTTCAATCCTCAATCCTCAATCCTCATCCTTCAATCCTCAATACCCAATCCTCAATCTTCAATCCTCAATCCTCAATCCTGAATTCTCAATCCTCAATCCTCAGTCCTCAGTCCTCAAACCTCAATCCTCAACCCTCAGCCCTCATCCTCAATCCTCAATCCTCAATCCTCAATGCTCAATCTTCAATCCTCAATACTCAGACTTCAATCCTCAATCCTCAATATGCAATCCTCAATCCTCAATCCTCAATAATCAATAGTCAGTCTTCAATCCTCAATACTCAATCTTCAATACTCAATCCTCAATCCTCAATCCTCAATCCTCAATCTTCAATCCTCAATACTCAATCTGCAATCCTCAATCCTCAATCCTCAATCCTCAAACCTCATTCTTCAATGCTCAATACCGAATCCTCAATCTTCAATCCTCAATCCTCAATCCTCAATCCTCAATCCTCAGTCCTCAATCGTCAGTCTTCATTCCTCAATGCTCAATCTTCAATCCTCAATCCTCAATCCTCAATCCTCAGTCCTCAGTCCTCAAACCTCAATCCTCAACCCTCAGCCCTCATCCTCAATCCTCAATCCTCAATCTTCAATCCGCAATCCTCAATTCTCAATCCACAATCCTCAATCCTCAGACCTCAAACATCAATACTCAACCCTCAGTCCTCGTCCTCAATGCACAACCCTCAATCCTCAATCCTCAATCTTCAATCATCAATATTCATTCTTCAATCCTCAATCCTCAATCCTCAATCCTCAAACCTCCATCCTCAATCCACAGTCCCCAAACCTCAATCCTGAACCTTCAATCCTCAATACTCAATCTCCAATCCTCAATCCTCAATCCTCAATCCTCAATCTTCATTCCTCAAACCTCAATCCTCAATCCTCAATACTCATTCTTCAATCCTCAATACCCAATCCTCAATCTTCAATCCTCAATCCTCAATCCTCAATTCTCAATCCTCAATCCTCGATCCTCAGACCTCAAACATCAATACTCAACCCTCAGACCTCGTCCTCAATCCACAATCCTCAATCCCCAATCCTCCACCTTCAATCATCAATATACAATCTTCAGTCCTCAATCCCCAATACTCAATCCGCAATCCTCAATCCTCAATGTTCAATCCGCGATACCCAATCCTCAATGTTCAACACTCAATACTCAATCCTCAATCCTCAATCCTCAATCCTCAATCCTCAATTCTCAATCCTGAACCCGCAATCTTCAATCCTCAATCCCCAATCCTCAATCTTCAATCCTCAATCCTCAATCCTCAATCCTCAATCCTCAATCTTCAATCCTCGATACTCAATCCTCAATCCTCCGTCCCAAATCCTCAATATTCAATCCATAATCCTCAACCCTCAACCTTCAATCCTCAATACTCAATCTTCAATCCTCAATCCTCAATCCTCAATCCTCAATCCCCAATCCTCAGTCCTCAAACCTCAATCCTGAATCCTCAATCCTGAATCCTCAATCTTCGGCCCTCAATCCTCAATCCTCAATCGTCAATCCTCAATACTCTATCTTCAATCCTCAATCCTCAGTCCTCAAACCTCAATTCTGAATCCTCAATCCTGAATGCTCAATCTTCGGCCCTCAGTCCTCAACAATCAGTTGTCAATCCTCAATCCTCAATAGAATATCCTCAATTCACAGTTTTAAATACTCAATACAGAATCTGCAATCATCAAACCTCTATCCACAGACATCAATTCTCATCACTCAACCCTCAACACTCTGCCCCAATATTCAGTCCTCAATCCTCAATCCTCAATCCTCAATCGTCAATCCTCAATCCTCAAAACTCAATCTACCATCCTCAATCCTCAATCCTCAATCGTCATTCTTCCATCCTCAATACCCAATCCTCAATCTTCAATCCTCAATCCTCAATCCTCAATTCTGAATCCTCAATCCTCAATTTTCAATCCTCATTCTTCAATCCTCAATACCCAATACTCAATCTTCAATCCTCAATCCTCAATCCTCGACCCTCAATCCTCAATCCTCAATCGTCAATCTCCAATCCTGAATACTCAATCTTCAATCCTCAATCCTCAATCCTCATCCTTCAATCCTCAATACCCAATCCTCAATCTTCAATCCTCATTGCTCAATCTTCAATCCTCAATACTCAAACTTCAATCCTCAATCCTCAATACGCAATCCTCAATCCTCAATCCTCAATCCTCAATAGTCAGTCTTCAATCCTCAATACTCAATCTTCAATACTCAATCCTCAATCCTTAATCCTCAATCCTCGATCTTCAGTCCTCAATACCCAATCCTCAAACTTCAATCCTCAATCCTCAATCCTCAATCCTCAATCCTCATTGCTCAATCTTCAATCCTCAATACTCAAACTTCAATCCTCAATCCTCAATACGCAATCCTCAATCCTCAATCCTCAATCCTCAATAGTCAGTCTTCAATCCTCAATACTCAATCTTCAATACTCAATCCTCAATCCTCAATCCTCAATCCTCGATCTTCAGTCCTCAATACCCAATCCTCAAACTTCAATCCTCAATCCTCAATCCTCAACACTCGATCCTCAATCCTCAATCCTCAATCCTCAATTCTCAATCCTCAATCCTCAGTCGTCAGTCCTCAATACACAATCTTCAATCCTCAATCCTCAATCCTCAATCCTCAATCCTCAATCCTCATTCTTCAATCCTCAATACCCAATCCTCAATCTTCAATCCTCAATCCTCAATGCTCAATTCTCAAGCCTCAATCCTCAGTCCTCAGTCCTCAAACCTCAATCCTCAATCCTCAACCCTCAATCCTCAATCTTCAATCCTCAACACTCAAACTTCAGTCGTCAATCCTCAATACTCAATCCTCAATCCTCAATTCTCAATCGACAGTCTTCAATCCTCAATACTCAATCTTGAATCCTCAATCCTCAATCCTCAATCCTCAATCCTCAATCCTCAGTCCTCAATCCTCAATCGTCAGTCTTCAATACTCAATACTCAATCTTCAATCCCCAATCCTCAATCCTCAATCCTCAATCCTCATTCTTCAATCCTCAATACCCAATCTTCAATCTTCAATCATCAATCCTCAATCCTCAATTCTCAATCCTCAATCCTAAGTCCTCAGTCCTCAAACCTCAATCCTCAACCATCAGCCCTCATCCTCAATCCTCAATCCTCAATCTTCAATCCTCAATCCTCAATCCTCAATACTCAATCTTCAATCCTCAATACTCAGTCCTCAAACCTCAATTCTGAATCCTCAATCCTGAATCCTTAATCTTCAATCCTCAATCCCCAATCCTCAATCTTCAATCCTCAATCCTCAATCCTGAACCCCCAATCCTCAACCTTCAATCCTCAATACTCAATCTGCAATCCTCAATCCTCAATCCTCAATCCTCAATCCTCAATCCTCATTCTTCAATGCTCAATACCGAATCCTCAATCTTCAATCCTCTATCCTCAATCCTCAATCCTCAATCCTCAGTCCTCAATCGTCAGTCTTCATTCCTCAATGCTCAATCTTCAATCCTCAATCCTCAATCCTCAATCCTCAGTCCTCAGTCCTCAAACCTCAATCCTCAACCCTCAGCCCTCATCCTCAATCCTCAATCCTCATTCTTCAATCCACAATCCTCAATCCTCAATCCTCAATCCTGAATCCTCAATCCTCAATCTTCAATCCACAATGCTCAATCTGCAATCCTCAATCCTCAATCCTCAATCCCCAATCCTCATTCTTCAATCCTCAATACCGAATTCTCAATCTTCAATCCTCAATCCTCAATCCTCAATTCTCAGTACTCAATCTTCAATCATGAATATTCAATCTTCAATCCTCAATTTCTCAATCCTCAACCCTCAATCCTCAGCACTCAATGTTCAATCCGCAATAACTAATCCACAATCTTCAATCCTCAATCCTCAATCCTCAATCCTCAATCCTCAATCCTTCAATCCTCAATCCTCAATCCTCAATCTTCAATCCTCAATACTCAAACTTCAATCCTCAATCCTCAATACGCAATCCTCAGTCCTCAATCCTCAATCGTCAGTCTTCAATCCTCAATACTCAATCTTCAATCTTCAATCATCAATCCTCAATCCTCAATTCTCAATCCTCAATCCTAAGTCCTCAGTCCTCAAACCTCAATCCTCAACCCTCAGCCCTCATCCTCAATCTTCAATCCTCAATCTTCAATCCTCATTCCTCAATCCTCTATACTCAATCTTTAATCTTCAATCCTCAGTCCTCAAACCTCAATTCTGAATCCTCAATCCTGAATCCTTAATCTTTAATCCTCAATCCCCAATCCTCAATCTTCAATACTCAATCCTCAATCCTCAATCCTCAATCCTCAATCTTCAATCCTCGATCCTCAATCCTCAATCCTCAGTCCCAAATACTCAATCTTCAATCCTCAATCCTCAATCCTCAATCCTCAACCCTCACACTTCCATCCTCAATACCCAATCCTCAATCTTCAAACCTCAATCCTCAATGCTCAATTCTCAACCCTCAATCCTCAGTCCTCAGTCCTCAATCTTCAATCCTCAATACTCAAACTTCAATCCTCAATCCTCAATACGCAATCCTCAATCCTCAATCCTCAATCCTCAATCCTCAATCGTCAGTCTTCAATCCTCAATACTCAATCTTCAATACTCAATCCTCAATCCTCAACCCTCAATCCTCGATCTTCAGTCCTCAATACCCAATCCTCAAACTTCAATCCTCAATCCTCAATCCTCAACACTCGATCCTCAATCCTCAACCCTCAATCCTCAATTCTCAGTCCTCAATCCTCAGTCCTCAGTCCTCAATACACAATCTTCAATCCTCAATCCTCAATCCTCAATCCTCAATCCTCACACTTCAATCCTCAATACCCAATCCTCAATCTTCAATCCTCAATCCTCAATGCTCAATTCTCAACCCTCAATCCTCAGTCCTCAGTCCTCATACCTCAATCCTCAATCCTCAATCCTCAATCCTCAATCTTCAATCCTCAATCCTCAATCCTCATTCTTCAATCCTCAATACCCAATCTTCAATCTTCAATCATCAATCCTCAAACCTCAATTCTGAATCCTCAATCCTGAATCCTTAATCTTTAATCCTCAATCCCCAATCCTCAATCTTCAATACTCAATCCTCAATCCTCAATCCTAAGTCCTCAGTCCTCAAACCTCAATCCTCAACCCTCAGCCCTCATCCTCAATCCTCAATCCTCAATCTTCAATCCTCAATCCTCAATCCTCAATACTCAATCTTCAATCTTCAATCCTCAGTCCTCAAACCTCAATTCTGAATCCTCAATCCTGAATCCTTAATCTTCAATCCTCAATCCGCAATCCTCAATCTTCAATACTCAATCCTCAATCCTCAATCTTCAATCCTCAATACTCGGACTTCAATCCTCAATCCTCAATATGCAATCCTCAATCCTCAATCCTCAATCCTCAATCCTCAATCTTCAATCCTCGATCCTCAATCCTCAATCCTCAGTCCCAAATACTCAATCTTCAATCCATAATCCTCAACCCTCAATCCTCAATACTCAATACTCAATCTTCAATCCTCAATCCTCAATCCTCAATCCTCAATCCTCAATCTTCAATCCTCAATACTCAATCTTCAATCCTCAATCCTCAATCCTCAATCCTCAATCCTGAAACCTCAATCCTCAATCTTCAATCCTCAATACTCAATCTGCAATCCTCAATCCTCAATACTCAATCCTCAATCCTCATTCTTCAATCCTCAATACCGAATCCTCAATCTTCAATCCTCAATCCTCAATCCTCAATTCTCAGTACTCAATCTTCAATCATCAATATTCAATCTTCAATCCTCAATCCTCAGTCCTCGATCCTCAATCCTCAATCCTCAATCGTCAATCTCCAATCCTGAATACTCAATCCTCAATCCTCAATCCTCAATCCTCAATGCTCAATCTTCAATCCTCAATACTCGGACTTCAATCCTCAATCCTCAATATGCAATCCTCAATCCTCAATCCTCAATAATCAATAGTCAGTCTTCAATCCTCAATACTCAATCTTCAATACTCAATCCTCAATCCTCAATCCTCAATCCTCAATCTTCAATCCTCAGTACTCAATCTGCAATCCTCAATCCTCAATCCTCAATCCTCAATCCTCATTCTTCAATGCTCAATACCGAATCCTCAATCTTCAATCCTCAATCCTCAATCCTCAATCCTCAATCCTCAGTCCTCAATCGTCAGTCTTCATTCCTCAATGCTCAATCTTCAATCCTCAATCCTCAATCCTCAATCCTCAGTCCTCAGTCCTCAAACCTCAATCCTCAACCCTCAGCCCTCATCCTCAATCCTCAATCCTCAATCTTCAATCCGCAATCCTCAATTCTCAATCCACAATCCTCAATCCTCAGACCTCAAACATCAATACTCAACCCTCAGTCCTCGTCCTCAATGCACAACCCTCAATCCTCAATCCTCAATCTTCAATCATCAATATTCATTCTTCAATCCTCAATCCTCAATCCTCAATCCTCAAACCTCCATCCTCAATCCACAGTCCCCAAACCTCAATCCTGAACCTTCAATCCTCAATACTCAATCTCCAATCCTCAATCCTCAATCCTCAATCCTCAATCTTCATTCCTCAAACCTCAATCCTCAATCCTCAATCCTCATTCTTCAATCCTCAATACCCAATCCTCAATCTTCAATCCTCAATCCTCAATCCTCAATTCTCAATCCTCAATCCTCGATCCTCAGACCTCAAACATCAATACTCAACCCTCAGACCTCGTCCTCAATCCACAATCCTCAATCCCCAATACTCCACCTTCAATCATCAATATACAATCTTCAGTCCTCAATCCCCAATACTCAATCCGCAATCCTCAATCCTCAATGTTCAATCCGCGATACCCAATCCTCAATGTTCAACACTCAATACTCAATCCTCAATCCTCAATCCTCAATCCTCAATCCTCAATTCTCAATCCTGAACCCGCAATCTTCAATCCTCAATCCCCAATCCTCAATCTTCAATCCTCAATCCTCAATCCTCAATCCTCAATCCTCAATCTTCAATCCTCGATCCTCAATCCTCAATCCTCCGTCCCAAATCCTCAATATTCAATCCATAATCCTCAACCCTCAACCTTCAATCCTCAATACTCAATCTTCAATCCTCAATCCTCAATCCTCAATCCTCAATCCCCAATCCTCAGTCCTCAAACCTCAATCCTGAATCCTCAATCCTGAATCCTCAATCTTCGGCCCTCAATCCTCAATCCTCAATCGTCAATCCTCAATACTCTATCTTCAATCCTCAATCCTCAGTCCTCAAACCTCAATTCTGAATCCTCAATCCTGAATGCTCATTCTTCGGCCCTCAGTCCTCAACAATCAGTTGTCAATCCTCAATCCTCAATAGAATATCCTCAATTCACAGTTTTAAATACTCAATACAGAATCTGCAATCATCAAACCTCTATCCACAGACATCAATTCTCATCACTCAACCCTCAACACTCTGCCCCAATATTCAGTCCTCAATCCTCAATCCTCAATCCTCAATCGTCAATCCTCAATCCTCAAAACTCAATCTACCATCCTCAATCCTCAATCCTCAATCCTCATTCTTCCATCCTCAATACCCAATCCTCAATCTTCAATCCTCAATCCTCAATCCTCAATTCTGAATCCTCAATCCTCAATTTTCAATCCTCATTCTTCAATCCTCAATACCCAATACTCAATCTTCAATCCTCAATCCTCAATCCTCGACCCTCAATCCTCAATCCTCAATCGTCAATCTCCAATCCTGAATACTCAATCTTCAATCCTCAATCCTCAATCCTCATCCTTCAATCCTCAATACCCAATCCTCAATCTTCAATCCTCAATCCTCAATCCTGAATTCTCAATCCTCAATCCTCAGTCCTCAGTCCTCAAACCTCAATCCTCAACCCTCAGCCCTCATCCTCAATCCTCAATCCTCAATCCTCACATCTCAATCCTCAATCCTAAGTCCTCAGTCCTCAAACCTCAATCCTCAATCCTCAATCTTCAATCCTCAATCCTCAATCCTCAATACTCAATCTTCAATCTTCAATCCTCAGTCCTCAAACCTCAATTCTGAATCCTCAATCCTGAATCCTTAATCTTCAATCCTCAATCCGCAATCCTCAATCTTCAATACTCAATACTCAATCCTCAATCCTCAATCCTCAATCCTCAATCTTCAATCCTCGATCCTCAATCCTCAATACTCAGTCCCAAATACTCAATCTTCAATCCATAATCCTCAACCCTCAATGCTCAATACTCAATACTCAATCTTCAATCCTCAATCCTCAATCCTCAATCCTCAGTCTTCAATCCTCAATACTCAATCTTCAATCCTCAATCCTCAATCCTCAATCCTCAATCCTGAAACCTCAATCCTCAATCTTCAATCCTCAATACTCAATCTGCAATCCTCAATCCTCAATACTCAATCCTCAATCCTCATTCTTCAATCCTCAATACGGAATCCTCAATCTTCAATCCTCAATCCTCAATCCTCAATTCTCAGTACTCAATCTTCAATCATCAATATTCAATCTTCAATCCTCAATCCTCAGTCCTCGATCCTCAATCCTCAATCCTCAATCGTCAATCTCCAATCCTGAATACTCAATCCTCAATCCTCAATCCTCATCCTTCAATCCTCAATACCCAATCCTCAATCTTCAATCCTCAATCCTCAATCCTCATCCTTCAATCCTCAATACCCAATCCTCAATCTTCAATCCTCAATCCTCAATCCTGAATTCTCAATCCTCAATCCTCAGTCCTCAGTCCTCAAACCTCAATCCTCAACCCTCAGCCCTCATCCTCAATCCTCAATCCTCAATCCTCAATGCTCAATCTTCAATCCTCAATACTCAGACTTCAATCCTCAATCCTCAATATGCAATCCTCAATCCTCAATCCTCAATAATCAATAGTCAGTCTTCAATCCTCAATACTCAATCTTCAATACTCAATCCTCAATCCTCAATCCTCAATCCTCAATCTTCAATCCTCAATACTCAATCTGCAATCCTCAATCCTCAATCCTCAATCCTCAAACCTCATTCTTCAATGCTCAATACCGAATCCTCAATCTTCAATCCTCAATCCTCAATCCTCAATCCTCAATCCTCAATCCTCAATCGTCAGTCTTCATTCCTCAATGCTCAATCTTCAATCCTCAATCCTCAATCCTCAATCCTCAGTCCTCAGTCCTCAAATCTCAATCCTCAACCCTCAGCCCTCATCCTCAATCCTCAATCCTCAATCTTCAATCCGCAATCCTCAATTCTCAATCCACAATCCTCAATCCTCAGACCTCAAACATCAATACTCAACCCTCAGTCCTCGTCCTCAATGCACAACCCTCAATCCTCAATCCTCAATCTTCAATCATCAATATTCATTCTTCAATCCTCAATCCTCAATCCTCAATCCTCAAACCTCCATCCTCAATCCACAGTCCCCAAACCTCAATCCTGAACCTTCAATCCTCAATACTCAATCTCCAATCCTCAATCCTCAATCCTCAATCCTCAATCTTCATTCCTCAAACCTCAATCCTCAATCCTCAATCCTCATTCT
This sequence comes from Calliopsis andreniformis, assembly GCF_051401765.1. NCBI lineage: Eukaryota > Metazoa > Arthropoda > Insecta > Hymenoptera > Andrenidae > Calliopsis > Calliopsis andreniformis. Next base: position 287,537 of record NW_027480504.1, read on the forward strand.
TCAATCCTCAATACCCAATCCTCAATCTTCAATCCTCAATCCTCAATCCTCAATCCTCAATCCTCGATCCTCAGACCTCAAACATCAATACTCAACCCTCAGACCTCGTCCTCAATCCACAATCCTCAATCCCCAATCCTCCACCTTCAATCATCAATATACAATCTTCAGTCCTCAATCCCCAATACTCAATCCGCAATCCTCAATCCTCAATGTTCAATCCGCGATACCCAATCCTCAATGTTCAACACTCAATACTCAATCCTCAATCCTCAATCCTCAATCCTCAATCCTCAATTCTCAATCCTGAACCCGCAATCTTCAATCCTCAATCCCCAATCCTCAATCTTCAATCCTCAATCCTCAATCCTCAATCCTCAATCCTCAATCTTCATTCCTCGATCCTCAATCCTCAATCCTCCGTCCCAAATCCTCAATATTCAATCCATAATCCTCAACCCTCAACCTTCAATCCTCAATACTCAATCTTCAATCCTCAATCCTCAATCCTCAATCCTCAATCCCCAATCCTCAGTCCTCAAACCTCAATCCTGAATCCTCAATCCTGAATCCTCAATCTTCGGCCCTCAATCCTCAATCCTCAATCGTCAATCCTCAATACTCTATCTTCAATCCTCAATCCTCAGTCCTCAAACCTCAATTCTGAATCCTCAATCCTGAATGCTCAATCTTCGGCCCTCAGTCCTCAACAATCAGTTGTCAATCCTCAATCCTCAATAGAATATCCTCAATTCACAGTTTTAAATACTCAATACAGAATCTGCAATCATCAAACCTCTATCCACAGACATCAATTCTCATCACTCAACCCTCAACACTCTGCCCCAATATTCAGTCCTCAATCCTCAATCCTCAATCCTCAATCGTCAATCCTCAATCCTCAAAACTCAATCTACCATCCTCAATCCTCAATCCTCAATCCTCATTCTTCCATCCTCAATACCCAATCCTCAATCTTCAATCCTCAATCCTCAATCCTCAATTCTGAATCCTCAATCCTCAATTTTCAATCCTCATTCTTCAATCCTCAATACCCAATACTCAATCTTCAATCCTCAATCCTCAATCCTCGACCCTCAATCCTCAATCCTCAATCCTCAATCGTCAATCTCCAATCCTGAATACTCAATCTTCAATCCTCAATCCTCAATCCTCATCCTTCAATCCTCAATACCCAATCCTCAATCTTCAATCCTCATTGCTCAATCTTCAATCCTCAATACTCAAACTTCAATCCTCAATCCTCAATACGCAATCCTCAATCCTCAATCCTCAATCCTCAATAGTCAGTCTTCAATCCTCAATACTCAATCTTCAATACTCAATCCTCAATCCTCAATCCTCAATCCTCGATCTTCAGTCCTCAATACCCAATCCTCAAACTTCAATCCTCAATCCTCAATCCTCAATCCTCAATCCTCATTGCTCAATCTTCAATCCTCAATACTCAAACTTCAATCCTCAATCCTCAATACGCAGTCCTCAATCCTCAATCCTCAATCCTCAATAGTCAGTCTTCAATCCTCAATACTCAATCTTCAATACTCAATCCTCAATCCTCAATCCTCAATCCTCGATCTTCAGTCCTCAATACCCAATCCTCAAACTTCAATCCTCAATCCTCAATCCTCAACACTCGATCCTCAATCCTCAATCCTCAATCCTCAATTCTCAATCCTCAATCCTCAGTCGTCAGTCCTCAATACACAATCTTCAATCCTCAATCCTCAATCCTCAATCCTCAATCCTCAATCCTCATTCTTCAATCCTCAATACCCAATCCTCAATCTTCAATCCTCAATCCTCAATGCTCAATTCTCAAGCCTCAATCCTCAGTCCTCAGTCCTCAAACCTCAATCCTCAATCCTCAACCCTCAATCCTCAATCTTCAATCCTCAACACTCAAACTTCAGTCGTCAATCCTCAATACTCAATCCTCAACCCTCAATCCTCAATCGACAGTCTTCAATCCTCAATACTCAATCTTGAATCCTCAATCCTCAATCCTCAATCCTCAATCCTCAGTCCTCAATCCTCAATCGTCAGTCTTCAATCCTCAATACTCAATCTTCAATCCCCAATCCTCAATCCTCAATCCTCAATCCTCATTCTTCAATCCTCAATACCCAATCTTCAATCTTCAATCATCAATCCTCAATCCTCAATTCTCAATCCTCAATCCTAAGTCCTCAGTCCTCAAACCTCAATCCTCAACCATCAGCCCTCATCCTCAATCCTCAATCCTCAATCTTCAATCCTCAATCCTCAATCCTCAATACTCAATCTTCAATCCTCAATACTCAGTCCTCAAACCTCAATTCTGAATCCTCAATCCTGAATCCTTAATCTTCAATCCTCAATCCCCAATCCTCAATCTTCAATCCTCAATCCTCAATCCTGAACCCTCAATCCTCAATCTTCAATCCTCAATACTCAATCTGCAATCCTCAATCCTCAATCCTCAATCCTCAATCCTCAATCCTCAATCCTCAATCCTCAATCCTCATTCTTCAATGCTCAATACCGAATCCTCAATCTTCAATCCTCTATCCTCAATCCTCAATCCTCAATCCTCAGTCCTCAATCGTCAGTCTTCATTCCTCAATGCTCAATCTTCAATCCTCAATCCTCAATCCTCAATCCTCAGTCCTCAGTCCTCAAACCTCAATCCTCAACCCTCAGCCCTCATCCTCAATCCTCAATCCTCATTCTTCAATCCACAATCCTCAATCCTCAATCCTCAATCCTGAATCCTCAATCCTCAATCTTCAATCCACAATGCTCAATCTGCAATCCTCAATCCTCAATCCTCAATCCCCAATCCTCATTCTTCAATCCTCAATACCGAATTCTCAATCTTCAATCCTCAATCCTCAATCCTCAATTCTCAGTACTCAATCTTCAATCATCAATATTCAATCTTCAATCCTCAATTTCTCAATCCTCAACCCTCAATCCTCAGCCCTCAATGTTCAATCCGCAATAACTAATCCACAATCTTCAATCCTCAATCCTCAATCCTCAATCCTCAATCCTCAATCCTCAATCCTCAATCCTCAATCCTCAATCTTCAATCCTCAATACTCAAACTTCAATCCTCAATCCTCAATACGCAATCCTCAATCCTCAATCCTCAATCGTCAGTCTTCAATCCTCAATACTCAATCTTCAATCTTCAATCATCAATCCTCAATCCTCAATTCTCAATCCTCAATCCTAAGTCCTCAGTCCTCAAACCTCAATCCTCAACCCTCAGCCCTCATCCTCAATCTTCAATCCTCAATCTTCAATCCTCATTCCTCAATCCTCTATACTCAATCTTTAATCTTCAATCCTCAGTCCTCAAACCTCAATTCTGAATCCTCAATCCTGAATCCTTAATCTTCAATCCTCAATCCCCAATCCTCAATCTTCAATACTCAATCCTCAATCCTCAATCCTCAATCCTCAATCTTCAATCCTCGATCCTCAATCCTCAATCCTCAGTCCCAAATACTCAATCTTCAATCCTCAATCCTCAATCCTCAATCCTCAACCCTCACACTTCAATCCTCAATACCCAATCCTCAATCTTCAAACCTCAATCCTCAATGCTCAATTCTCAACCCTCAATCCTCAGTCCTCAGTCCTCAATCTTCAATCCTCAATACTCAAACTTCAATCCTCAATCCTCAATCCTCAATACGCAATCCTCAATCCTCAATCCTCAATCCTCAATCCTCAATCGTCAGTCTTCAATCCTCAATACTCAATCTTCAATACTCAATCCTCAATCCTCAATCCTCAATCCTCGAACTTCAGTCCTCAATAACCAATCCTCAAACTTCAATCCTCAATCCTCAATCCTCAACACTCGATCCTCAATCCTCAATCCTCAATCCTCAATTCTCAGTCCTCAATCCTCAGTCCTCAGTCCTCAATACACAATCTTCAATCCTCAATCCTCAATCCTCAATCCTCAATCCTCACACTTCAATCCTCAATACCCAATCCTCAATCTTCAATCCTCAATCCTCAATGCTCAATTCTCAGACCTCAATCCTCAGTCCTCAGTCCTCATACCTCAATCCTCAATCCTCAATCCTCAATCCTCAATCTTCAATCCTCAATCCTCAATCCTCATTCTTCAATCCTCAATACCCAATCTTCAATCTTCAATCATCAATCCTCAATCCTCACATCTCAATCCTCAATCCTAAGTCCTCAGTCCTCAAACCTCAATCCTCAACCCTCAGCCCTCATCCTCAATCCTCAATCCTCAATCTTCAATCCACAATCCTCAATCCTCAATACTCAATCTTCAATCTTCAATCCTCAGTCCTCAAACCTCAATTCTGAATCCTCAATCCTGAATCCTTAATCTTCAATCCTCAATCCGCAATCCTCAATCTTCAATACTCAATCCTCAATCCTCAATCCTCAATCCTCAATCCTCAATCTTCAATCCTCGATCCTCAATCCTCAATCCTCAGTCCCAAATACTCAATCTTCAATCCATAATCCTCAACCCTCAATCCTCAATACTCAATACTCAATCTTCAATCCTCAATCCTCAATCCTCAATCCTCAATCCTCAATCTTCAATCCTCAATACTCAATCTTCAATCCTCAATCCTCAATCCTCAATCCTCAATCCTGAAACCTCAATCCTCAATCTTCAATCCTCAATACTCAATCTGCAATCCTCAATCCTCAATACTCAATCCTCAATCCTCATTCTTCAATCCTCAATACCGAATCCTCAATCTTCAATCCTCAATCCTCAATCCTCAATTCTCAGTACTCAATCTTCAATCATCAATATTCAATCTTCTATCCTCAATCCTCAGTCCTCGATCCTCAATCCTCAATCCTCAATCGTCAATCTCCAATCCTGAATACTCAATCCTCAATCCTCAATCCTCAATCCTCATCCTTCAATCCTCAATACCCAATCCTCAATCTTCAATCCTCAATCCTCAATCCTCATCCTTCAATCCTCAATACCCAATCCTCAATCTTCAATCCTCAATCCTCAATCCTGAATTCTCAATCCTCAATCCTCAGGCCTCAGTCCTCAAACCTCAATCCTCAACCCTCAGCCCTCATCCTCAATCCTCAATCCTCAATCCTCAATGCTCAATCTTCAATCCTCAATACTCGGACTTCAATCCTCAATCCTCAATATGCAATCCTCAATCCTCAATCCTCAATAATCAATAGTCAGTCTTCAATCCTCAATACTCAATCTTCAATACTCAATCCTCAATCCTCAATCCTCAATCCTCAATCTTCAATCCTCAGTACTCAATCTGCAATCCTCAATCCTCAATCCTCAATCCTCAATCCTCATTCTTCAATGCTCAATACCGAATCCTCAATCTTCAATCCTCAATCCTCAATCCTCAATCCTCAATCCTCAGTCCTCAATCGTCAGTCTTCATTCCTCAATGCTCAATCTTCAATCCTCAATCCTCAATCCTCAATCCTCAGTCCTCAGTCCTCAAACCTCAATCCTCAACCCTCAGCCCTCATCCTCAATCCTCAATCCTCAATCTTCAATCCGCAATCCTCAATTCTCAATCCAGAATCCTCAATCCTCAGACCTCAAACATCAATACTCAACCCTCAGTCCTCGTCCTCAATGCACAACCCTCAATCCTCAATCCTCAATCTTCAATCATCAATATTCATTCTTCAATCCTCAATCCTCAATCCTCAATCCTCAAACCTCCATCCTCAATCCACAGTCCCCAAACCTCAATCCTGAACCTTCAATCCTCAATACTCAATCTCCAATCCTCAATCCTCAATCCTCAATCCTCAATCTTCATTCCTCAAACCTCAATCCTCAATCCTCAATCCTCATTCTTCAATCCTCAATACCCAATCCTCAATCTTCATTCCTCAATCCTCAATCCTCAATTCTCAATCCTCAATCCTCGATCCTCAGACCTCAAACATCAATACTCAACCCTCAGACCTCGTCCTCAATCCACAATCCTCAATCCCCAATCCTCCACCTTCAATCATCAATATACAATCTTCAGTCCTCAATCCCCAATACTCAATCCGCAATCCTCAATCCTCAATGTTCAATCCGCGATACCCAATCCTCAATGTTCAACACTCAATACTCAATCCTCAATCCTCAATCCTCAATCCTCAATCCTCAATTCTCAATCCTGAACCCGCAATCTTCAATCCTCAATCCTCAATCCTCAATCCCCAATCCTCAGTCCTCAAACCTCAATCCTGAATCCTCAATCCTGAATCCTCAATCTTCGGCCCTCAATCCTCAATCCTCAATCGTCAATCCTCAATACTCTATCTTCAATCCTCAATCCTCAGTCCTCAAACCTCAATTCTGAATCCTCAATCCTGAATGCTCAATCTTCGGCCCTCAGTCCTCAACAATCAGTTGTCAATCCTCAATCCTCAATAGAATATCCTCAATTCACAGTTTTAAATACTCAATACAGAATCTGCAATCATCAAACCTCTATCCACAGACATTCTCATTCTCATCACTCAACCCTCAACACTCTGCCCCAATATTCAGTCCTCAATCCTCAATCCTCAATCCTCAATCGTCAATCCTCAATCCTCAAAACTCAATCTACCATCCTCAATCCTCAATCCTCAATCCTCATTCTTCCATCCTCAATACCCAATCCTCAATCTTCAATCCTCAATCCTCAATCCTCAATTCTGAATCCTCAATCCTCAATTTTCAATCCTCATTCTTCAATCCTCAATACCCAATACTCAATCTTCAATCCTCAATCCTCAATCCTCGACCCTCAATCCTCAATCCTCAATCGTCAATCTCCAATCCTGAATACTCAATCTTCAATCCTCAATCCTCAATCCTCATCCTTCAATCCTCAATACCCAATCCTCAATCTTCAATCCTCAATCCTCAATCCTGAATTCTCAATCCTCAATCCTCAGTCCTCAGTCCTCAAACCTCAATCCTCAACCCTCAGCCCTCATCCTCAATCCTCAATCCTCAATCCTCATTGCTCAATCTTCAATCCTCAATACTCAAACTTCAATCCTCAATCCTCAATACGCAATCCTCAATCCTCAATCCTCAATCCTCAATAGTCAGTCTTCAATCCTCAGTACTCAATCTTCAATACTCAATCCTCAATCCTCAATCCTCAATACTCGATCTTCAGTCCTCAATACCCAATCCTCAAACTTCAATCCTCAATCCTCAATCCTCAACACTCGATCCTCAATCCTCAATCCTCAATCCTCAATTCTCAATCCTCAATCCTCAGTCGTCAGTCCTCAATACACAATCTTCAATCCTCAATCCTCAATCCTCAATCCTCAATCCTCAATCCTCATTCTTCAATCCTCAATACCCAATCCTCAATCTTCAATCCTCAATCCTCAATGCTCAATTCTCAAGCCTCAATCCTCAGTCCTCAGTCCTCAAACCTCAATCCTCAATCCTCAACCCTCAATCCTCAATCTTCAATCCTCAACACTCAAACTTCAGTCGTCAATCCTCAATACTCAATCCTCAATCCTCAATCCTCAATCGACAGTCTTCAATCCTCAATACTCAATCTTGAATCCTCAATCCTCAATCCTCAATCCTCAATCCTCAGTCCTCAATCCTCAATCGTCAGTCTTCAATCCTCAATACTCAATCTTCAATCCCCAATCCTCAATCCTCAATCCTCAATCCTCATTCTTCAATCCTCAATACCCAATCTTCAATCTTCAATCATCAATCCTCAATCCTCAATTCTCAATCCTCAATCCTAAGTCCTCAGTCCTCAAACCTCAATCCTCAACCATCAGCCCTCATCCTCAATCCTCAATCCTCAATCTTCAATCCTCAATCCTCAATCCTCAATACTCAATCTTCAATCCTCAATACTCAGTCCTCAAACCTCAATTCTGAACCCTCAATCCTGAATCCTTAATCTTCAATCCTCAATCCCCAATCCTCAATCTTCAATCCTCAATCCTCAATCCTGAACCCTCAATCCTCAATCTTCAATCCTCAATACTCAATCTGCAATCCTCAATCCTCAATCCTCAATCCTCAATCCTCAATCCTCATTCTTCAATGCTCAATACCGAATCCTCAATCTTCAATCCTCTATCCTCAATCCTCAATCCTCAATCCTCAGTCCTCAATCGTCAGTCTTCATTCCTCAATGCTCAATCTTCAATCCTCAATCCTCAATCCTCAATCCTCAGTCCTCAGTCCTCAAACCTCAATCCTCAACCCTCAGCCCTCATCCTCAATCCTCAATCCTCATTCTTCAATCCACAATCCTCAATTCTCAATCCTCAATCCTCAATCCTCAGACCTCAAACATCAATACTCAACCCTCAGACCTCGTCCTCAATGCACAACCCTCAATCCTCAATCCTCAATCTTCAATCATCAATATTCATTCTTCAATCCTCAATCCTCAATCCTCAATCCTCAATCCTCAATCCTCAATCCACAGTCTCCAAACCTCAATCCTGAACCTTCAATCCTCAATACTCAATCTTCAATCCTCAATCCTCAATCCTCAATCCTCAATCTTCATTCCTCAAACCTCAATCCTCAATCCTCAATCCTCATTCTTCAATCCTCAATACCCAATCCTCAATCTTCAATCCTCAATCCTCAATCCTCAACTCTCAATCCTCAATCCTCGATCCTCAGACCTCAAACATCAATACTCAACCCTCAGACCTCGTCCTCAATCCACAATCCTCAATCCCCAATCCTCCATCTTCAATCATCAACATACAATCTTCAGTACTCAATCCCCAATACTCAATCCGCAATCCTCAATCCTCAATGTTCAATCCGCGATACCCAATCCTCAATGTTCAACACTCAATACTCAATCCTCAATCCTCAATCCTCAATCCTCAATCCTCAATTCTCAATCCTGAACCCTCAATCTTCAATCCTCAATCCCCAATCCTCAATCTTCAATCCTCAATCCTCAATCCTCAATCCTCAATCCTCAATCTTCAATCCTCGATCCTCAATCCTCAATCCTCCGTCCCAAATACTCAATATTCAATCCATAATCCTCAACCCTCAACCTTCAATCCTCAATACTCAATCTTCAATCCTCAATCCTCAATCCTCAATCCTCAATCCCCAATCCTCAGTCCTCAAACCTCAATCCTGAATCCTCAATCCTGAATCCTCAATCTTCGGCCCTCAATGCTCAATCCTCAATCTTCAATCCTCAATACTCAATCTTCAATCCTCAATCCTCAGTCCTCAAACCTCAATTCTGAATCCTCAATCCTGAATGCTCAATCTTCGGCCCTCAGTCCTCAACAATCAGTTGTCAATCCTCAATCCTCAATAGAATATCCTCAATTCACAGTTTTAAATACTCAATACACAATCTGCAATCATCAAACCTCTATCCACAGACATCAATTCTCATCACTCAACCCTCAACACTCTGTCCCCAATATTCAGTCATCAATCCTCAATCCTCAATCCTCAATCGTCAATCCTCAATCCTCAAAACTCAATCTACCATCCTCAATCCTCAATCCTCAATCCTCATTCTTCCATCCTCAATACCCAATCCTCAATCTTCAATCCTCAATCCTCAATCCTCAATTCTGAATCCTCAATCCTCAATTTTCAATCTTCATTCTTCAATCCTCAATACCCAATACTCAATCTGCAATCCTCAATCCTCAATCCTCAATTCTCAATCCTCAACACTCAGTACACAGTCCTCAAACCTCAATCCTCAACCCTCAGCCCTCATCGTCAATCCTCAATCCTCAATCCTCAATCCTCAATCCTCAATATTCAATCCTCAACACTCAATCTTCAATCCTCAATCCTCAGTCCTCAAACCTCAATTCTGAATCCTCAATCCTGAATCCTCAATCTTCGGCCCTCGGTCCTCAACAATCAGTTGTCAACCCTCAGTACTCAATAGTATATCCTCAATTCACAGTTTTCAATACTCAATACTCAATCTGCAATCATCAAACCTCTATCCACAAACATCAATTCTCATCACTCAACCCTCAACACCCTGTCCCCAATATTCAGTCCTCAATCCTCAATCCTCAATCCTCAATCTACAATCCTCGATCCTCAATCCTCAATCCTCAGTCCCAAATACTCAACCTTCAGTCCATAATCCTCAACCCTCAACCTTCAATCCTCAATACTCAACCTTCAATCCTCAATCCTCAATCCTCAATACTCAATCCTGAATCCTCAATCCTCAATCTTCAATCCTCAATACTCAATCTGCAATCCTCAGTCCTCAATACTCAATCCTCAATCCTCATTCTTCAATCCTCAATACCGAATCCTCAATCTTCAATCCTCAATCCTCAATCCTCAATTCTCAGTACTCAATCTTCAATCATCAATATTCAATCTTCAATCCTCAATCCTCAGTCCTCGATCCTCAATCCTCAATCCTCAATCGTCAATCTCCAATCCTGAATACTCAATCCTCAATCCTCAATCCTCAATACCCAATCCTCAATCTTCAATCCTCAATCCTCAATCATCATCCTTCAATCCTCAATACCCAATCCTCAATCTTCAATCCTCAATCCTCAATCCTGAATTCTCAATCCTCAATCCTCAGTCCTCAGTCCTCAAACCTCAATCCTCAACCCTCAGCCCTCATCCTCAATCCTCAATCCTCAATCCTCAATGCTCAACCTTCAATCCTCAATACTCAGACTTCAATCCTCAATCCTCAATATGCAATCCTCAATCCTCAATCCTCAATAATCAATAGTCAGTCTTCAATCCTCAATACTCAATCTTCAATACTCAATCCTCAATCCTCAATCCTCAATCCTCGATCTTCAGTCCTCAATACCCAATCCTCAAACTTCAATCCTCAATCCTCAATCCTCAACACTCGATCCTCAATCCTCAATCCTCAATCCTCAATTCTCAATCCTCAATCCTCAGTCCTCAGTCCTCAATACACAATCTTCAATCCTCAATCCTCAATCCTCAATCCTCAATCCTCATTCTTCAATCCTCAATACCCAATCCTCAATCTTCAATCCTCAATCCTCAATGCTCAATTCTCAACCCTCAATCCTCAGTCCTCAGTCCTCAAACCTCAATCCTCAATCCTCAATCCTCAATCCTCAATCTTCAATCCTCAACACTCAAACTTCAGTCGTCAATCCTCAATACTCAATCGTCAGTCTTCAATCCTCAATACTCAATCTTCAATCCCCAATCCTCAATCCTCAATCCTCAATCCTCAATCCTCATTCTTCAATCCTCAATACCCAATCTTCAATCTTCAATCTTCAATCATCAATCCTCAATCCTCAATTCTCAATCCTCAATCCTAAGTCCTCAGTCCTCAAACCTCAATCCTCAACCCTCAGCCCTCATCCTCAATCCTCAATCCTCAATCTTCAATCCTCAATCCTCAATACTCAATACTCAACCTTCAATCCTCAATCCTCAGTCCTCAAACCTCAATTCTGAATCCTCAATCCTGAATCCTTAATCTTCAATCCTCAATCCCCAATCCTCAATCTTCAATCCTCAATCCTCAATCCTCAATCCTCAATCCTCAATCTTCAATCCTCGATCCTCAATCCTCAATCCTCAGTACCAAATACTCAATCTTCAATCCATAATCCACAACCCTCAATCTTCAATACTCAATACTCAATCTTCAATCCTCAATCCTCAATCCTCAGTTCTCAATCCTCAATCTTCAATCCTCAATACTCAATCTTCAATCCTCAATCCTCAATCCTCAATCCTCAATCCTGAATCCTCAATCCTCAATCTTCAATCCTCAATACTCAATCTGCAATCCTCAATCCTCAATCCTCAATCCTCAATCCTCAATCCTCATTCTTCAATCCTCAATACCGAATCCTCAATCTTCAATCCTCAATCCTCAATCCTCAATTCTCAGTACTGAATCTTCAATCTTCAATATTCAATCTTCAATCCTCAATTTCTCAATCCTCAACCCTCAATCCTCAGCCCTCAATGTTCAATCCGCAATAACTAATCCACAATCTTCAATCCTCAATCCTCAATCCTCAATCCTCAATCCTCAATCCTCAGCCCTCAAACCTCAATCCTGAATCCTCAATCCTGAATCCTCGATCTTCAGCTCTCAGTCCTCAACAATCAGTTGTCAATCCTTAATTCTCAACAGAATATCATCAATTCACAGCTTTCAATACTCAATACTCAACCTGTAATCTTCAAATCTCTATCCACAAACATCAATTCTCATCACACAACGATCAACGCTCAGTCCCCAATCCTCAATCTTCAATCCTCAGTCCTCAACACTCAGTCACCAATCCTCAATCTTCAATCCTCAATACTCAATCTTCAATCCTCAATCCTCAATCCTCGATCCTCAATCCTCAATCCTCAATCGTCAATCTCCAATCCTGAATACTCAATCCTCAATCCTCAATCCTCAATCCTCATCCTTCAATCCTCAATACCCAATCCCCAATCTTCAATCCTCAATCCTCAATCCTGAATTCTCAATCCTCAATCCTCAGTCCTCAGTCCTCAAACCTCAATCCTCAACCCTCAGCCCTCACCCTCAATCCTCAATCCTCAATCCTCAATCTTCAACCGTCAGTCCTCGTCCTCAATCCTCAACCCTCAATCCTCAATCCTCTATCTTCAATCCTCAATACTCAATATTCAATCCTCAATCCTCAATCCTCATTCTTCAATCCTCAATACCGAATCCTCAATCTTCAATCCTCAATCCTCAATCCTCAATTCTCAGTACTCAATCTTCAATCTTCAATATTCAATCTTCAATCCTCAATTTCTCAATCCTCAACCCTCAATCCTCAGCCCTCAATGTTCAATCCGCAATAACAAATCCACAATCTTCAATCCTCAATCCTCAATCCTCAATCCTCAGCCCTCAAACCTCAATCCTGAATCCTCAATCCTGAATCCTCGATCTTCAGCTCTCAGTCCTCAACAATCAGTTGTCAATCCTTAATTCTCAATAGAGTATCATCAATTCACAGCTTTCAATACTCAATACTCAACCTGCAATCTTCAAATCTCTATCCACAAACATCAATTCTCATCACTCAACGCTCAACGCTCAGTCCCCAATCCTCAATCTTCAATCCTCAGTCTTCAACACTCAGTCCCCAATCCTCAATCTTCAAACCTCAATACTCAATCTTCAATCCTCGATCCTCAATCCTCGATCCTCAATCCCCAATCCTCAATCGTCAATCTCCAATCCTGAATACTCAATCCTCAATCTTCAATCCTCAATCCTCATCCTTCAATCCTCAATACCCAATCCTCAATCTTCAATCCTCAATCCTCAATCCTGAACTCTCAATCCTCAATCCTCAGTCCTCAGTCCTCAAACCTCAATCCTGAACCCTCAGCCCTCACCCTCAATCCTCAATCCTCAATCCTCAATCCTCAATCTTCAATCCTCAATACTCAAACTTCAATCCTCAATCCTCAATACGCAATCCTCAATCCTCAATCGTCAGTCTTCAATCCTGAATACTCAATCTTCAATACTCAATCCTCAATCCTCAATCCTCAATCCTCGATCTTCAATACTCAATACCCAATCCTCAATCTTCAATCCTCAGTCCTCAATCCTCAACTCTCGATTCTCAATCCTCAATCCTCAATCCTCAATTCTCAATCCTCAATCCTCAGTCCTCAGTCCTCAATACACAATCTTCAATCCTCAATCCTCAATCCTCAATCCTCAATCCTCATTCTTCAATCCTCAATACCCAATCCTCAATCTTCAATCCTCAATACTCAATGCACAATACTCAACCCTCAATCCTCAGTTCTCAGTCCTCAAACCTCAATCCTCAATCCTCAATCCTCAACCCTCAATCATCAATCCTCAACACTCAAACTTCAATCGTCAATCCTCAATACTCAATCCTCAATCGACAGTCTTCAATCCTCACTACTCAATCTTCAATCCTCAATCCTCAATCCTCAATCCTCAATCCTCAATCCTCAATCCTCAATCCTCAATCCTCAATCCTCAATCCTCAATCCTCAGTCCTCAATCGTCAGTCTTCATTCCTCAATGCTCAATCTTCAATCCTCAACCCCAATCCTCAATCCTCAGTCCTCAGTCCTCAAACCTCAATCCTCAACCCTCAGCCCTCATCCTCAATCCTCAATCCTCAATCTTCAATCCCCAATCCTCAATTCTCAATCCTCAATCCTCAATCCTCAGACCTCAAACATCAACACTCAACCCTCAGTCCTCGTCCTCAATGCACAACCCTCAATCCTCAATCCTCAATCTTCAATCATCAATATTCATTCTTCAATCCTCAATCCTCAATCCTCAATCCTCAATCCACAGTCCCCAAACCTCAATCCTCAATCTTCAATCCTCAATACTCAATCTTCAATCCTCAATCCTCAATCCTCAATCCTCAATCTTCATTCCTCAAACCTCAATGCTCAATCCTCAATCCTCATTCTTCAATCCTCAATACCCAATCCTCAATCTTCAATCCTCAATCCTCAATCCTCAACTCTCAATCCTCAATCCTCAGTCCTCAGTCCGCAAACCTCAATCCTCAACCCTCAGCCCTCATCCTCAGTCCTCAATCCTCAATCCTCAACATTCAATCCTCAATACTCAATCTTCAATCCTCAATCCTCAGTCCTCAAACCTCAATTCTGAATCCTCAATCCTGAACCCTCAATCTTCAATCCTCAATCCCCAATCCTCAATCTTCAATCCTCAATCCTCAATCCTCAATCCTCAATCCTCAATCTTCAATCCTCGATCCTCAATCCTCAATCCTCCGTCCCAAATCCTCAATATTCAATCCATAATCCTCAACCCTCAATCTTCAATCCTCAATACTAAATCTTCAATCCTCAATCCTCAATCCTCAATCCTCAATCCCCAATCCTCAGTCCTCAAACCTCAATCCTGAATCCTCAATCCTGAATCCTCAATCTTCGGCCCTCAATCCTCAATCCTCAATCTTCAATCCTTAATACTCAATCTTCAATCCTCAATCCTCAGTCCTCAAACCTCAATTCTGAATCCTCAATCCTGAATGCTCAATCTTCGGCCCTCAGTCCTCAACAATCAGTTGTCAATCCTCAATCCTCAATAGAATATCCTCAATTTACAGTTTTCAATACTCAATACACAATCTGGAATCATCAAACCACTATCCACAGACATCAATTCTCATCACTCAACCCTCAACACTCTGTCCACAATATTCAGTCCTCAATCCTCAATCCTCAATCCTCAATCGTCAATCCTCAATCCTCAAAACTCAATCTACCATCCTCAATCCTCAATCCTCATTCCTCATTCTTCCATCCTCAATACCCAATCCTCAATCTTCAATCCTCAATCCTCAATCCTCAATTCTGAATCCTCAATCCTCAATTTTCAATCTTCATTCTTCAATCCTCAATACCCAATACTCAATCTTCAATCCTCAATCCTCAATCCTCAATTCTCAATCCTCAACCCGCAGTACTCAGTCCTCAAACCTCAATCCTCAACCCTCAGCCCTCATCGTCAATCCTCAATCCTCAATCCTCAATCCTCAATCCTCAATATTCAATCCTCAATACTCAATCTTCAATCCTCAATCCTCAGTCCTCAAACCCCAATTCTGAATCCTCAATCCTGAATCCTCAATCTTCGGCCCTCGGTCCTCAACAATCAGTTGTCAACCCTCAGTACTCAATAGTATATCCTCAATTCACAGCTTTCAATACTCAATACTCAATCTGCAATCATCAAACATCTATCCACAAACATCAATTCTCATCACTCAACCCTCAACACTCTGTCCCCAATATTCAGTCCTCAATCCTCAATCCTCAATCCTCAGTCGTCAATCTACAATCCTCAATACTCCATCTTCAATCTTCAGTCCTCAATACTCAATCCTCAATCCTCATTCTTCAATCCTCAATACCCAATCCTCAATCTTCAATCCTCAATTCTCAATTCTCAATTCTGAATCCTCAATCCTCAATTTTCAATCCTCATTCTTCAATCCTCAATACCCAATACTCAATCTTCAATCCTCAATCCTCAATCCTCGACCCTCAATCCTCAATCCTCAATCGTCAATCTCCAATCCTGAATACTCAATCTTCAATCCTCAATCCTCAATCCTCATCCTTCAATCCTCAATACCCAATCCTCAATCTTCAATCCTCAATCCTCAATCCTGAATTCTCAATCCTCAATTCTCAGTCCTCAGTTTTCAGACCTCAATCCTCAACCCTCAGCCCTCATTCTCAATCCTCAATCCTCAATCCTCAATGCTCAATCTTCAATCCTGAATACTCAAACTTCAATCCTCAATCCTCAATACGCAATCCTCAATCCTCAATCCTCAATCCTCAATAGTCAGTCTTCAATCCTCAATACTCAATCTTCAATACTCAATCGTCAATCCTCAATCCTCAATCCTCGATCCTCAGTCCTCAATACCCAATCCTCAAACTTCAATCCTCAATCCTCAATCCTCAACACTCGATCCTCTATCCTCAATCCTCAATCCTCAATTCTCAATCCTGAATCCTCAGTCCTCAGTCCTCAATACACAATCTTCAATCCTCAATCCTCAATCCTCAATCCTCAATCCTCATTCTTCAATCCTCAATACCCAATCCTCAATCTTCAATCCTCAATCCTCAATGCTCAATTCTCAACCCTTAATCCTCAGTCCTCAGTCCTCAAACCTCAGTCCTCAATCCTCAATCCTCAATCCTCAATCTTCAATCCTCAACACTCAAACTTCAGTCGTCAATCCTCAATACTCAATCCTCAATCCTCAATCCTCAATCGACAGACTTCAATCCTCAATACTCAATCTTCAATCCTCAATCCTCAATCCTCAATCCTCAGTCCTCAATCCTCAATCGTCAGTCTTCAATCCTCAATACTCAATCTTCAATCCCCAATCCTCAATCCTCAATCCTCAATCCTCATTCTTCAATCCTCAATACCCAATCCTCAATCTTCAATCCTCAATCCTCAATGCTCAATTCTCAACCCTCAATCCTCAGTTCTCAGTCCTCAAACCTCAATCCTCAATCCTCACTTCTCAGTCCTCAAACCTCAATCCTCAATCCTCAATCCTCAATCCTCAATCCTCAATCCTCAATCCTCAATCCTCAATCCTCAGTCCTCAATCGTCAGTCTTCATTCCTCAATGCTCAATCTTCAATCCTCAATCCTCAATCCTCAATCCTCAGTCCTCAGTCCTCACACCTCAATCCTCAGCCCTCAGCGCTCATCCACAATCCTCAATACACAATCTTCAATCCACAATCGTCAATTCTCAATCCTCAATCCTCAATCCTCAGACCTCAAACATCAATACTCAACCCTCAGTCGTCGTGCTCAATGCACAACCCTCAATCCTCAATCCTCAATCTTCAATCATCAATATTCATTCTTCAATCCTCAATCCTCAATCCTCAATCCTCAATCCTCAATTCTCAACCGTCAATGTTCAATCCGCAATACCCAATCCTCAATCTTCAATCCTCAATCCTCAATCCTCAATCCTCAATCCTCAATCCTCAGTCCGCAAACCTCAATCCTGAATCCTCAATCCTGAATCCTCAATCTTCAGCCCTCAGTCCTCAACAATCAGTTGTCAATCCTCAATCCTCAATAGAATATCATCAATTCACAGGTTTCAATACTCAATACTCAACCTGCTATCATCAAATCTCTATCCACAAACATCAATTCTCATCACTCAACCCTCAACACTCAGTCCCCAATCCTCAATCTTCAATCCTCAATCCTCAACACTCAGTCCCCAACCCTGAATCTTCAACCCTCAATACTCAATATTCAATCCTCTATCCTCAATCCTCGATCCTCAATCCTCAATCCTCAATCGTCAATCTCCAATCCTGAATACTCAATCTTCAATCCTGAATCCTCAATACTCAATCCTCAATCCTCATTCTTAAATCCTCAATACCCAATCCTCAATCTTCAATCCTCAATCCTCAATCCTGAATTCTCAATCCTCAATTCTCAGTACTCAATCTTCAATCATCAATATTCAATCTTCAATCCTCAACCCTCAGCCCTGATCCTCAATCCTCAATCCTCAATATTCAATCCTCAATCCTCAATCCTCAATACTCAATCTTCAATCCTCAATCCTCAGTCCTCAAACCTCAATTCTGAATCCTCAATCCTGAATCCTTAATCTTCAATCCTCAATCCCCAATCCTCAATCTTCAATCCTCAATCCTCAATCCTCAATCCTCAATCCTCAATCCTCAATCTTCAATCCTCGATCCTCAATCCTCAACCCTCAGTCCCAAATACTCAACCTTCAATCCATAATCCTCAACCCTCAATCTTCAATCCTCAATACTCAACCTTCAATCCTCAATCCTCAATCCTCAATACTCAATCCTGAATCCTCAATCCTCAATCTTCAATCCTCAATACTCAATCTGCAATCCTCAATCCTCAATACTCAATCCTCAATCCTCATTCTTCAATCCTCAATACCGAATCCTCAATCTTCAATCCTCAATCCTCAATCCTCAATTCTCAGTACTCAATCTTCAATCATCAATATTCAATCTTCAATCCTCAATCCTCAGTCCTCGATCCTCAATCCTCAATCCTCAATCGTCAATCTCCAATCCTGAATACTCAATCCTCAATCCTCAATCCTCAATCCTCATCCTTCAATCCTCAATACCCAATCCTCAATCTTCAATCCTCAATCCTCAATCCTCATCCTTCAATCCTCAATACCCAATCCTCAATCTTCAATCCTCAATCCTCAATCCTGAATTCTCAATCCTCAATCCTCAGTCCTCAGTCCTCAAACCTCAATCCTCAACCCTCAGCCCTCATCCTCAATCCTCAATCCTCAATCCTCAATGCTCAATCTTCAATCCTCAATACTCAGACTTCAATCCTCAATCCTCAATATGCAATCCTCAATCCTCAATCCTCAATAATCAATAGTCAGTCTTCAATCCTCAATACTCAATCTTCAATACTCAATCCTCAATCCTCAATCCTCAATCTTCGATCTTCAGTCCTCAATACCCAATCCTCAAACTTCAATCCTCAATCCTCAATCCTCAACACTCGATCCTCAATCCTCAATCCTCAATCCGCAATCCTCAGTCCTCAATCCTCAATCGTCAGTCTTCAATCCTCAATACTCAATCTTCAATCCCCAATCCTCAATCCTCAATCCTCAATCCTCATTCTTCAATCCTCACTACCCAATCTTCAATCTTCAATCATCAATCCTCAATCCTCAATTCTCAATCCTCAATCCTACGTCCTCAGTCCTCAAACCTCAATCCTCAACCCTCAGCCCTGATCCTCAATCCTCAATCCTCAATCTTCAATCCTCAATCCTCAATCCTCAATACTCAATCTTCAATCCTCAATCCTCAGTCCTCAAACCTCAATTCTGAATCCTCAATCCTGAATCCTTAATCTTCAGTCCTCAATCCCCAATCCTCAATCTTCAATCCTCAATCCTCAATCCTCAATCCTCAATCCTCAATCCTCAATCTTCAATCCTCGATCCTCAATCCTCAATCCTCAGTCCCAAATACTCAATCTTCAATCCATAATCCTCAACCCTCAATCTTCAATCCTCAATACTCAACCTTCAATCCTCAATCCTCAATCCTCAATCCTCAATCCTCAATCCTGAATCCTCAATCCTCAATCTTCAATCCTCAATCCTCAATCCTCATCCTTCAATCCTCAATACCCAATCCTCAATCTTCAATCCTCAATCCTCAATCCTGAATTCTCAATCCTCAATCCTCAGTCCTCAGTCCTCAAACCTCAA
This sequence comes from Calliopsis andreniformis, assembly GCF_051401765.1. Lineage (NCBI taxonomy): Eukaryota > Metazoa > Arthropoda > Insecta > Hymenoptera > Andrenidae > Calliopsis > Calliopsis andreniformis. Next base: position 307,400 of record NW_027480504.1, read on the forward strand.
TCCTCAACCCTCAGCCCTCATCCTCAATCCTCAATCCTCAATCCTCATTGCTCAATCTTCAATCCTCAACACTCAAACTTCAATCCTCAATCCTCAATACGCAATCCTCAATCCTCAATCCTCAATCCTCAATAGTCAGTCTTCAATCCTCAATACTCAATCTTCAATACTCAATCCTCAATCCTCAATCCTCAATCCTCGATCTTCAGTCCTCAATACCCAATCCTCAAACTTCAATCCTCAATCCTCAATCCTCAACACTCGATCCTCAATCCTCAATCCTCAATCCTCAATTCTCAATCCTCAATCCTCAGTCGTCAGTCCTCAATACACAATCTTCAATCCTCAATCCTCAATCCTCAATCCTCAATCCTCAATCCTCATTCTTCAATCCTCAATACCCAATCCTCAATCTTCAATCCTCAATCCTCAATGCTCAATTCTCAAACCTCAATCCTCAGTCCTCAGTCCTCAAACCTCAATCCTCAATCCTCAACCCTCAATCCTCAATCTTCAATCCTCAACACTCAAACTTCAGTCGTCAATCCTCAATACTCAATCCTCAATCCTCAATCCTCAATCGACAGTCTTCAATCCTCAATACTCAATCTTGAATCCTCAATCCTCAATCCTCAATCCTCAATCCTCAGTCCTCAATCCTCAATCGTCAGTCTTCAATCCTCAATACTCAACCCTCAGTCCTCGTCCTCAATGCACAACCCTCAATCCTCAATCCTCAATCTTCAATCATCAATATTCATTCTTCAATCCTCAATCCTCAATCCTCAATCCTCAATCCTCAATCCTCAATCCACAGTCTCCAAACCTCAATCCTGAACCTTCAATCCTCAATACTCAATCTTCAATCCTCAATCCTCAATCCTCAATCCTCAATCTTCATTCCTCAAACCTCAATCCTCAATCCTCAATCCTCATTCTTCAATCCTCAATACCCAATCCTCAATCTTCAATCCTCAATCCTCAATCCTCAACTCTCAATCCTCAATCCTCGATCCTCAGACCTCAAACATCAATACTCAACCCTCAGACCTCGTCCTCAATCCACAATCCTCAATCCCCAATCCTCCATCTTCAATCATCAATATACAATCTTCAGTACTCAATCCCCAATACTCAATCCGCAATCCTCAATCCTCAATGTTCAATCCGCGATACCCAATCCTCAATGTTCAACACTCAATACTCAATCCTCAATCCTCAATCCTCAATCCTCAATCCTCAATTCTCAATCCTGAACCCTCAATCTTCAATCCTCAATCCCCAATCCTCAATCTTCAATCCTCAATCCTCAATCCTCAATCCTCAATCCTCAATCTTCAATCCTCGATCCTCAATCCTCAATCCTCCGTCCCAAATACTCAATATTCAATCCATAATCCTCAACCCTCAACCTTCAATCCTCAATACTCAATCTTCAATCCTCAATCCTCAATCCTCAATCCTCAATCCCCAATCCTCAGTCCTCAAACCTCAATCCTGAATCGTCAATCCTGAATCCTCAATCTTCGGCCCTCAATCCTCAATCCTCAATCTTCAATCCTCAATACTCAATCTTCAATCCTCAATCCTCAGTCCTCAAACCTCAATTCTGAATCCTCAATCCTGAATGCTCAATCTTCGGCCCTCAGTCCTCAACAATCAGTTGTTAATCCTCAATCCTCAATAGAATATCCTCAATTCACAGTTTTAAATACTCAATACACAATCTGCAATCATCGAACCTCTATCCACAGACATCAATTCTCATCACTCAACCCTCAACACTCTGTCCCCAATATTCAGTCATCAATCCTCAATCCTCAATCCTCAATCGTCAATCCACAATCCTCAAAACTCAATCTACCATCCTCAATCCTCAATCCTCAATCCTCATTCTTCCATCCTCAATACCCAATCCTCAATCTTCAATCCTCAATCCTCAATCCTCAATTCTGAATCCTCAATCCTCAATTTTCAATCTTCATTCTTCAATCCTCAATACCCAATACTCAATCTGCAATCCTCAATCCTCAATCCTCAATTCTCAATCCTCAACCCTCAGTACACAGTCCTCAAACCTCAATCCTCAACCCTCAGCCCTCATCGTCAATCCTCAATCCTCAATCCTCAATCCTCAATCCTCAATATTCAATCCTCAACACTCAATCTTCAATCCTCAATCCTCAGTCCTCAAACCTCAATTCTGAATCCTCAATCCTGAATCCTCAATCTTCGGCCCTCGGTCCTCAACAATCAGTTGTCAACCCTCAGTACTCAATAGTATATCCTCAATTCACAGTTTTCAATACTCAATACTCAATCTGCAATCATCAAACCTCTATCCACAAACATCAATTCTCATCACTCAACCCTCAACGCTCTGTCCCCAATATTCAGTCCTCAATCCTCAATCCTCAATCCTCAATCTTCAAGCCTCGATCCTCAATCCTCAATCCTCAGTCCCAAATACTCAACCTTCAATCCATAATCCTCAACCCTCAATCTTCAATCCTCAATACTCAACCTTCAATCCTCAATCCTCAATCCTCAATACTCAATCCTGAATCCTCAATCCTCAATCTTCAATCCTCAATACTCAATCTGCAATCCTCAATCCTCAATACTCAATCCTCAATCCTCATTCTTCAATCCTCAATACCGAATCCTCAATCTTCAATCCTCAATCCTCAATCCTCAATTCTCAGTACTCAATCTTCAATCATCAATATTCAATCTTCAATCCTCAATCCTCAGTCCTCGATCCTCAATCCTCAATCCTCAATCGTCAATCTCCAATCCTGAATACTCAATCCTCAATCCTCAATCCTCAATCCTCATCCTTCAATCCTCAATACCCAATCCTCAGTCTTCAATCCTCAATCCTCAATCCTCATCCTTCAATCCTCAATACCCAATCCTCAATCTTCAATCCTCAATCCTCAATCCTGAATTCTCAATCCTCAATCCTCAGTCCTCAGTCCTCAAACCTCAATCCTCAACCCTCAGCCCTCATCCTCAATCCTCAATCCTCAATCCTCAATGCTCAATCTTCAATCCTCAATACTCAGACTTCAATCCTCAATCCTCAATATGCAATCCTCAATCCTCAATCCTCAATAATCAATAGTCAGTCTTCAATCCTCAATACTCAATCTTCAATACTCAATCCCCAATCCTCAATCCTCAATCCTCGATCTTCAGTCCTGAATACCCAATCCTCAAACTTCAATCCTCAATCCTCAATCCTCAACACTCGTTCCTCAATCCTCAATCCTCAATCCTCAATTCTCAATCCTCAATCCTCAGTCCTCAGTCCTCAATACACAATCTTCAATCCTCAATCCTCAATCCTCAATCCTCAATCCTCATTCTTCAATCCTCAATACCCAATCCTCAATCTTCAATCCTCAATCCTCAATGCTCAATTCTCAACCCTCAATCCTCAGTCCTCAGTCCTCAAACCTCAATCCTCAATCCTCAATCCTCAATCCCCAATCTTCAATCCTCAACACTCAAACTTCAGTCGTCAATCCTCAATACTCAATCCTCAATCCTCAATCCTAAATCGACAGTCTTCAATCCTCAATACTCAAACTTCAATCCTCAATCCTCAATCCCCAATCCTCAATCCTGAGTCCTCAATCCTCAATCGTCAGTCTTCAATCCTCAATACTCAATCTTCAATCCCCAATCCTCAATCCTCAATCCTCAATCCTCATTCTTCAATCCTCAATACCCAATCTTCAATCTTCAATCTTCAATCATCAATCCTCAATCCTCAATTCTCAATCCTCAATCCTAAGTCCTCAGTCCTCAAACCTCAATCCTCAACCCTCAGCCCTCATCCTCAATCCTCAATCCTCAATCTTCAATCCTCAATCCTCAATCCTCAATACTCAACCTTCAATCCTCAATCCTCAGTCCTCAAACCTCAATTCTGAATCCTCAATCCTGAATCCTTAATCTTCAATCCTCAATCCCCAATCCTCAATCTTCAATCCTCAATCCTCAATCCTCAATCCTCAATCCTCAATCTTCAATCCTCGATCCTCAATCCTCAATCCTCAGTCCCAAATACTCAATCTTCAATCCATAATCCACAACCCTCAATCTTCAATACTCAATACTCAATCTTCATTCCTCAATCCTCAATCCTCAGTTCTCAATCCTCAATCTTCAATCCTCAATACTCAATCTTCAATCCTCAATCCTCAATCCTCAATCCTCAATCCTGAATCCTCAATCCTCAATCTTCAATCCTCAATACTCAATCTGCAATCCTCAATCCTCAATCCTCAATCCTCAATCCTCAATCCTCATTCTTCAATCCTCAATACCGAATCCGCAATCTTCAATCCTCAATCCTCAATCCTCAATTCTCAGTACTCAATCTTCAATCTTCAATATTCAATCTTCAATCCTCAATTTCTCAATCCTCAACCCTCAATCCTCAGCCCTCAATGTTCAATCCGCAATAACTAATCCACAATCTTCAATCCTCAATCCTCAATCCTCAATCCTCAATCCTCAGTCCTCAGTCCTCAAACCTCAATCCTCAATCCTCAATCCTCAATCCTCAATCCTCAATCTTCAATCCTCAACACTCAAACTTCAGTCGTCAATCCTCAATACTCAATCCTCAATCCTCAATCCTCAATCGACAGTCTTCAATCCTCAATACTCAATCTTCAATCCTCAATCCTCAATCCTCAATCCTCAATCCTGAGTCCTCAATCCTCAATCGTCAGTCTTCAATCCTCAATACTCAATCTTCAATCCCCAATCCTCAATCCTCAATCCTCAATCCTCATTCTTCAATCCTCAATACCCAATCTTCAATCTTCAATCTTCAATCATCAATCCTCAATCCTCAATTCTCAATCCTCAATCCTAAGTCCTCAGTCCTCAAACCTCAATCCTCAACCCTCAGCCCTCATCCTCAATCCTCAATCCTCAATCTTCAATCCTCAATCCTCAATCCTCAATACTCAACCTTCAATCCTCAATCCTCAGTCCTCAAACCTCAATTCTGAATCCTCAATCCTGAATCCTTAATCTTCAATCCTCAATCCCCAATCCTCAATCTTCAATCCTCAATCCTCAATCCTCAATCCTCAATCCTCAATCTTCAATCCTCGATCCTCAATCCTCAATCCTCAGTCCCAAATACTCAATCTTCAATCCATAATCCACAACCCTCAATCTTCAATACTCAATACTCAATCTTCAATCCTCAATCCTCAATCCTCAGTTCTCAATCCTCAATCTTCAATCCTCAATACTCAATCTTCAATCCTCAATCCTCAATCCTCAATCCTCAATCCTGAATCCTCAATCCTCAATCTTCAATCCTCAATACTCAATCTGCAATCCTCAATCCTCAATCCTCAATCCTCAATCCTCAATCCTCATTCTTCAATCCTCAATACCGAATCCTCAATCTTCAATCCTCAATCCTCAATCCTCAATTCTCAGTACTCAATCTTCAATCTTCAATATTCAATCTTCAATCCTCAATTTCTCAATCCTCAACCCTCAATCCTCAGCCCTCAATGTTCAATCCGCAATAACTAATCCACAATCTTCAATCCTCAATCCTCAATCCTCAATCCTCAATCCTCAATCCTCAGCCCTCAAACCTCAATCCTGAATCCTCAATCCTGAATCCTCGATCTTCAGCTCTCAGTCCTCAACAATCAGTTGTCAATCCTTAATTCTCAATAGAATATCATCAATTCACAGCTTTCAATACTCAATACTCAACCTGCAATCTTCAAATCTCTATCCACAAACATCAATTCTCATCACACAACGCTCAACGCTCAGTCCCCAATCCTCAATCTTCAATCCTCAGTCCTCAACACTCAGTCACCAATCCTCAATCTTCAATCCTCAATACTCAATCTTCAATCCTCAATCCTCAATCCTCGATCCTCAATCCTCAATCCTCAATCGTCAATCTCCAATCCTGAATACTCAATTCTCAATCCTCAATCCTCAATCCTCATCCTTCAATCCTCAATACCCAATCCCCAATCTTCAATCCTCAATCCTCAATCCTGAATTCTCAATCCTCAATCCTCAGTCCTCAGTCCTCAAACCTCAATCCTCAACCCTCAGCCCTCACCCTCAATCCTCAATCCTCAATCCTCAATCCTCAATCTTCAATCCTCAATACTCAAACTTCAATCCTCAATCCTCAATACGCAATCCTCAATCCTCAATCCTCAATCGTCAGTCTTCAATCCTCAATACTCAATCTTCAATCGTCAATCCTCAATCCTCAATCCTCAATCCTCGATCTTCAATCCTCAATACCCAATCCTCAATCTTCAATCCTCAATCCTCAATCCTCAACTCTCGATTCTCAATCCTCAATCCTCAATCCTCAATTCTCAATCCTCAATCCTCAGTCCTCAGTCCTCAGTACACAATCTTCAATCCTCAATCCTCAATCCTCAATCCTCAATCCTCATTCTTCAATCCTCAATACACAATCCTCAATCTTCAATCCTGAATCCTCAATGCTCAATTCTCAACCCTCAATCCTCAGTTCTCAGTCCTCAAACCTCAATCCTCAATCCTCAGTTCTCAGTCCTCAAACCTCAATCCTCAATTCTCAATTCTCAATTCTGAATCCTCAATCCTCAATTTTCAATCCTCATTCTTCAATACTCAATACTCAAACTTCAATCCTCAATCCTCAATACGCAATCCTCAATCCTCAATCCTCAATCCTCAATCGTCTGTCTTCAATCCTCAATACTCAATCTTCAATACTCAATCCTCAATCCTCAATCCTCAGTCCTCGATCTTCAGTCCTCAATACCCAATCCTCAATCTTCAATCCTCAATCCTCAATCCTCAACACTTGATCCTCAATCCTCAATCCTCAATCCTCAATCCTCAATTCTCAATCCTCAATCCTCAGTCCTCAGTCCTCAATACACAATCTTCAATCCTCAATCCTCAATCCTCAATCCTCAATCCTCACACTTCAATCCTCAATACCCAATCCTCAATCTTCAATCCTCAATTCTCAGTACTCAATGTTCAATCATCAATATTCAATCTTCAATCCTCAATTTCTCAATCCTCAACCCTCAATCCTCAGCCCTCAATGTTCAATCCGCAATAACAAATCCACAATCTTCAATCCTCAATCCTCAATCCTCAGCCCTCAAACCTCAATCCTGAATCCTCAATCCTGAACCCTCAATCTTCAATCCTCAATCCTCAATCCTCAATCTTCAATCCTCAATACTCAAACTTCAATCCTCAATCCTCAATACGCAATCCTCAATCCTCAATCGTCAGTCTTCAATCCTGAATACTCAATCTTCAATCTTCAATCCTCAATACTCAATCTGCAATCCTCAATCCTCAATCCTCAATTCTCAATCCTCATTCTTCAGTCCTCAATACCGAATCCTCAATCTTCAATCCTCAATCCTCAATCCTCAATTCTCAGTACTCAATGTTCAATCATCAATATTCAATCTTCAATCCTCAATTTCTCAATCCTCAACCCTCAATCCTCAGCCCTCAATGTTCAATCCGCAATAACAAATCCACAATCTTCAATCCTCAATCCTCAATCCTCAGCCCTCAAACCTCAATCCTGAATCCTCAATCCTGAATCCTCGATCTTCAGCTCTCAGTCCTCAACAATCAGTTGTCAATCCTTAATTCTCAATAGAGTATCATCAATTCACAGCTTTCAATACTCAATACTCAACCTGCAATCTTCAAATCTCTATCCACAAACATCAATTCTCATCACTCAACGCTCAACGCTCAGTCCCCAATCCTCAATCTTCAATCCTCAGTCATCAACACTCAGTCCCCAATCCTCAATCTTCAAACCTCAATACTCAATCTTCAATCCTCGATCCTCAATCCTCGATCCTCAATCCCCAATCCTCAATCGTCAATCTCCAATCCTGAATACTCAATCCTCAATCCTCAATCCTCAATCCTCATCCTTCAATCCTCAATACCCAATCCTCAATCTTCAATCCTCAATCCTCAATCCTGAATTCTCAATCCTCAATCCTCAGTCCTCAGTCCTCAAACCTCAATCCTCAACCCTCAGCCCTCACCCTCAATCCTCAATCCTCAATCCTCAATCCTCAATCTTCAATCCTCAATACTCAAACTTCAATCCTCAATCCTCAATACGCAATCCTCAATCCTCAATCGTCAGTCTTCAATCCTGAATACTCAATCTTCAATCCTCAGTCCTCAATCCTCAATCCTCAATCCTCGATCTTCAATACTCAATACCCAATCCTCAATCTTCAATCCTCAGTCCTCAATCCTCAACTCTCGATTCTCAATCCTCAATCCTCAATCCTCAATTCTCAATCCTCAATCCTCAGTCCTCAGTCCTCAATACACAATCTTCAATCCTCAATCCTCAATCCTCAATCCTCAATCCTCATTCTTCAATCCTCAATACCGAATCCTCAATCTTCAATCCTCAATCCTCAATCCTCAATTCTCAGTACTCAATCTTCAATCTTCAATATTCAATCTTCAATCCTCAATTTCTCAATCCTCAACCCTCAATCCTCAGCCCTCAATGTTCAATCCGCAATAACTAATCCACAATCTTCAATCCTCAATCCTCAATCCTCAATCCTCAATCCTCAGTCCTCAGTCCTCAAACCTCAATCCTCAATCCTCAATCCTCAATCCTCAATCCTCAATCTTCAATCCTCAACACTCAAACTTCAGTCGTCAATCCTCAATACTCAATCCTCAATCCTCAATCCTCAATCGACAGTCTTCAATCCTCAATACTCAATCTTCAATCCTCAATCCTCAATCCTCAATCCTCAATCCTGAGTCCTCAATCCTCAATCGTCAGTCTTCAATCCTCAATACTCAATCTTCAATCCCCAATCCTCAATCCTCAATCCTCAATCCTCATTCTTCAATCCTCAATACCCAATCTTCAATCTTCAATCTTCAATCATCAATCCTCAATCCTCAATTCTCAATCCTCAATCCTAAGTCCTCAGTCCTCAAACCTCAATCCTCAACCCTCAGCCCTCATCCTCAATCCTCAATCCTCAATCTTCAATCCTCAATCCTCAATCCTCAATACTCAACCTTCAATCCTCAATCCTCAGTCCTCAAACCTCAATTCTGAATCCTCAATCCTGAATCCTTAATCTTCAATCCTCAATCCCCAATCCTCAATCTTCAATCCTCAATCCTCAATCCTCAATCCTCAATCCTCAATCTTCAATCCTCGATCCTCAATCCTCAATCCTCAGTCCCAAATACTCAATCTTCAATCCATAATCCACAACCCTCAATCTTCAATACTCAATACTCAATCTTCAATCCTCAATCCTCAATCCTCAGTTCTCAATCCTCAATCTTCAATCCTCAATACTCAATCTTCAATCCTCAATCCTCAATCCTCAATCCTCAATCCTGAATCCTCAATCCTCAATCTTCAATCCTCAATACTCAATCTGCAATCCTCAATCCTCAATCCTCAATCCTCAATCCTCAATCCTCATTCTTCAATCCTCAATACCGAATCCTCAATCTTCAATCCTCAATCCTCAATCCTCAATTCTCAGTACTCAATCTTCAATCTTCAATATTCAATCTTCAATCCTCAATTTCTCAATCCTCAACCCTCAATCCTCAGCCCTCAATGTTCAATCCGCAATAACTAATCCACAATCTTCAATCCTCAATCCTCAATCCTCAATCCTCAATCCTCAATCCTCAGCCCTCAAACCTCAATCCTGAATCCTCAATCCTGAATCCTCGATCTTCAGCTCTCAGTCCTCAACAATCAGTTGTCAATCCTTAATTCTCAATAGAATATCATCAATTCACAGCTTTCAATACTCAATACTCAACCTGCAATCTTCAAATCTCTATCCACAAACATCAATTCTCATCACACAACGCTCAACGCTCAGTCCCCAATCCTCAATCTTCAATCCTCAGTCCTCAACACTCAGTCACCAATCCTCAATCTTCAATCCTCAATACTCAATCTTCAATCCTCAATCCTCAATCCTCGATCCTCAATCCTCAATCCTCAATCGTCAATCTCCAATCCTGAATACTCAATTCTCAATCCTCAATCCTCAATCCTCATCCTTCAATCCTCAATACCCAATCCCCAATCTTCAATCCTCAATCCTCAATCCTGAATTCTCAATCCTCAATCCTCAGTCCTCAGTCCTCAAACCTCAATCCTCAACCCTCAGCCCTCACCCTCAATCCTCAATCCTCAATCCTCAATCCTCAATCTTCAATCCTCAATACTCAAACTTCAATCCTCAATCCTCAATACGCAATCCTCAATCCTCAATCCTCAATCGTCAGTCTTCAATCCTCAATACTCAATCTTCAATCGTCAATCCTCAATCCTCAATCCTCAATCCTCGATCTTCAATCCTCAATACCCAATCCTCAATCTTCAATCCTCAATCCTCAATCCTCAACTCTCGATTCTCAATCCTCAATCCTCAATCCTCAATTCTCAATCCTCAATCCTCAGTCCTCAGTCCTCAGTACACAATCTTCAATCCTCAATCCTCAATCCTCAATCCTCAATCCTCATTCTTCAATCCTCAATACACAATCCTCAATCTTCAATCCTGAATCCTCAATGCTCAATTCTCAACCCTCAATCCTCAGTTCTCAGTCCTCAAACCTCAATCCTCAATCCTCAGTTCTCAGTCCTCAAACCTCAATCCTCAATTCTCAATTCTCAATTCTGAATCCTCAATCCTCAATTTTCAATCCTCATTCTTCAATACTCAATACTCAAACTTCAATCCTCAATCCTCAATACGCAATCCTCAATCCTCAATCCTCAATCCTCAATCGTCTGTCTTCAATCCTCAATACTCAATCTTCAATACTCAATCCTCAATCCTCAATCCTCAGTCCTCGATCTTCAGTCCTCAATACCCAATCCTCAATCTTCAATCCTCAATCCTCAATCCTCAACACTTGATCCTCAATCCTCAATCCTCAATCCTCAATCCTCAATTCTCAATCCTCAATCCTCAGTCCTCAGTCCTCAATACACAATCTTCAATCCTCAATCCTCAATCCTCAATCCTCAATCCTCACACTTCAATCCTCAATACCCAATCCTCAATCTTCAATCCTCAATTCTCAGTACTCAATGTTCAATCATCAATATTCAATCTTCAATCCTCAATTTCTCAATCCTCAACCCTCAATCCTCAGCCCTCAATGTTCAATCCGCAATAACAAATCCACAATCTTCAATCCTCAATCCTCAATCCTCAGCCCTCAAACCTCAATCCTGAATCCTCAATCCTGAACCCTCAATCTTCAATCCTCAATCCTCAATCCTCAATCTTCAATCCTCAATACTCAAACTTCAATCCTCAATCCTCAATACGCAATCCTCAATCCTCAATCGTCAGTCTTCAATCCTGAATACTCAATCTTCAATCTTCAATCCTCAATACTCAATCTGCAATCCTCAATCCTCAATCCTCAATTCTCAATCCTCATTCTTCAGTCCTCAATACCGAATCCTCAATCTTCAATCCTCAATCCTCAATCCTCAATTCTCAGTACTCAATGTTCAATCATCAATATTCAATCTTCAATCCTCAATTTCTCAATCCTCAACCCTCAATCCTCAGCCCTCAATGTTCAATCCGCAATAACAAATCCACAATCTTCAATCCTCAATCCTCAATCCTCAGCCCTCAAACCTCAATCCTGAATCCTCAATCCTGAATCCTCGATCTTCAGCTCTCAGTCCTCAACAATCAGTTGTCAATCCTTAATTCTCAATAGAGTATCATCAATTCACAGCTTTCAATACTCAATACTCAACCTGCAATCTTCAAATCTCTATCCACAAACATCAATTCTCATCACTCAACGCTCAACGCTCAGTCCCCAATCCTCAATCTTCAATCCTCAGTCATCAACACTCAGTCCCCAATCCTCAATCTTCAAACCTCAATACTCAATCTTCAATCCTCGATCCTCAATCCTCGATCCTCAATCCCCAATCCTCAATCGTCAATCTCCAATCCTGAATACTCAATCCTCAATCCTCAATCCTCAATCCTCATCCTTCAATCCTCAATACCCAATCCTCAATCTTCAATCCTCAATCCTCAATCCTGAATTCTCAATCCTCAATCCTCAGTCCTCAGTCCTCAAACCTCAATCCTCAACCCTCAGCCCTCACCCTCAATCCTCAATCCTCAATCCTCAATCCTCAATCTTCAATCCTCAATACTCAAACTTCAATCCTCAATCCTCAATACGCAATCCTCAATCCTCAATCGTCAGTCTTCAATCCTGAATACTCAATCTTCAATCCTCAGTCCTCAATCCTCAATCCTCAATCCTCGATCTTCAATACTCAATACCCAATCCTCAATCTTCAATCCTCAGTCCTCAATCCTCAACTCTCGATTCTCAATCCTCAATCCTCAATCCTCAATTCTCAATCCTCAATCCTCAGTCCTCAGTCCTCAATACACAATCTTCAATCCTCAATCCTCAATCCTCAATCCTCAATCCTCATTCTTCAATCCTCAATACCCAATCCTCAATCTTCAATCCTCAATACTCAATGCACAATTCTCAACCCTCAATCCTCAGTTCTCAGTCCTCAAACCTCAATCCTCAATCCTCAATCCTCAACCCTCAGTCATCAATCCTCAACACTCAAACTTCAATCGTCAATCCTCAATACTCAATCCTCAATCCTCAATCCTCAATCCTCAACATTCAATCCTCAATACTCAACCTTCAATCCTCAATCCTCAGTCCTCAAACCTCAATTCTGAATCCTCAATCCTGAACCCTCAATCTTCAATCCTCAATCCCCAATCCTCAATCTTCAATCCTCAATCCTCAATCCTCAATCCTCAATCAACAATCTTCAATCCTCGATCCTCAATCCTCCGTCCCAAATCCTCAATATTCAATCCATAATCCTCAACCCTCAATCTTCAATCCTCAATACTAAATCTTCAATCCTCAATCCTCAATCCTCAATTCTCAATCCCCAATCCTCAGTCCTCAAACCTCAATCCTGAATCCTCAATCCTGAATCCTCAATCTTCGGCCCTCAATCCTCAATCCTCAATCTTCAATCCTTAATACTCAATCTTCAATCCTCAATCCTCAGTCCTCAATCTTCAATCCGCAATCCTCAATTCTCAATCCACAATCCTCAATCCTCAGACCTCAAACATCAATACTCAACCCTCAGTCCTCGTCCTCAATGCACAACCCTCAATCCTCAATCCTCAATCTTCAATCATCAATATTCATTCTTCAATCCTCAATCCTCAATCCTCAATCCTCAAACCTCCATCCTCAATCCACAGTCCCCAAACCTCAATCCTGAACCTTCAATCCTCAATACTCAATCTGCAATCCTCAATCCTCAATCCTCAATCCTCAATCCTCAATCCTCATTCTTCAATGCTCAATACCGAATCCTCAATCTTCAATCCTCTATCCTCAATCCTCAATCCTCAATCCTCAGTCCTCAATCGTCAGTCTTCATTCCTCAATGCTCAATCTTCAATCCTCAATCCTCAATCCTCAATCCTCAGTCCTCAGTCCTCAAACCTCAATCCTCAACCCTCAGCCCTCATCCTCAATCCTCAATCCTCATTCTTCAATCGACAATCCTCAATCCTCAATCCTCAATCCTGAATCCTCAATCCTCAATCTTCAATCCACAATGCTCAATCTGCAATCCTCAATCCTCAATCCTCAATCCCCAATCCTCATTCTTCAATCCTCAATACCGAATTCTCAATCTTCAATCCTCAATCCTCAATCCTCAATTCTCAGTACTCAATCTTCAATCATGAATATTCAATCTTCAATCCTCAATTTCTCAATCCTCAACCCTCAATCCTCAGCACTCAATGTTCAATCCGCAATAACTAATCCACAATCTTCAATCCTCAATCCTCAATCCTCAATCCTCAATCCTCAATCCTTCAATCCTCAATCCTCAATCCTCAATCTTCAATCCTCAATACTCAAACTTCAATCCTCAATCCTCAATACGCAATCCTCAGTCCTCAATCCTCAATCGTCAGTCTTCAATCCTCAATACTCAATCTTCAATCTTCAATCATCAATCCTCAATCCTCAATTCTCAATCCTCAATCCTAAGTCCTCAGTCCTCAAACCTCAATCCTCAACCCTCAGCCCTCATCCTCAATCTTCAATCCTCAATCTTCAATCCTCATTCCTCAATCCTCTATACTCAATCTTTAATCTTCAATCCTCAGTCCTCAAACCTCAATTCTGAATCCTCAATCCTGAATCCTTAATCTTTAATCCTCAATCCCCAATCCTCAATCTTCAATACTCAATCCTCAATCCTCAATCCTCAATCCTCAATCTTCAATCCTCGATCCTCAATCCTCAATCCTCAGTCCCAAATACTCAATCTTCAATCCTCAATCCTCAATCCTCAATCCTCAACCCTCACACTTCCATCCTCAATACCCAATCCTCAATCTTCAAACCTCAATCCTCAATGCTCAATTCTCAACCCTCAATCCTCAGTCCTCAGTCCTCAATCTTCAATCCTCAATACTCAAACTTCAATCCTCAATCCTCAATACGCAATCCTCAATCTTCAATCCTCAATCCTCAATCCTCAATCGTCAGTCTTCAATCCTCAATACTCAATCTTCAATACTCAATCCTCAATCCTCAACCCTCAATCCTCGATCTTCAGTCCTCAATACCCAATCCTCAAACTTCAATCCTCAATCCTCAATCCTCAACACTCGATCCTCAATCCTCAACCCTCAATCCTCAATTCTCAGTCCTCAATCCTCAGTCCTCAGTCCTCAATACACAATCTTCAATCCTCAATCCTCAATCCTCAATCCTCAATCCTCACACTTCAATCCTCAATACCCAATCCTCAATCTTCAATCCTCAATCCTCAATGCTCAATTCTCAACCCTCAATCCTCAGTCCTCAGTCCTCATACCTCAATCCTCAATCCTCAATCCTCAATCCTCAATCTTCAATCCTCAATCCTCAATCCTCATTCTTCAATCCTCAATACCCAATCTTCAATCTTCAATCATCAATCCTCAAACCTCAATTCTGAATCCTCAATCCTGAATCCTTAATCTTTAATCCTCAATCCCCAATCCTCAATCTTCAATACTCAATCCTCAATCCTCAATCCTAAGTCCTCAGTCCTCAAACCTCAATCCTCAACCCTCAGCCCTCATCCTCAATCCTCAATCCTCAATCTTCAATCCTCAATCCTCAATCCTCAATACTCAATCTTCAATCTTCAATCCTCAGTCCTCAAACCTCAATTCTGAATCCTCAATCCTGAATCCTTAATCTTCAATCCTCAATCCGCAATCCTCAATCTTCAATACTCAATCCTCAATCCTCAATCCTCAATCCTCAATCCTCAATCTTCAATCCTCGATCCTCAATCCTCAATCCTCAGTCCCAAATACTCAATCTTCAATCCATAATCCTCAACCCTCAATCCTCAATACTCAATACTCAATCTTCAATCCTCAATCCTCAATCCTCAATCCTCAATCCTCAATCTTCAATCCTCAATACTCAATCTTCAATCCTCAATCCTCAATCCTCAATCCTCAATCCTGAAACCTCAATCCTCAATCTTCAATCCTCAATACTCAATCTGCAATCCTCAATCCTCAATACTCAATCCTCAATCCTCATTCTTCAATCCTCAATACCGAATCCTCAATCTTCAATCCTCAATCCTCAATCCTCAATTCTCAGTACTCAATCTTCAATCATCAATATTCAATCTTCAATCCTCAATCCTCAGTCCTCGATCCTCAATCCTCAATCCTCAATCGTCAATCTCCAATCCTGAATACTCAATCCTCAATCCTCAATCCTCAATCCTCAATGCTCAATCTTCAATCCTCAATACTCGGACTTCAATCCTCAATCCTCAATATGCAATCCTCAATCCTCAATCCTCAATAATCAATAGTCAGTCTTCAATCCTCAATACTCAATCTTCAATACTCAATCCTCAATCCTCAATCCTCAATCCTCAATCTTCAATCCTCAGTACTCAATCTGCAATCCTCAATCCTCAATCCTCAATCCTCAATCCTCATTCTTCAATGCT